>NC_138773.1:291300160-291500160 GCF_965119305.1 Pelophylax lessonae | reverse complement strand
ATTTTCCAATATAAATATATGTATTGTATTGAAAATAAATATTATTGAAATGGCATTACCAGATTCAATAATTGCCAAGATGAGTGATGGAGATATAGATGGACATTTATGTATGTACTGAGAGTATGGACAAGTTTTTATGTTGTTTTTATGGTTAATCTTAAATATAAAGAAATTATCATTTAATTTTATTATCTAATATTGGGTTAATATTAGGAGAGGTGTTGCCAATGACATCACCAGTTAATGGGTAGAATGTCCCAACCGATGGGGATAATGTTCCTCGCTCTGGGTTTAATTTATGGTAATTTTAATAGTCCTTTGTTCAATACCATATAAAAAGGAGAACCCAGATGAGAGAGACACATCATTACATACTGACAACACCCATTACACTTGCAACACACACACTACTCACATCCATACATATACTCATCTAAACATACTCCATCTTGCTCCATCATTTATCTGAAACTTTGAGGGACGCCAAACGAAACTCCTCCCTCACTGGCCACCATTTTAAGAAGGCATCCATCTTAAGAACTCTGGTAACGACCATTTGAAGCTAGCAGCCATCTTAAGTGTGGTAAATATACCTTGTTGTTTATTTGAGTTTATTCAATATTGTTTATTTCCTTCTTTATATGTTTTATATTGCATATTTGAGGGTAATAAGATTACAATCCCAGCCGTATAAACCATAGTAGATTTTTCTCTAAAAAGCTGATTTTTGTTTTTATACATTTTTATTAATATCAGATTCAGCGCATTATTGGCGATTTTAGTCTCCCGTTTTGCATGGCTTATTCTCGCTCCATCTGCAGCGGAATGACTGTTGGCTGTGCAATTCACAGACAATTGTGTTCTGATTATATAGCACACTTACCTATGGTTTATGCTATACCTGAGAAAAGGTAATCTTGTTTGATTTTTAGTTTCATTATTGAGCTAAACATCACATTGCATTGATTGTTTGAAGTTTGTATTTTATGTAAAGTTATCTTTTTGTGTCATTTCCAGTTTGATCATATATTGTGAATACATGTCTTGTGAATAAATATCTTTATATATATTCCTTACTGTAGACTGTACTCACTAAGATTGGTATATGCTTTTAAAAAGAAATTAATCAATTAAAAAGAATTCGCTACATGTTGATTTTTGGAAATACGTTGAGATTCTCCTACCTCACCTCTCCTACCTTGCTTATTGACATAAATAGACATAAATAGACACTGTTATATTCAGAGCAGTATAAATATTCTGACAATGTATAACATACTACTGACCCCTGCACTGTACGTTACCTACTCCAGACCTCTGCATTGTACATTACATACTATTGACTCTGCACTCTGCCTTACAAACTACTGACCTCTGCAGTTTCTGTTTTTTAAACCTGACCAATGTTCTCTGTGTTACAAACTACTGACCCCTGCACTCTACGTTACCTACTTCAGACCTCTGCATTGTGCATTACATACTACAAATCCCTACATTACATAACACTGACCTCTACACTCTGCCTTATGTACTGCTGAGCTCTGAAGTTTGCAGTACATGCTACTGACCCCTGTGCTCTATGTTACATGCTACTGACCTCTGAACTCTGCATTATATACTACCCACACTTGAGGTACTTATTCCTGATATTAGTCCTCTGCAGTACATATTAAGACTTCTGAACTCTGTGCTACTTATTCCTGACCCTCGCAGTGTACTTTACATACTACTGACCTCTGAAGGCTATATTACTTATTCTTAACCCCCCGCTCTGTACTTTACATACTACTGACCTCTGAAGGCTACATTACTTATTCCTAACCCCCGCTCTGTACTTTACATACTACTGACCTCTGAACGCTACATGACTTATTCATGACCCCCGCTCTGTACTTTACATACTACTGACCTCTGAACGCTACATGACTTATTCCTGACCCCCGCTCTGTACTTTATTACTTCTGGCCTCTGAACGCTACATTACCTATTCCTGACTCCCGCTCTGAAATTGACATACTACTTGCCTCTGAACGCTACATTACTTATTCCTGACCCCTGCTCTGTTCTTTACATACTACTGACCTCTGAAGGCTATATTACTTATTCCTAACCCCCCGCTCAGTACTTTACATACTACTGACCTCTGAAGGCTACATTACTTATTCCTAACCCCCCGCTCTGTACTTTACATACTACTGACCTCTGAACGCTACATGACTTATTCCTGACCAGCGCTCTGTACTTTACATACTACTGACCTCTGAATACTGCATTACTTATTCCTGACGCCTGCTCTATCCTTTACATACTACTGACCTCTGAACACTGCATTACTTATTCCTGACTCCTGCTCTGTACTTTACATACTACTTACCTCTGAACACTGCATTACTTATTCCTGAATCCCGCTCTGTACTTTACATACTACTGGCCTCTGAACGCTACATTACCTATTCTTGACTCCCGCTCTGAAATTGACATACTACTTGCCTCTGAACGCTACATTACTTATTCCTGACCCCTGCTCTGTTCTTTACATACTACTGACCTCTGAAGGCTATATTACTTATTCCTAACCCCCCGCTCAGTACTTTACATACTACTGACCTCTGAAGGCTACATTACTTATTCCTAACCCCCGCTCTGTACTTTACATACTACTGACCTCTGAACGCTACATGACTTATTCCTGACCCCGCTCTGTTCTTTACATACAGTACTTCTGGCCTCTGAACGCTACATTACCTATTCCTGACTCCCGCTCTGAAATTTACATATTACTTGCCTCTGAACGCTACATTACTTACGCTCTGTACTTTACATACTACTGACCTCTGAACGCTACATGACTTATTCCTGACCCCCGCTCTGTACTTTATATACTACTGACCTCTGAATACTGCATTACTTATTCCTGACCCCTGCTCTATCCTTTATATACTACTTACCTCTGAACACTGCATTACTTATTCCTGACTCCCGCTCTGTACTTTACATACTACTGGCCTCTGAACGCTACATTACCTATTCTTGACTCCCGCTCTGAAATTGACATACTACTTGCCTCTGAACGCTACATTACTTATTCCTGACCCCTGCTCTGTTCTTTACATACTACTGACCTCTGAAGGCTATATTACTTATTCCTAACCCCCCGCTCAGTACTTTACATACTACTGACCTCTGAAGGCTACATTACTTATTCCTAACCCCCGCTCTGTACTTTACATACTACTGACCTCTGAACGCTACATGACTTATTCCTGACCCCCGCTCTGTACTTTACATACAGTACTTCTGGCCTCTGAACGCTACATTACCTATTCCTGACTCCCGCTCTGAAATTTACATATTACTTGCCTCTGAACGCTACATTACTTATTCCTGACTCCCACTCTGTACTTTACATACTACTGACCTCTGAAGGCTGCATTACTTATTCCTGACCCCTGCTCTGTTCTTTACATACTACTGACCTCTGTAAGCTGCATTACTTATTCCTAACCCCCCCGCTCTGTACTTTACATGCTACTGACCTCTGTACGCTGCATTACTTATTCTTGACTCCTGCTCTGTACTTTACATATTACTGACCTCTGAACACTGCATTACTTATTCCTGACCCCTGCTCTGTCCTTTACATACTACTGACCTCTGAACACTGCATTACTTATTCCTGACTCCTGCTCTGTACTTTACATACTACTTACCTCTGAACACTGCATTACTTATTCCTGACTCCCGCTCTGTACTTTACATACTACTGGCCTCTGAATGCTACATTACTTATTCCTGATCCCACTCTGTACTTTACATACTACTGACCTCTGAATGCCTCATTACTTATTCCTGACTCCCACTCTGTACTTTACATACTACTGACCCCTGAACGCTGCGTTACTTATTCCAGATCCCCGCTCTATCCTTTACATACTACTGACCTCTGAACACTACATTACTTATTCCTGACCCCCAATTTACATACTACTGACCTCTGAAAGCTATATTACTTATTCCTGACCCCCTCATTGTACATTACATACTACTGACATCTGAATGCTGCATTACTTATTCCTAACCCCCCGCTCTGTAGTTTACATACTACTGACCTATGGACGCTACATTACTTATTCCTAACCCCTGCACCCAGGGTAACTTACTACTGACTTCTAACCTCTGCATTACATACTACTAAACTCTGATCTACTTACTACTTACCTGTGATTTCTGTATTCAATTTTACTGACCTTTGAACTCTGCATTACTTACTAATGACCCTTCAGCTCTGGTGATATTTGATCTCTTCCTTGTTGTTCAGGTAGATCTCCTCCACTCCAGAGTTGCCCACCCCTGATGTAGCCATATCCAAATCCAACCAATCAACTGATCTATCTATCTATCTATCTATCTATCTATCTATCTATCTATCTATCTATCTATCTATCTATCTATCTATCTATCTATCTATCTATCTATCTATCTATCTATCTATCTATCTATCTATCTATCTATCTATCTATCTATCTATCTATCTATCTATCTATCTATCTATCCAGGTAAATAGTTAAGGCCCCTTTTACACTTGTGCGACTTGTCCAGCGACTTGGGATTGCAAAGTCGCATGACAAATCATACTCCATGATTTCCAATGAGTACCATTCATATCTGTGTGATATCAAGTCGCAACAACTTCAAAGTAGTCCCTGCACTGCTTTGGTCCAACTTTGATGTGTTTTGAGGTCTATAGACCTCAAGATTACACAGACATTGCTGCAAGTCCAGTCAAAATCACGGTAAAAATCGTGTGACTTTTAGGTCGCACAAGTGTGAAAGGGGCCTTAAATACATATAAGAAAGCTGTTTTACATGCCAAAGGATTTGTATTTTGGCCCATTTAGTCTTGAGATTTACACAGCACTGCAACGGAGCACAGCAAGAGTTTTCTCTGCTGTGCTCAAACAGCTAATTAAATCACCTCCCTGCCCTCTTGATAGGGCAGTGAAGGAGCAGCAACAGACTGATGAGATTGTCTTCCTGCTCTATCCTTCTGTTAGCATGTTCTTTCTAAGTACATGTACATGCCGTTCACCTGATAGGCTCTTAGTGCTGCCCCTACTCTTCCAGTCTGAGTATTATTTTACAAGGCATTACAAGAGGCTGAAATCAGGAGACATGTATTCATATTAGCTACATTTAAATATTAATTTAACACATTTTTATAAAATACATATTTGCATCCATTGGTGTTTTATAATTGCTCAGAGTTTAGCATTAAACAAATTAGTAAATTAATGACATACTCAAACCCTTGCGGAAAGGTTTAGAGAACCCTTTTAAAATATTCTGAAAAATAAATATATCTATGGTGTAGAGTTGTAATCACTAAGCGCCAGCTGATCACTTTAGTTTTTGCTAGCTGTTGTGTTTTTGTTTTTGTTATTTTAGGTGCAATGTCCTTGGTATCGAACCTTGATAGGATTCCGTTAATTGGTTAAGTGGTATGACCTTGTGTCCTCTGTAGTCAGTCTTTTTCTTTAATTGTTACTTTTGCAGATACCGCTTGCTGCTTTTTTACTCGGTTACCCTGGAATATTTTTTTCACTTAAAGGAGTTGTAAAGTCAGAATTTTTTCTTATCTTAATGCATTCATGCATTAAGATAAAAAAAACCTTCAGGGTGTAGCAGCCCTCCCCAGCACCCCCTAATACTCACCTGAACCTGATCTCTGTCCAGGGATGTCCACGAGTCCCTCGGCCGCAGTCCCTTCTGATTGGCTGAGACACAGCAGCAGCGTCAATAAAAGTCAGTCAGCCAATCGGGAGAGAGAGTGGGTGAGGCTTAATTGAAGCTCCGTGTCTGAATGAACAGACGGAGCTGCAGCTCGGCTCAGGTGCCCCCATAACAAGCTGCTTGTTGTGGGGGCACTCAATAGGAGGGATTGGCCAGGAGCTGCAAAGAGGGACCCGAGAAGAGGAGGATCTGAGTTGTTCTGTGCAAATCCACTGCAGGTGATAACGAGGTACGAGGTAAAGATGACATGTTTGTTGTTTGAAAAAAAAAAAAAAAAAACGAGACTTTACAATCACTTTAACCTATATTTTGTTCACTGAACAAAGGTGATCCAATACTGTTAGAAGCATTAAACACTGTTCCCCTAATTGTTTTGTAAGCTGAGTTTTAGATGCCACTTTTACAATTTGTATGTTTTTTCAATAGGTATTTTGAAAAAAGGGTGAAGAGAATAGGAACGAGGACATTTTATTGTTATCTTGTTAATAAACAATCCCTGTTAAAGCTGCATTCACACTTTGAAAGAAGCGGGAACAAGCTTTCCTATTTGCAATTTTGGTTGAGCGTTTTGCACGCTATTTGGTGTACTGCACATAGGGCAGCCCATTCACTTTGTGGGCTGCCCTATGTGTGCTTGTCACTGGATATTTTCTCTTTTTCGGACCACCCTTTGTAATCCATATAGATGGTTTATATAAAAATGAATGTCAGCTCTGCTCCAAAACATATAATGTGCAACACATGCCATAAATGCTATAAATAAATTAAAAATTGTATCATCAGTATAAAAGATAAGTGTCAGCTTCCGATGACGCCCAGTGGGAGGGGCGAAACGCGTCAGCTTGACACTTGCATCTTACATCACATCCGCCCGGTGGAACGCATGCCGTTCCTTCCTGAACCGCGGAATCTGAACAGAGGAACTATCTGTATTTTAAATGTAAGTGGATATTGTCTCGATTTAAATAAATACTTTGAATGTATTACACTATGGAGAGTCTCTTCGTCTTATACATCATGGTGGAGGAGAGTGATTAGAAGCATACTGCCTCGTTCAAACACATTCGTGGATGAGCTGGTTTTCAGTGTGGGGGATCCTTCCTTTAAAGCTACACTACCCATCATTGCTCCGGTGAGTGCCGGCACATAGGGGAGCACACTGAGATCACCCATCACAAGTATATTGGCCTTAATGTTGGATTTCACTAGCAGCACTTTGAAGATTATGCTTTGGACTTGTCTTGATTTATGAACTTTTTCATTTGCACTTATTGTTGTCACTGGCACTTTGCACTTAGCACTTTGGCACAATATATATTTATTTTGTTAATTTGTTTATATCATTTTTTAGCATTTGTTGCACATTACATGTTTTGGAGCAGCGCTGACATTCATTTTTATACATCATTTAAAGGCACAAACCTTTATGCCAGCAGCAGCCCATAAGTGGTGAATATTATTATTATTAGACACATGTAGAGTTCTATCCATAGCGCGGGTATCTCACTTAATTTCACATATAGATGTTTGTGTGTGAAAATCCCAGTAGATCAGCAGTTCTTGAAATACTCAGACCAGCCCTTCTGGCACCAACATCAATGCCACTTTCAAAGTCGTTTTCTTCCCCATTCTGATGCTCGGTTTAAACTCCAGCAAGTCACCTTCACCACGTCTAGATGCTTTAATGCATTGCGTTACTGCCATTTGATTAACAATTTGTGTTACACACAGGGAAAACAGAAAGGACAAATTCGCTGCTCCAGGTGGGAGGTGTAATCCTGAGGACAGATAGGACTGGGTGCTAGTCCCGGCTCGCATCCGTGTATACAACTTGGGAAAGAAATTGGCTGCACACCTCCGCCGGTCCAATAGATTTATTGCAACATGTAAAAAACTGCCAACAGGACAAGGACACAGACCGTGGAAAGGTTTATGGGTTTCATACTGACAACATGTTGCTTTAAAATTTTGAAGAAGCATGTTGTCAGTGTGAAACGCGTCAACCTTTCCATGGTCTCTGTCCTTATACTGGTGGCAGTTTTATACATTTCAATAAATCTATTGGACCGGCCGATAAGTGCAGCCAATTTCTTTCCCAAATAGCAATTTGTGTTAACAAGGAATTGAACAGGTGTACCTAATAAAATGGCCGGTGAGTGTATATTATATACCTGCCTATTTCCATCCTGCTCTGGTCCAGTCATATGATCTCCTCTGTCTCAGCCAGTGGCAACTGCAGGGGAGAGGAGAGAGCGTTCGACAATGGCTGGGAACTCTGAGAGCAGTGACATCACCCATAAAATCCAGCATCACAGCCACTGCCAGTGCTCCCTCCTCTCCCCTGCCGTTGGCGCTTTCTGAAACTGGGGAACCAGATTACAAGACTGGACCGGAGCGGGCTGAAAATAGGTAAGTATATACATACATATTTGGTCCTGAAGAAGCACGCTGCGAAATGCGTTGACCCAAAAGATCAGATATTTTATAAATTCTACGAATATTATTGTATTCAATTTTGTGAAAACCTTTAATAACCCACACATCTTTCCCATGGTCCTGTAACCATATATGGGTAAAAAATGTCTTGGGCTATTCGATTTTAACTGTCTAGTTGTTAGTCATATGCACCTTGTCTTTATGAGGGAAACATGTGTATTGGCCCTCATTTTTTATGTTGATTGTAATCAATAATAAAGTTTATTTTTAATTATTTGATTCGTTATGAGTCATTCTATGGTGTGCCTCAGAAAGTCCAGCCGCATGTCTTTGTGAAAGAATCAATTGTGGTTTTGGGTTTCCAACCCACGATTCTTCACAACTTCCCTTTTCTCTGATTAACCTTGGATGATGGCACAAAACGGGTAGTTCAATTTCTCTAATGTAAGTATATACAGTACATCTTTTTTACAAGTTAGTTAGTTATGGGTTAGTTAGTCAGTAAGGAAGGGGAAGGGAACATATTTAGTTCTAGGTAATTTAAGGCTGGAATTCTTTTTTTTAATCCTTATGTTATTATCCATTAGTAAATAGATAGGAAGGTATATTATATTTACTTGTTTTTTTTTTACATTACTTCAGTTGCCTTCTGGTTTCTGGCCTAGGCTAAAATCATGTAATACATCCCAGGAATCTTCGTGGGCTTGTTTTTCTTTCATTTGGAGGAGGGGAGGAGGGTTTTTCTCTGCTAAACACACCCTCCTGCCTGAACTAAGGGAAGATGGATTCCAGGAAGTAAATGCTATATGAATCACCTGCCCTTACTCAAGATGGGCACAGCTAGAAATGCTAGGGGGGCATTTTTCAAAGTGATTTCTGAACACAGCAAAGCATGGACACAGGGATGGATGGATGGAGTTCATAATGAATGCTGCTGCTAGACTCATCCACCTTACCAATCGCTTAGTGTCCGCTACTCCTGTCTGTCAATCCCTCCACTGGCTTCCGCTCACCCAATAAATTAAATTCAAAATTCTAACAATATACAAAGCCATCCACAATTTAGGCCCCAACTAGCCTAGTCTCAAAATACCAACCTAATCGCTCTTTGTTCTTCTCAAAATCTCCTTCTTTCTAGCTCCCTCGTCACCTCCCCCCATACTCGCCTCCCTGACTTTCCCAGAGCCTCTCCAATCCTATGGAACTTCTTACCCCAATCTGTCTGATTATCTCCTACTCTATTAGCTTTTAGACGATCCCTGAAAACCCTCCTCTTCAGAGAAGCCTACCCTACCCACACCTAACAACTGTACTTCCATTGTCTCCATCAGATCATCCCCACAGTTATTGCCTTTTGTGTCACTTGACCCTTCCTTCTAGATTGTAAGCTCTAACGAGCAAGGCCCTCTCATTCCTCCTATATGAGTTGTATTGTAACTGTATTGTCTTCCCTCATATTGTAAAGCACTGTGTAAACTGTTGGCGCTATATAAATCCTGTATAATAATAATGATAAATAATGAGTTTGCTTTGAATGTTAAAAAAAAAAAAGTGTTTTTGGTTTGCGGTTTTTAGATGCAGTGTAGTTCCACTTTAAAGCCGGACATACATGGTTGGAATCTCCACCAGATCACCAGGAACTGAATAAAATTCAAACCATTGTTGAGCAGCCTGAATGTACCAAGTTGATCGATCAATCAACTTTGGGTACAACCTGCCTGCCAGATTCTCTTGTGATTATCGGCCTCCCCTCGACATTTGCATAGCAGGAGGGATTCCCGCATCAACACTTTCTGCCTTGATGGGGGAATCGTGTGAATTTCTTTCCTGCAACCTTTCCTACAACCCATGGTAGATATTTTAGTCATCAGAAAACATTATAGCAGGTAAAGATGGATAATGCCAGAAAAGTTTTGACTTTTCATTTAATGCAAACTTGCTATTTATGTAAATAAGTTGGCTGAATGTTGGCTTTTTGCTGAATATAAAACAAATCTTTGTTTCTGTCATGTCTCTAATGCAACATACTGTAGATCAGTCATAAAGCGAGCTACTCTCCCTTCCAGTAAGTGGATTATTCTAATGAAAAATCACTCATACATACTTTTTAATCTATGTCTTTCAGAAAGAAGGCATTTCTACTTATGTACTTTATCTTCTTCTTTAACACATAGGAGACAAATTTTCTTCTGAAACATTTATAATCCCTTGCCTCCTACTGGCTTTTAAAGTGGATCTATACTTAAAGTGTTACTAAAGGTGAATTAAAAAAAATAAAAAAAATATAAACTTATACTCACCTGCTCTGCAGTGGCGTACCAATGAGGGGAGAAGTTGCCACACATTGGGGGGGGGGGGGGGGGTGTCAGGAGGGCCACTGGGGGATCGCCAGACCTCCCGCTCCAGGCGGATCTACCATCTTAGCAGAGGGGCCTGTAGTTGGAGCAGGCGAGGACTCCCAAATCCTGTCCACCAATAAGCTAATCCCCCACTGTGCAACTGTTTTATAAAAAACATCTCTGGGTCCCCTGTGTCCCCAACTGGCGATCTTGGCTCCTCCTCTTCTTCGTGTGCCATATAGCAAGCTGCTTGATATGAGGGCACACAGTGCATGCTCACCCCGGAGCTGTATATCTATGGAGCCCTGCTCTGCTTCCTCCTGACTGCATTTGATTGACAGCTGCGGGAGCCAATGGCTTCTGCTGCTACCCAAGTCCCTATGTGAAGGGGAAGAGAGTGGAGAAAAGATGCAGCCGTGCACAGCGCTGGATCTCTTCATCCCTCTCTTTCCCTTCACATAGGGAAGGGGATGGACAGAAAGCTATAAAACGTTTTTTTTCACCTTACTTTAGGAAATATATTAACCACCAGGTGCCAACTACACGCAAATATGCAGCCTCTCGGAAGGTGGGCCTTGGCGCGAGCGGCTACATGATTGCATGCATTACAAATATAACTGTGCCAAGAGCGTGTGCCCTGCACGGTCAGGGCACAGTTACCGGCAGCTAATGGAAACCTCCTGATCATTGCTTGCAGTCCTGCATTGTAAGTGAGGATGCCAAGGGCCCACTCACAATGTGGAGCATCAAAAGGAAAAAGAGAGCACCACCTGCTGGAGGGGGGGGGTCAAGAGATAAGGTAAGTAAAACCGCTTTTTATTAGACCAAAAAAGGCATTTAAACCCCTGCAGTTTATAAGATAAAAGAAAATCAGCGCTCAGTTCCTTTTAAAACGATGGACCACTCAAAATAAATAGATAAAAATTGAAGAGAGTTAGTAATCAATAATATATGTAGATCCAGGTGCTTGTACACATAAGCGCACAAGCCAGGGAAGATAAAACACTAAATATAAGATGATATATATGCTGACGTTAAAAACCAATCAAGGGCAAACCAATTCTACTATCCTCATCGGTATTTGAAAGGCTGATACTAAAAGTGTAGAATAAATATGGGAGCAATAATAAATAGGTCACGATGATATTCTATATGTAAACAATAAACAATGATACCAACTTATTGATATGAAAAAGTGATAAAAGGGTGACAAAGAGTGACAATATCTTTAAAACATGTGTAGCAGTAGTTCAGCTTCTTATGATAATATTAAATCAAAATCCGGTGATGAAAAGCATATATAAAAACACTATAAGTCCCGTATAGTGAATGCCAAGTGCCGATATAAAACGTAATGTTGTGAATTCTATACAAATTTTACAACCAATTAATAATAGGTGAGGAAAGTGCTATAGTGCTAGATAAAGTGCAAAAAAAAGTCCATAAGGTCCTTTAACAAATAGTTGCAGTGATTAAAGTGCTCAATGATTCCATATGAAAATTCGGGTGAATACAAAAGTGAGATGCAGCTTCCGATAACAGCCAGGTGCGTGGGTAGGTGAGCTAGCAATCCAACATTAA
The DNA here is from genome assembly GCF_965119305.1 of Pelophylax lessonae. Classification (NCBI taxonomy): domain Eukaryota; kingdom Metazoa; phylum Chordata; class Amphibia; order Anura; family Ranidae; genus Pelophylax; species Pelophylax lessonae. Next base: position 291,488,011 of record NC_138773.1, on the reverse strand, counting down.
GTGAAATGGCCGCTCACCTTCGTTTACACTCAAGAGAGCGTTTTAGATGCAATCTTTTCACGTCTCAGACCTCTCAATCTTCTCCAACAACTGGAATCTTTATAGCTCCAATCCTTATGCCGTTTAATCGGGGTAGATATTAGACTTATCCCAGCAGAGATATATCACAATTTTTTCCTTATTCCAACGATCTCCTTATTACCCCACGATACATGTATCAATCACTCCAATAGGGATACAAGAGAAACTCTCATGGTGTAGTATTTAAGGGTAAACTTTTAATCAAAAAAGTGCAGTAAATACACAGCCGCCGATGCGGTGAACTCCGATACTTCCGGTCTCGGCCGTAGACCGGAAGTGACGTCAATACGGCTTTTCCCTTAAACCCCTAAACCCCTGCAGTACCAGGGAAGCACCAGTGAAATTTCCCCAGAGTTTAGCTTAAAGGTAGATCTAAATCTATGAAATGCAAGAAAGAACATCTAAGAAATGCAAGAAAGAAAGATGCAATAAAGAAAAATTCAAGAAATCTATCAAATGCAAGAAAGAAATTCTAAGAAATGCAACAAAGCAAAGTGGCTCTATGATGAGGCCATAAAAATAGCTGAACAAAGAAGGAAGGCAAAAGGCAATGGAGAAAGGGGAAAAAATACCCAACTTAATGAAGACTTCCAGAGGATAGCAACAAGAGACAAAAAGACCTTCTTCAACAATCAATGCAAAGAATTTAAGGAAAACAACAGAAAGAATAGTAAGCTTTTAAAAAAAAATAGAGATATTAAGGTATAGTTTTGTGCAAAGATAGGCATGATAATAGACAAAAATGGCAAGGACCTAACAGAAGCAGCAGACATAACGAAGAGATTGCAAGAATACACAGAAGAACTCTCATGCACCTGGTTGGTGAGCCTGATGTGTAGAGGAGGGCAGCTCCAGCTCGAGGGTCACTACTAGTGAAACAGCAGCCACAATAGCATGGTGACGTAGGAATGCCTGTAATCAGTCCAGTAGTCTGCACGGCAGCAGGCAGCAGGTAGATACGGCAGTGAGCAGGCTGGTGGTAGAAGAGCTGGCATGACCTTGGCAGACTGTAGAAGGCAGCTGGAAGCAGGATTTGCTGGGCTGCCAGTTGTAGCAGGCCGGGTGAGCAGGATGCAGGGTCAGACAAGCCGGGTTTGTAATGGTCAGGCAGATTAGACATAGACAGCAGGATGGTCGGGTCACAAGCCAAGTCGGTACCAGGAGTACAGTTAAGCAGAATCAGGAACAAGCAACACAGGAAACTGGCGCAAGTTTAGATATACAGTTAGTCTCCGACTTTTTGCTGAAAAAGTTCGGAATTCGGCAACCAGAACCGTCCAAAATGCAATGGGACAGGAAATGGGCTTTAAAAGCCCGTGATTGGACCAGAACCATCAGTAAAAGCCAATTGAGGGGTCAGGAGAATGCTAGGAATGTGATTGGAGTGACTAGGGGGTCCAGAGGCCAATCATTAGTGAATACGCCCCCCAGTATATAAGATAGCCCCGCCAAATTCCTAGCAGTGTAATATAGGGATGTGGAAGAGAGTGGAAGCAGTTCTGTTACTTCTGCTTCAAAGTGTCATTTAGCAATTATTAGTGTGAGGAAAGGGATATCTAGTGTAGTTAGGGTACTATTTTCCACTATAGTTAGATTTAATAATCTAGTTTCTGTAGGGAAATTGTTAAGTGTAAGGGGACAGTAGTGTAGTGTAGGGTTAACTGACTCTGACTGCTATGGCAGGGTGACAAAACCCTTCCATTTCAGGGTGACCGCTATAGAGAAAAGATTGTTTCTCTTAGAACACCTATAGAACCGGGATATGGCTTCGCTCCTGTCACCCTGCTTTTTGCTGCAGGCGTTTATTGGGCTTTTTTGAGGACATGTTTGGAGTCAGGCATGACATCTGAACTTCTGTGTAGGGGTATATATACACACACACACACATGTATGTATATATACACATACACATATAAAGGTGTGAAAGTAGCAGAACCCTATGCCTGCGCTAATGAAATAATTAACAGGCATAAGGCTTCTCTGCTATAACACCTATATGTGTGTATAAATACATATAAGTGTGTGTATATATACCCCTATACAGAATTTCAGATGTTTTGCCTGCCTCCAAAGACCCCAAAAAAATGCCCAAAAAAACGCCTGCTGCAAAAACACACCTGGGCGTTTTTGTAGCTGGCGTTTTTTTGGGTATTTTTTGGGCGTCTTTGGAGGCAGGCATAACATCAGAACTTCTGTGTAGGGGTATATATACACACACACATGTATGTATATATATACACATACACATATATAGGTGTGAAAGTAGCAGAACCCTATGCTTGCGCTAATGAAATAATTAACAGGCATATGGCTTCTCTGCTATAACACCTATATGTGTGTATGTGTATAAATACATATAAGTGTGTGTGTATATATACCCCTATACAGAATTTCAGATGTTTTGCCTGCCCCCAAAGACCCCAAAAAATGCCCCAAAAAAAACGCCTGCTGCAAAAACACACCTGGGCGTTTTTGTAGCTGGCGTTTTTTTGGGCATTTTTTGGGCGTCTTTGGAGGCAGGCATAACATCAGAACTTCTGTGTAGGGGTATATATACACACACACATGTATGTATATATACACATACACATATATAGGTGTGAAAGTAGCAGAACCCTATGCTTGCGCTAATGAAATAATTAACAGGCATATGGCTTCTCTGCTATAACACCTATATGTGTGTATGTGTATAAATACATATAAGTGTGTGTGTATATACCCCTATACAGAATTTCAGATGTTTTGCCTGCCTCCAAAGACCCCAAAAAAATGCCCAAAAAAAAACGCCTGCTGCAAAAACACACCTGGGCGTTTTTGTAGCTGGCATTTTTTTGGGCATTTTTTGGGCGTCTTTGGAGGCAGGCATAACATCAGAACTTCTGTATAAAACCGGCAAGGTGTGAAAACCCCAGACACTAAATCCAAAGAAATCTCTTTTTTTTTTTCAATAATTTTTTCAATAATTGTCTCTCTATTAAAAATGACAATTTTTAAGAACTTTTTTTTGTGTGATTAATAGTCCCTGGGGCATGACCCAGAACCTTTGGCACTTTTTAGGGGCATTTATTGGGTTTTAGGGCTTCAAAATGGTGTTTTTTGATTACCGAAGTTCGGGTCCCATTGATTTCAATGGGGTTCTGAAATCCAGGCCGAACTTTCGGGAAGTTCGGGTGTTCTGGTCGAACCAAACTTTTCAAAAGTTCAATCATCCCTACTGGCAAAGTGCTGCACTTAATATGCCAACAAATTTGGAAAACTCAACAATGGCCACAGGACTGGAAGAGGTCCGTTTACATTCTAACACCTAAGAAGGGCAGCGCCAAAGAATGTTCAAGCTACTGTACGATCGCACTTATCTCATATGCTAGCAAGGTTATGCTGAAAATTCTACAAGCTAGGCTTCAGCAGCATGTGAACTGAGAACTACCACAAGTACAAGCCGGATTTTGAAGAGGCAGAGGAACTACAAATCAAATTGCCAATATTAGCTGGATCATGGAGAAAGCAAGTGAAGAATGTCTACTTCTGCTTTATTGACAACAGTAAAGCCATGGCTGTGTGGATCACAACAAGATGTGGTAAATACTGAAAGAAATAGGAATACCAGACCACCTCACCTGTCTTCTATAAAACCTGTATGCAAGTCAAGAAGCAACAGTTAGAACAGGACATGGAACAACTGACTGGTTCAAAATTGAGAAAGGAGTGTGTCAAGGATGTACAGTATATTGTCACCCTACTTATTTACCCTATATGCAGAGTACATCATGCAAAATGCCAGGATCACAAGCTGGAATTAGGATTGCAGGGATAAATATCAACAACCTGAGATATGCAGATGATACCACACTAATGGCAGAATGTGAAAAAGAACTAAAGAGCCTCTTAAAGGTGGGAGAGGAGAGCGCAAAAGCTGGCCTGAAATTGAACAATAAGACAACTAAGATCATGGCAACTGCTCCCATTACTTCTTGGCAAACAGAAAGAGAAGAAATGGAAACAGTGACAGATTTTATCTTCCTAGGCTCCAAGATTACAGCAGACGGTGACCATAGCCATGAAATTTAGAGATGCTTGCTTCTTGCGAGGAAAGCAATGGCAAACCAAGACAGAATTATAAAAAGCAGAGACATTGCCCTACCAAAAAAAGTGCCGTATAGTCAAAGCTATGGTATTCCCAGTGGTAACCTATAGCTGGGAAAGTTGCACTATAAGGAAGGCTGAACACCAAAGAATTGATGCTTTTGAACAATGGTGTTGGAGAAGACTCTTCAAAAGTGCCATGGACGGCAAGAAGATCAAACCAATCAATCCTGAAGGATATCAATCCTGAAAATTCACTGGAAGGACAGATCCTGAAGCTGAAACTGGAATACTTTGGCCACCTAATGTAAAGAGAGGACTTATTGGAAAAGACTCTGATGCTCGGAAACATGGAAGAAAAAAGGTGAAGAGGATGACAGAAAACAAGATGGATAGATAGCATTATCTAAACAATGAACATAAAGTTAACGCAAGCTCTGGGAGGCAGTGGAGGACAGAAAAGCCTGGCACGCTATGGTCCATGAGGTCATGAAGAGTCGAACATGACTAAACGACCCAACAACAACAAGATCTAAATATACTAAAGAATGAACAATTCATTCATTTATTAGTTCCTCCTTCCTCACCTTCCTCAAATGTAAAAGAACATTGTACACATTTTTGTACATTCAATCACAGTAATCACATGGCACAGAACTATTTTAACTGGTTCTGTATACTAGTATTCATTTACTAAAGGCAAATAGACTGGGCACTCTGTAAGAGCAGTTGCTCCAGAGCTTAGTAAATGAGCAAAAAAAGACAAAAAGAAAAGCGCTCTAAGTGCACACAAATTTATTGTAAAATAAGAACAATAGCTGTAGCGACTCACAAGATGCCACGGTATTCAGGCATTTTTGCATCAAATATGATATGAAGCTTTTCTAGGTGGTGCCATCTATCCACACTACAGGCAGTATACACTGAAACACCGTCCATCACATGGGAGGAAGAGAGCCGGCTATCTCTCAGCGGCGTCCGGGGAGGCAACTGCGGTGTGGAGATGAAGGAGAGAAGAATGCGGCCACGTTCGATATATTTGGGTAAAAAACACACTTCAGAAAAATTATCACTACAGAAGAATAAATAAATAAATACACAATTGTACCTCACCTAAAATATATATAGCACCCGATGAAAGAGCGCGCATGTCCGATCGGGACTCTGCGCATGCTCAGAAACGCGCTTTGTGCATGCCGATCATACCAAGCATTCCAGCTCCCTGGTGACGTGGCCGCATTCTTCTCTCCTTCATCTCCACACCGCAGTTGCCTCCCCAGACGCCGCTATAGCCGGCTCTCTTCCTCCCATGTGACGGACGGTGTTTCAGTTTATACTGCCTGTAGTGTGGATAGATGGCACCACCTAAAAGAGCTTCATATCATATTTGATGCAAAAAAGCCTGAATACCGTGGCATCTTGTGAGTCGCTACAGCTATTGTTCTTATTTTGCAATAAATTTGTCTGCACTTAGAGCGCTTTTCTTTTTGTCTTTTTCTGCTTCAGAGTCTTCCTCACTTCTGAGAAGAGCTGCTCAGTGCCATTGGACATCCAGATTTGGGACTTTTATTCATTATCTACTGGTATTTATTTTACATAGAAGTCCCCTTTCCTTTTTTTTTTTTTTCTTTTAGATTTCCCATTCCCCTTTCCCCTCTCCAGTCTGGTAGTTTTGCATTCACCCTTCATATGCCAGTGGTTTTTTAGCGCTCTACATCTGTGTGTTTTCTAGTAAATGAGCAAAACCTCTGCTGACTTTCATCATCCAATCATGTGCAAGCAAAACTGCATTTTTTTTCCTTGCACATAAATGGGTACTTTTTGCAAAGTGAAGCTCTACCTCATTTACTAAGCTCTGTAGCAACTGCACTTTGCAAAGTGCACAGTGTATTTGCCTTAAGTAAATCAACCCCACTTTGTCTGTAAACAAAGTCATCCAATGATGGCTCGGTTCAGAGCCATTAGAGATGTTGTAAACCCATAAAAATATATATATTTTTTCAACCTGAAAGAGAAACACATAATGAGCTAGTATGCATCGCATACTAGCTCATTATGAAATACTTACCTTAGAACGAGCCCCCGCCGTGCCACCCGCTTAGCTGTATGACGGGCGACATGTTCAGTCGCCCGTCTTCCGGGATTGCGGCATCCGACCATCTGATTGGCCGGAGCCGCGGTGACGTCACTCCTGCGCACCGAGCCGACGGTCACGGGACGGGGCTCTGAAGGAATGGCACCAGCGGACGTTCCTTCAGAGCGCATGCGCCAGTGACGTCACTGGCTGCATGTAAGGTAAATATCTCCTAAGCGGTACATGTTTAGGAGATATTTACAGTACCTATAGGTAAGCCTTATCATAGGCTTACCTATAGGTAAAAGTTGCAGAGGAGGGTTTACTTCCTCTTTAACACCTAGTGCTGTAGAAATTTCACCTTTCATAAAAGAATAGCAGCAGATAGGTGAATAACTTATGGGTAAGTTCCCCTTTTCACACAAAAATGAAAAGGAGAACTCAAAAGGTGGCTCCATCCTGGAATTGTGTGTTGTGATAGAGAATAGAGTAATCAGGTGCTAGGTCCTTTTTAGTTAGAGCCCTCCTGCAGTGATGTCATGGGGTATGGGAGCCATTGTGCAGATGTAGTCACTTAGAGCAGGGGCCCTGGACAGGACTGGAGGACTGGGTGGGGTGGTTCTGCACTCAGCTGTAGTCTTCCTGTCTCTTATGTGGTGCAGGCTACAGCGGGTTACAAAAGACCTTTCAGGCCAGGCCAAGTATTCTCTGAAGTGAGTCTATCCCCCCAGAGGACTTGAGAGAAGTGTACTGAAGCTGGAGGTGCAGCTGCAGGGAATCCTGAACTGAACACAGATTGCCTAAGGGCTCTTTCACACGGAGCGGACCGCATTGCGATCCGCTCCAGCACTTTTTTTTTCACGGAGCGGATGACACTTGTCCGCATATCATCCCATCCGTTTGCGGATGATATACGAACATAATGTATGTCTATGGGCATTGTGCATGTCAGTGGATGACACCGCTGACATCCGATTTTGCATCCATTCAGTTTTTTAATCGGAACAAAAATAGGGTTCTGTTCCGTTCCAAAAAACGGAACAGAACTGAAAGGATGAAAATTGGATGTCAGCGGATGGTCATCCGCTGACATCCGCAATGCCATTGACATACATTATGTCCGTATATCATCCGCAAAAAAATAGGATGATATACGGACATGCGGAACGCCCGTGTGAAAGGGCCCAAAAGCTGGCCAGAGCTTTTTGAGTGAGTATTAATGACCCTGGGAAGGAGAGAGGCTGCAAAAGGGAAGATGGCTGAAGGGTGAAGTGTTGTGTGCTGCTTTCACATGTGACGGCTGCGGATCGTCCACTATATGTGATTGACAAAGTACCGGGGCGTATGTCAATGCAATGTAACTGTAACTGCCATCTACTGAAGCAAAACCAGTAAAATGCAGTAAATATACTTATTTTGTGTGAACATTATTTTGTAAAATGAAGGCTAAGGGCTGAGAATATCAGGAAAGGCCTCTGACAAGGAGTTGGGCACAAGGTGGGGGAGGTAGAGGGCTACAAGCAGGTGGGTTGTTATTCTATCCAAGAAGGAAGGGTTCAGGCACTTGCACTCCTTGGTGCCAACACTCAGCCAATCACAATCCACCTTACAAATTGTCAGTGCTTCCTCTCCTAGTCCTTGTCCTGTTGTTTACAGAAAGCTAATATAAAGAGAGATTATTCTACTTATACTCTATGAAATAATTTATGAGATGAATTTTATGAACATATATATGAATTGACAGATTTTATATCCTTTCTTTTTCAGCAGTTCTCGAGTCTATCGGCAGATTTTTACAGGAGCCGATTATTTACATGAATCTGCACGCAGTCTTGTGTATAGATAAAAGACTTTAAGACAAGATTTTACAATGTCCTAACAGAGCAGGAGAGGGAATATTTTTGCCATTCTGCATTTAGCGTGCCTTTTTTCAATAATCATTGGCCTGTAAAAAAGTCCATTAAATAACCTATGATTCATGATTACTACGCGGTGACCATATGTCTGGCCATATGCTGCTGCAGAGGCGTCTGAGAAAAGATGTATAGGGCTGACACTAGCTGCCTACAAAAGTTTTCATCTGATCCTGAAATGATGTCCGTGGGGGTCGCAGAAACTAAATTCCACGATGAACCTCAGTGCTCATAGAACACTGCTGATTTTAGCATTTTATATAAAGGCCAACTCAACCCAAAAATGACTGTTGGGGTGTAATGACTTCCTGTAAGGAAAAAATACAAGGATTTTTGGTGAATGAAATTACATATTTTTGTCTAGAAATAGACATTTTATGTCTAAATGTCTAGAAATATAAAAATCGCTGTTTTATGAGATTTTTTTTTTTTTAACCAGTCGTGGACATTGGGCGTTAGACCTCAAAATCTTAAAATTTCCACTTGCTTGCTCGCATTAGGTGAGTGGAAATAGGCTGAGGGAGAGTGTGGAGGACCATCAGAGGGGGAGGGGGGGTGGGCACAGCTGGCGGGGGGGTTGCATGGGAGACGATTCTCCTCTCAGCCTTCGCCCCTGTCATTCTCTTAGCAGGGCCTGGCATACAGCAGGAGTTGGCAAAAAACTAGATGAGGTAGGGGTGGGGAAAGAAGTTGGACAGGAGCTGCCGCAGTGTACTTTTCCTATTAACAAGCTGGTGATTGGTTGCTCAGGCCACCTTAATAGAAAAGAAAAAAAGAAAAATTGGCAACTCCAGCTCCCCTGTCCAGCGCTGTAAGTCTCTCTGCATCCTGAATCAGTGAAAGTGTCATTCATTGGTTTTAATTTTTTTAATGCTATATTTAATCTATCTATCTATCTATCTATCTATCTATCTATCTATCTATCTATCTATCTATCTATCTATCTATCTATCTATCTATCTATCTATCTATCTATCTATCTATCTATCTATCTATCTATCTATCTATCTATCTATCTATCTATCTATCTATCTATCTATCTATCTATCTATCTATCTATCTATCTATCTATCTATCATATGAACATCAGTATAAGATGATATTTATGTTATAAGTCAAGCTGAGTTGACCTTTGGATTTTTGGATACTCCAACAGCAAGATTTTCCTCTCATAGTTTTCTGAATGTTCCCATGTTTTGGTTGCACTCACCCAATTTGTGTGTTCCATCTGGTTCTGTTAAATTCTTCATAGAATTAAACTACAAATATATACAAAATCAAGAAGGGTTGGAGCACCTCATAATGGCCCAAGCAGGCATACAGGCCTGGGGACCCAGCACAGAGATCTCACCAATAACAAGTTCTGTTTGATTGGAAACAATAGATTTTATGCATTCTTTAACCACTGACCAGGGCTACTTAGACAATTGATTGGTCATCCCTGTCTTTATGGATCTTGCTTTGTGCACTGGTCCAAATCATTTGGTGGAGGGGGATTATGGTGTGGGGTTGTTTTTCAGGGGTTGGGCTTGGCCCCTTAGTTCCAGTGAAAGGAATTCCTAGGGCGTCAGCATACCAAGACATTTTGGACAATTCCATGCTACCAACTTTGTGGAAACAGTTTGGGGATGGCTATTAAAAAATATAAAGATCAGCGCTCAACTTTTCAATAGGGGGACCACTTGATCTAATATAAAAGTGTATAAAAAAGACGTGTCTTAAGAAAAATAATGAATGGTGGTCAAATTAATGAATGTGTCAATAAAAGTGTGTTCAAAATTCTGAATGTATAGAGTGATGATAGAATAAATAAATGTATACAATAATTCAAATAAACATCCAATCAAAAATGCAATGCTGAGTGACTGTTCATGCAAACCAAATTCATGTGCGACTCTTATACGATCAAATAAATACAACTCATAAAAGTGTTGAACATGAGTGACAGTGACAAAAATAAAAACACCTAAATATAGCAATATTATGCTAAAAACGTGCTTCAACAGTCCATAAAGTGCGTATATTAATTTAAAAAATATACATGATGACAGTCCCAAATGAAGTAAATAAAGTGCAGTGTGCCAAAAAAAATCTTTCTATATATGGTGATCTTTCCAATCAACTCTAAAAGTGAAAAGTGCTCTTCAAACACAGCAAGGTGAGTGTATCCCGGTGAGCATACAATCCAGACACCGAGTGCAGTGGCCGCTCACCTCCACAACACTCAGATTGAGCGTTATATATAACAATCCTGGCAACCCTTTTCAACTTGTTCGCTAACAACCCAGCGTGCTCCAGCAGCAATGGATACAATAATGGAGATATCGCAGCATAGGAAGCTCAGAACTGCCTTAGTTCCTGTGTTGGTACTTAAAAAGAGAGGCTCTCATGGTGCAGAAACGTAGGGTAGTGTTTATTAACAAAAAATAGTAGTACAGGCTACTCACATTACAGTCGATAAAACAAAGCAGATAGTGTCACAAACCGCCGATGCGGTGCGATCCGAAGCTTCCGGTCACGGCTATATTTAGGTGTTTTTATTTTTGTCACTGTCACTCATGTTCAACACTTTTATGAGTTGTATTTATTTGATCGTATAAGAGTCGCACATGAATTTGGTTTGCATGAACAGTCACTCAGCATTGCATTTTTGATTGGATGTTTATTTGAATTATTGTATACATTTATTTATTCTATCATCACTCTATACATTCAGAATTTTGAACACACTTTTATTGACACATTCATTAATTTGACCACCATTCATTATTTTTCTTAAGACACGTCTTTTTTATACACATTTATATTAGATCAAGTGGTCCCCCTATTGAAAAGTTGAGCGCTGATCTTTATATTTTTTAATTACGTTGTGATTAGTGGTGACACTATCAGAATCAGCTGCTTGCTTGGAGGAGTTCCACATCTATTTTTTTGATTGGGAAGATCCATCTGATCGCTTACCTCAAAATCGCGCATAAGTTTATTATTTCAGTTTGGGGATGGCCCCTTCCTGTTCCAACATGACTGCGCACCACTGCACAAAGCAAGGTCATTAAAGACATGGATGAGTGAGTTTGGGATGGAGGAACTTGACTGGCCTGTACAGAGTACTGACCTCAACCCGATAGAACACATATGAATATCTTTCATTCATGCCTCATTGTTTACTATTGTGATGCTGTGATTGTCCCACAGCTATCACATGGTACAGGGTGCTGGGATTGATCCATGTACCATGTAATAACTGGTGACCGAACACAGATCTCACACAGTAGTAAACAATGTAAATCCATGGATTCCAACAATGGATTCAATTCATGACTATTGTGTGTCATGTGATTGGTCAAATACGGTGAACACAGTGGATTGCAGGGGGCGCACGCAGTGCGCATGTACACCGCAATGTACGGGTATGTTGTGATGCCTGGGGGAGCCGCCCGCTAGCAGTAAATGTACTGCTGGCTGTCAGCAACTGGTAAATTACATTAAAGACTCAAAACACTGAGGATAGACATAGACTACATGATCTAGCCCACCTAGGCTATAGATCACACAAGGGAGCCCAGATAAAGCATCTTCTATTCTATTTATCCATTGGATCCTACAGAAGATCTTAATTCTAGAAAGAAAAAAAGTCAGTAGCTACAAACACTGTTGCTGCTGACTTTTAATAAAAGGACACTTACCTGTCCAGGGATCCAGTGCTGTCCTCACCAAGGTGGGTTCTTCGCCGGTCTTCGGGTCCCCATCACTGGCATGTTTACTGTGGGAAGCCGGCTGTGACTCCTTGAGGCTTCACATCCGGCTTCCCATTTGTGAGCTGCACTGTTCTTTGTGAATGGTCTCGCAGACTTCTGAGACCTGTGACGTGTCCCAGAAGGCTGCGGGCAACGAGAGGCTTCTGTTCAGATCGCCAGATTGTGGCCTGCATCAGCATTATGGTTGCCCCCAAAGGGCTGGTGGTATCTGTAAGACTATGTAAATGTATCTAGTAGTGATCGACCGATATAGTTTTTTTAATGCCGATACCGATACTGATATTATGGTCATCGGATATCGGTATCGGCCGATATTTTCAGATATTTTTTAATTTTTTTTTTCTAAAGGTACTCCTTGTGGAGGGATCTGGGGGTCAAAAAGACCCCAAACCCCTCCTCGGCACTGAAAAGCATTCAAAATGCCATGTTTGGCTGTTTTAAATGCAGTCAGTTTTTTTTAATTCGGCACCGAGTACCCGATAGTGATGTCATGACATCACTTCCGGGTTTTTTACATGGAGACCTGGGTCTTCTCTTCGGTGGTGGCAGCGGTGCAGGTAGGATGCCCGGGTCTCATGCTCCACCGGAAAGGCGGCGGGAGGGGGAGGAACGTCCCCTCCCACTCCTTGTAATGACAGCCGAGCGGCTTCTCAGCCGCATTGGTTGTCATTACAAGACAGCCGACCGTCGGCTATGGATGCCGGTACCGGGATGATGCCTCTAGCTGCAGGCATCACTCCGGAACAACACTTTCCCTAAATATCGACAATATCGGTAACCTCAGGGGCCGATTCCTATATTGGGGAAAGTGCATATCGGCCCCCGATATATCGGTGTTGCCGATAATCGGTCGATTCCCTAGTATCTAGTCTTTATCGTATTAAATGATTGCCTCTGCATCCATTTATTACTGGTTTTAGTAATAACCTAAGACTTAAGCTGTGAATGGCAGATGCAGACTAAGGAGGAGAGTTGCACACCGCTGGTATCATCCACAAGTAACTTTATTGGTTACTGCCCATACAAAACATGGTTCTGCCATGGCGTTCTGTCTGAGCAGTCTCTAGTAAAGTTTTTGTGGATGATACCAGAGGTGTACAACTGTCCATTTCAACTGACATAAAATTGTAGTATTCTCATAATAATTATAAGCAGATGTCCAGGGCACCCCACCCCCTTTACATCAGATGTCAATCATCACCATCTCTTACATCACAGTGCACCCCCTTTACCTTGCACTGCTGCCTGGAAGAAGCTGAGGGTGGAGCAGAGGAGGGTTGGAGTCAGCTGCCGGAGTTTGCTAAATGCTGAGACCAAGGGAGGCAGAGACAAGGGGGTTCTTTGGTTGCACAGAGAGGCGCAGGATGTGTAGGAGTTCTGTCCTGCTCTCTGCTGTCGACTGCTGAGACAAGGTAGGGGGAAAAGATGAGGGGGGGTGCCACAGTTGCAGGAGAGGTGCATGCAGCAGGCCTTGTATTTTACAAACGTGGCCTAGATGATGTAAACAGAAGAAGGAGTGGGAACCTATCAAACCAAGGTACCTGCCCCCCCCCCAAAAAAAAAAATATATATAATGTGCCAATTGTGATAGAGGAGGGAGGAAGAGGACATAAAGCAAAACTTCCCCTTTAGGATGAAATGAAGGGAAATTTCCCCAATGGTACACAGATGGCAAAAAAAATTGGGTTTTTTTTTACCCTTCCTGGATCCATGCAGATCTATGCGTCTAATGAATCAAATTTTCATACATCAGCCCTGATGTGATTTGGTGATTCTGACACGTGCCCATACAACTAATATGAAGAGTGAGTTTTCATCAAGAAACAAAAATACAGGAAAATTGTCAGACAAGAGATCAGAAACATATTCTTGGCAGGTGCACAAGTGTCATCATTTTGGTAGTTAATCAGCCATTGTTCTGTCCGATCATCATTCGCTTCTGTAACATCTCACCCATACAAGTCACAACTGCTAATAAAAGAATAATTTATCAAATAAAATATAATTTACAGAAAGATTTAAAATGATTTCTTTGAAGTTCAGAATGGTAAAAATCCTAAACAGGTTCATTCAGTGAACATAAAAATTTGTGCGCCATTGTGCAGTAATTGCAGATAAAAGATACACTGTGACGGGCTTAAGAATAGCTTGATGAAATATGCGTATGGGCATGTTGACTATATATTATGAGAACATAATGGAATTCCTAAATGGATTCTATGAACAAAAATGGAAACAAATTGCCTTTGAAGTAAAAACCTTTTCAGTACTTTTGATGTCTCCATTTGCAATGTACTAACATTTATTTTTACAGTGGAGGGACTATTTATTCAGACTAACAACCTGGAATAAAAGATGGAAAAATCTAACATAAATATTTCATGAACAGAACAAGAAGTGCACCTTAAAGCTGAACTCCAGAAATTCAAAAACTTAGAAAAATGTGCAGGCATATTATTGAGTTAAGTCCAACGAGGTGCCTACCACCTCCTAGACTTAGCTCTTTAATTTACATCTGACAAGTTTATTGTACTTCAAGAAGATGGCTTTTGGAAGAGCTCCTACGCTGGACACTCTGGTCTCAGCTCCTTCAAGTGTAGAGTTGATTGCAGTTGCTTTTCCCAACCCTCCCCCCTTCCTGCCCATTCACAGAAGCCTTTCTATTATGTGAGCTCATTTACATAACACAAAGGCTCCTGTGCATAGGCACCAGAGGGAGGCGAGGGACATAGCTGCTGTGTGTGCTTCTCTTCTCTCACAGCCCCAAGTGTCTCCTCCGGGAGCTCCATAAACCTGTAAGATGTAAAAAAAAATAAAATAGAGCCAAGTCCAGGAGGTGGCGTGCACCTCATGGCACTTAACTAGAGTATGGTGTAAGCAATTTAAAACCCGCGCTAAGTAAATGAAGTGACCCAATAAATATGTGAATATGTGATGCAGCTGCTGTTCATCAAGTAAAAAACTCAGACAAACTTATTAACAAAAAACACAGCGCTTGCAAATAAATTATATAAATAATTAAAAAGGTGCAATAATGCTTGAAATTCATACAGTAAGTGCAAAACATATTGAATTAATTACTGAAAAACTGCAAAAGTCAAATAATATTGTGTAGATTAGTGCAAAAATAAATAAATTCCGTGCAATATTTATAAAGTGCTAATAGTGCTAAAAAGTCCAATATATTGTGCAGTAAAATAGAAAAAGTGCTGGTGATACTGCAAATAAAGTGCTGAAGTGCTCCAAAGTAATAGCCAGTGCCAGGTGTCTCAATCACCTTCTGGGACCCTACTCACCAGAACAGATGGACCCCTTTGGGGTCAAAAGAAGTTTGTAACTAAAAGGAAAATTCCTCCAGGCTGACTCCCTGTTGTGGCCCCTTGTAGATGGTTACTCTGGGAAGGACAAGCAATGAATCCTCTCAATGATGCCGATGACAGCACTCTGTGATTGCGGCCCCTTAAAAATATTGGCACTGAGCAGCTCCAAAGAAATAGATGATCACATAGTGAAGCCCGTTTAAATCAATATTTTTTCCCGCATTAAATTCTACTTACAATATATTAAAATATGGGAAGCATGGATAGGAACAGTACTGCTGTACAATGCAGATTATTTCCGAGAATGCCGCATCGCGTACGTTCCACGGATACCAGAAAGTGACGTCAAAGCTCTGCCACACTGGAAGTACTTCTGCTACCAAAAGCCAATCAGGAGTGTGAGTCCCTGGAGAGCCGGGAATCGAGAGGGGGCTCAGGTAAGAACTGGGGGGGAAGATTTTTTACTTTCTTGCATGGAATGCATGAAGATAAAAAACCTCGTGTCTTTATAACCACTTTAAGTACAGGCTCACTGTGTTTAGTGTAACTGTGTGTGTTTTTGTTAGGTAAATTTAGCTTGCCTCACTGTGAGCAGTGTGGCTGTAAATTTTGTGTAAGGTACATTTAGTTGTGCTCATTGTAATTAGTGCAGCTGCTTTTGATTGATTAGGTTGGTTCGTGGTTTCAGCTGGAACATACAGTAGGATGTGGAGCTATGCAGATGGCAGTATGAATATTCTCACAGTCCTGGCCAATCCCAGGGAGCAGGGCCTTGAAGGCTGCTGGGAGTCTGCATAAATACTAGGAGACACAGAATTTCTGGGTCTTTTACTGTAGAGGATCGGTCCAGCCTGGAAGGCTGCTGCCCTCCAAGGCAACACTGCCATGTTTTTGCTGTTCGTGAGACCTCAGGTGGGCAACATGAGGACCTGGTTGCTGAAGCTACAGAGACCCAGAGATGTATAGTAACTAAGTAGAACTACTTCACTACTGTACTTAAGTACTGAAAGGCGGTATCTGTACTTTCCTAGTGTAGAATTTTTTTCTCCTGCTTCCACTTTTACTTCACTACATTTTTTTGATGATTTCAATACTTCTACTCCGATATTTTTTTTTTTGTGCTGCATATTTACTAGTTACAATTATAAAAATGACCACTGCCAGAACAGTAGATGGCAGGTTTTATGAAGTTCAACAAAAATGTGTATAATGTCATGTGTAAATCAGCGCATATGAAAATAAATGCTTCTGTATGTATAAATAAAATGGTCTACATATCTGCTGTTAAGGGGAAAGAGAACCTCCCCAAACCAAGGAGAGTCACAAGCGTACATAGACCTTTTTTCTGGTAAGAGGCTGATTTTGCTTTTTTCACTGGAAGTTGAGAGCACAGGTTTTGCAGTTTTGTTTCACTGGAAGAGTCTAATTGGATATTATTTTGCACTTACCTTCATCCACCGGGTAAGGGGGAAATCCACAAGGTGGTGGGAGTCTGCACCTATTATTTGGAATAGCACCTGTTTGATTCCTGCACCTTTGAAAATATATTCATCTTGTTTTGTCACATATATATGGTATTATGGCATTATATATATATATGGACTTTTTATTGACTTTGATTTCATACAAAATTCCTTTATTTCATTATTGGAATATATTGTTGTGTATCACATTGGTTTATATATGATTTTGCGCACCAATAAGCTGTGGAGAAAAAAAAACATGCAGGGAAGAGAAGGAGGGATGCTTTAAAGGGGAAAGGGAGGGACATACTTTATCTGTTTTTGTTTACAAAAAGTTACAGCCAAAAGGAATTGTGATTGTCATTTAGGTTAATCATTTGAAATAATAAAAAACAATATGATGTTCAAACTTTTGACTTCTTTCTTTAATAACTACATAACACAGTACTTGTACTTTTACTTTCAGTACTTGAGTAGCAAATTTTTTTAAAAACTACTGGTACTTTTACTTTCAGTACTTGAGTAGCAAAATTAAAAAAAAAATTACTTGCAATACTTAAGTACAAAAAATGTTGAATACTTTAGTACTTCTACTCAAGTCACTTTTTGATAGAGCACTTCCACTTCTACTCAAGTCACTTTTTGATCGAGCACTTGTACTTTTACTCAAGTATGGGTTTCGAGTACTTAATACAAGTGTGCAGAGAGCTGAGGGATTGTCATCTGAAGATCTATTCTCGTATCACTGGAGGAAAGTGTCGCTAGATAGTTTAAAGGAGGCAACCAGCTTTCCTTGGACATTTTCTGAGTACAGACTGCTAAGAGCTTAAAGAGGTTGTAACCCTGATTTTTTTTCACCCTGAAAGAGAAACCCACAATGAGCTAGTATGCATCGCATACTAGCTCATTATGAAATACTTACCTTAGAACGAGCCACCGCCGTGCCGCCTGCTTACCTCTATGATGGGCGACATGTTCAGTCGCCCGTCTTCCGGGATCGTGGCATCCGGCCATCTGATTGGCCGGAGCCACGGTGACGTCACTCCCGCGCACGCGCATTACTCTGTGCAAGGACCTCTGCTTCAGCTTTTCAGAAAGGATTTTATAGTCCTCAATCTGGATATAGCTTCTGTTTTTGGAGTATCCCCCTCAATTCCCTCAATCCTATCCCAGTTACTCCAAAAATAAAAGAACAATAAGAAAGAACACCCCTAGACTAGTTTTTAAAGAGAAGAGTGACTGTGAGTGTTTGCCTGGCTGTGGGGCAACCCACTGGGAAAAAACCTGGGCAAATGTCCAGTGGCTCCTTCAGGAGTAAGCGCTACAGTTAGATCACGTTTCAATTGGCTGCTAAGGTCATTCCTGGCCGTATGAATATTATTTCAATTCTACCCATGAGAGCATAGTTAAAGCAAAGAAAACTGCAAGGGAGCTCCTTCATGTATAACTAAAAGCAGGGCTTTATTTCAGTGGGAACATGGGGGAACGCAGTTTCGGCACCTCTAGCACTGCAGAAACATGTCAGAAACACGTCAGAAACGTTTCAGAAACACAAACACAAGCTACTCACTAGGGGGAACCTCTGGGTGAATCTAAGATAGCAAAGGACCTGGGGGTCCTAGTAGACAACAGGCTTGGCAGTGGCATGCAATGCCAAGCCGCTGCAAGCAAAGCCAATAGAACACTGGCATGTATAAAAAGGGGATTCACTCCAGAAATAAAGAGATTATTCTCCCACTCTACAAGACTCTGGTCCGGTCACATCTGGAGTATGCTGTCCAGTTCTGGGCACCGGTCCTCAGGATGTGCTGGAACTGGAGAGAGTCCAGAGAAGGGCAACAAAAATAATTAGGGGAATGGAGGACATCAGCTATGAGGAAAGACTACAAGCACTGACAGTGGCGTAGCGTGGGTTGTCAGCACCCGGGGCAAGGCAAGTCATTTTTGCCCCCTAACCCGCGGGATTTTAGCACTCGAGTCTCTTCCACTAGATTAGTAAAGTAACCCTTACCCCCTAAGCACATGTATTGTTTGTTATGAAAATACTGATGTAATTAAAGTAAAATGCATCTAAATACAAGTTTGAATGACCAGCATGCCCCCTTTCAATGCAGAGAGACCAGCGTGCCCCCTTCAATGCAGAATGACCAGCGTGCCCCCTTTCAATGCAGAGAGACCAGCGTACCCCCTTTCAATGCAGAATGACCAGCGTGCCCCCATTCAATGCAGAGAGACCAACGTGCACCCTTTCAATGAAGAGACCAGCGTGCCACCTTTCAGTGCAGAATGACCAGCTTGCCCCCTTTCAATGCAGAATGACCAGTGTGCCCCCTTTCAATGCAGAATGACCAGCGTGCCCCCTTTCAATGCAGAATGACCAGCGTGCCCTCTTTCAATGCAGAGAGACCAGCGTGCCCCCTTTCAATGCAGAATGACCAGCGTGCCCTCTTTCAATGCAGAATGACCAGCGTGCCCCCTTTCAATGCAGAATGACCAGTGTGCCCTCTTTCAATGCAGAATGACCAGCGTGCCCCCTTTCAATCCAGAATGACCAGCATGCCCCCTTTCAATGCAGAGAGACCAGTGTGCCCCTTTCAATGCAGAATGACCAGCGTGCCCCCTTTCAATGCAGAGAGACCAGCGTGCCCCCTTTCAATGCAGAATGACCAGCGTGCCCCCTTTCAATGCAGAATGACCATCGTGCCCCCTTTCAATGCAGAGAGACCAGCGTGCCCCCTTTCAATGACATGCGTTTGCCTTTCGGCCAATCAGGAAGTGGGTCTCGGACCAGGCAGCCAGGCTGCTGACTAACTCGCTGCTAAACTGACTGAGCAGTGAAGAGAGGCGGCATAGGCGGGGCTTGGCTTTCAACGTCACCCCACCCTACACCAATGCACAGATGAGGCACAGTCCAGCCCCACCCCGACCCGCCATTTTCAGCCATAGGGCGATCGCGCTGGACATCTCCCAGCCTAAAAATGGAGGCAGCCGCAGACAGTGTGTGAACTGTGTATGTCAGAGTCAGACAGACAGAGTGACACTGAGGATGCGCCCCCCCAGATGTTGCGCCCGGTGCGGCCGCCCCCCCCTGCACCCCCCACGCTACGCCACTGAGCACTGAACTTATTCTCTCTGGAGAAGAGACGATTGAGGGGGGATATGATATCAATGTACAAATACTGTACTGGTGACCTGAGCATAAGGAACAAACTATTCAGAGTAAGGGAATACAATAAGACACCTGGCCACTCACTAAAACTAGAGGAAAAATGTTTAACCTTAAAATACGTAGGGGGTTTCTTTACTGTCAGAGCGGTGCGGATGTGGAACTCTCTTCCACAAGCAGTGGTATCAGTGGGGAGCATCGATAGTTTCAAAAAATTATTAAACACTCACCTTAAAGACCACAACATACAGGGGTATACAATGTATGGTTAACATCAAACACACACACACATCATAGGTTGAACTGGATGGATCTATTGTTGCTGGAAGGGCTCTATAGTTGGGATGGTCTGTTGTTGCTGGTGGGGGGTCTATTGTTGCTGAGGGGATCCACCATTGCCGGGATGTCTGTTGAGGAAGGGGTCTAGTGTTGCTTGGGGGACCTCCTTTTGAGGAAGGAGTCTATTGTTGCTAGGGGAATCTACTTTTGAGTGAGAAGTCTAATGTTGCTGGCTGCTGAAAGGTCTATTGATGTTGGCTGCTAGGAGATATATTTTTGCTGAAGTGGATCTATTGCTTTGATGGGGGCATCTATCATTGCTGGGGGATCTATTGGCAGGGGGGTTGTCTGTAATTGCTGGAGGTATCTATTTTACTGCTTTTCTTGTTATAATTAACAAATTCTATAAAAAATAACTTAGCACCAAAAAAATGATAGTTGGTTCTATATTCTCTAAAAGCAAAAGCGGTACTGAGAGGTGGCTAGGGGGTGGTACCAAGGGAAGTGCTCAAAGGTGGGTAGGGGGCGGAGACAAGAGGTGACTTAGAAGGGGGGAGTACCTGCACCTATTCTCTGAGAAAAAAAGCCCTGACCAAAAGGAAATGGGGTCTCTAAAACATAACTGGTCGAGGCCACTTACTCACATGGTATCAGCATCTTGCAGCCCCTGTACAGCAGAGCCTTGACTAGAAGTGGAATAGACAGAACAAGGAGCCAGTCAGGTGTGCTGCAATGCTTACGAGATAACATGCTGATAGGAGAGGAGAGCAGAGTGAAAGAAAGGTGAGCCTATCTGTGTGCTGCTTTTCCTTCACTGTCCAATCATTCCATAAATAAACAATGCAGTGCATAAATAAACAAACAATGTGAATACATTTGTGTAAAAAATAAACACTCCGTGACAAACATTAATAAGTGCACCTCCAAACAATTAAAAAATAAGGTGAATCAAAGGTAAAAAGTCCCAAATATAATTCCTTATGTGCTTCAAAAGAGACACACAGAAGAAGAAGGGTAGGGACACGACCTTGTTGTATTGCTTAAAGCGGAACTCCACTTTTGTTGAGAAAACAACATTCCCCTCTGTATGATGTATGTACATTGCAGGGATTTTAACAAACTTTGTTGCAGATTCCTACTTTTTGTTATTCTGAAGAAATCCCTGTGTGTTTCTCTGTGCCTCTGTGCTAAGTGGGTCTAATGGGAGTGGTTTCATAATTATCAATCAGCTGTGCAGCTGCAGGGCACTAATGAGGAAGGCTGCTGGGTCTGCATCCCTTTAGATGTGTTCCTATTCGGAGTATCTCACTAAAAATTACATTTTTGTTTCAGGGGATGCCAGACTTCCGGGAAAATCAGTGAGCCAATCACACAAGCAGGAAATGATGTTTCTGGGGGTGTGGTCAGTATACATTCTGTGTACAGAACACCTCCAGGCGGCCATATTGTATTGCATTTTCAGAAAATTACAACGGCTGCAGATTGAAAAGTAAAGGCTATTTTTTTTCCCCACAAAAGTGGAGTTACCCTTTAGTTATAGTAGAGAGATATCAGGTCTTAAGGCTATCTGTGTAATTCTCAGGACTGGATGGACAGAAATACCAATCCCTTGGCATGTAAAAGATCCTTTATATGTATTTCATCCGTGTATTTAGCTGTTGGCCTGGAGTTCAGCTTTAATAGTAAAAAAGTGCTGATGTGTGTTATACAGTAAGTGAATTTCCAGTGTCTTTCATTTGAATTGTATTTCCACACCTGGAAAGCTCCAGCAGCATGTCGGCATTGACCGAGCAACTGGAAAAATCTAATTTGAAGCTGACTATGGCTATAGACTCTCGAAAAATGAAAGCTTTTATGTACTGATGATATTTGCAGTTGCAGACTTGCTATGAAAATGGTGCATTGCATTAACCCTTTTGCCGCCAGGTCCGCACATCGTACGCACCTGACAGCGGGGGTTTGACAAGCAGACTCCTGCCTGTCAGGTGGAAACATTCGGGGGGCTCCGCTGCTGCCTGATTGCTTCCCCCCCCCCCCCCGGTAACATCCCTCTGTCTGCCCCCGCCATGTATCCAGGCTCCACTTACCCATCTGCGGGTCTGGCATAGCAGGTGACACCAGGGAGAGGGGAGGGAGAATGGAGGACACACGTCCGATCTCCTCCCCTCCCCTCCCCTCTCCTCCTTGTTACTGACCTGGAAAGCAACATGTCAGCCTCTCGTGTTCTAGTCCAGCATAACCAGGAAAGGATGTAATGTAATTGGATCTGCATTGCATTGCAATCAGTGGAGCTCAGGGGAGACATCCAGGGTCTTTTAAACCCTGAATGTCTCATTAAAGAGAACCTGTCACTAACAAATTATCACATAGGGGACTGGTTGTGAAGGCATTCTATGCATTAAGATAAAAAATCCTTCTGTGTGCAGCAGCCCCCTCCAATTCAGTAGTGTGCACGAGAGCCTTGCCTCCTGATTGGCTCCCACTGCTGTCAGTCACAGCCAGTGAGCCAATCAGGAGATAGGGGGGGGGGTGTCTGGGCTGAACCAAGGCTCTGTGTGTGAATGGACACACAGAGTCACGGCTTGGGATCCTGCCTGCTTGGGTACCCCCAGAGCAAGCTGCTTGCTGTGGGGGGCACCGAACAGGAGGGAGGAGCCATGAGTGCCAGCGTGGGACCAGAGAAGAGGAGGACCTGGGCTGGAGAAACCATTACACAGAGCAGGTAAGTATAAAATGTTTGTTATTTCTAGAAAGAAAAAAAAACAAGACTTTAGTATCACTAAGGCTGCATTCACACTTGAGCATAGCGGTTTTTACCGCGATTTTACCGCGATTTTTACCGTGATTTTTACCGCGATTTTACAGCGATTTTTTTCAGGCGTTTTTCATTGACATCTATCAAAAACGCTGGTAATCAGCCCAAAAAGAAGCTCATGTACTTTTTTCAGCAACAGGCGTTTTGCAAAACGCTCAGATGTGAACAGGGGCCATTTAAATGAATGGGGTTTTACTTGTTGGGCGTTTTGGAAGCGTTTCTTTTGAGCGTTTTTGGAGCTGAAAACGCCCAGGTGTGAATGGAGCCTTAGGCTCTGTTCACATGTAGGCGTTTTGGGGCGTTTTTGGGGAGATTTTCTGCTCTAGAATCAGCTCTCAAAACGCCCAACAAGACAAATCCTATTCATTTCAATGGCCCCTGTTCACATCTGAGCGTTTTGTTGCTGTTAGCAAAACGCCCAATGCTCAGAAAAGTACATGAGCTTCTTTTTGGGCAGATTACAGGTGTTTTCCATTGGTTTCTATTCAATCTAAAAACGCCTGCACAAAAAACGCCTGTAAAAACGCTTGTAAAACGCCTGCAAAAACGCCTGAAAAAACGCCTAAAAAACGCCTGTAATTAGCAACGCCAAGATGTGAACGTAGCCTTTAGGCTGCATTCACATGTCAGCTTATAATCGCGGGCAGAACCGCCGCGGTTCCGCCCGCGATTCGGAGATTTATTGCAAATCGCGGGACGCCTAGCGTTGCCCGTTGATTTGCAATAGCCCCCCAAACGCCGAGCGATGTTGCCGCGATTTACGCCCGCCGAATCGCGGCAACATCGCGCAAACAAAATCGCGGGACGCAATACGCTCCAAAAAAGTACAAGAGCTTCTTTGGAGCGTATTGCGTCCCGCGGCAACATCGCTCGGCGTTTGGGGGGCTATTGCAAATCAACGGGCAACGCTAGGCGTCCCGCGATTTGCAATAAATCTCCGAATCGCGGGCGGAAACGGGGCGGTTCTGCCCGCGATTATAAGCTGACATGTGAATGCAGCCTAAAGCTCATTTCACACGGGCTTTCCGATCCGGCCCACCTGTCAGTTTTTCAGGTGGATCTGATCGGATGCTCCATGCATCCCTATGGAGCAGCAGATATCAACAGAGACATCCCTGCTGACACCCGCTGCTATCCGATCTGATCCTGTCTGTTAAATCCAGATGGATGAAAACCCTGTTTTCCATCTGTCTGGAGGATCGGATCGGATGAAAACGGACAAGCGGTCCGTTATCATCTGATCTCCTATATAGGAGGGTGGGGATCTGACAGCTCCGTCTCTGCACCCAGAGCAGAGACGGAGCTGTCATCTGCCTGCTCATTGGCGAATCGGGGATTGGCGAATCGATCCCCGCTGAGCAAAAAGCAAAACGGACTCCATCGGGCACACCGCACGTGTAAAAAAGAGCCTTTAAGTAAAAAAAAATATATATATATTTTTAATAGTAAAAAATGAAAGGTACACCCAAGCACATAACCCCCCCCCCCCAAAAAAAAATGTTGGAGGCCCCCCCATTCCCACAAATGCACATGAACAAATGTAAACGCATGCATGAAAACTCAGATTGTGAAACACGTAACATAACGTATATAACATATGTATATATGTACGTATGTAACATAACACTGCGCACGCCAGAGGGAGAGCAATGATTCTAGCCGCAGACCTCCTCCTTAAAACTGATGACCTATAGGGGGCTTTCAAAGTGTTGTCTATAAGGAAAATATAGGGTACTTTTGTCGCTATTTCACAAGTGCACGCAAATTCAAGGTTTGACAAGTTGGATATCTATTTACTCAGTGCAAACTCATCTTTTATATTTTACCAAAAAATGTGGTAATTTGTTGCATTTGTGTGTCTTAAAGTTAACTTTAGCAGGTTTTTTACTGAAATGTTTGTGTTTCCTCGACCTTTGCGACAATATTGTGTTACATAAAAAATTAGAACTACCACTGTTTTATTTTCAAGTGTGTCTGCTTTCAGAAAATATGTAATGTTTTTGGGGGGGTTATGTGATCTTCAGGGCTCAAATTATTTTTAAGCATATGTGCAAAAAATGCAAAAACGACTCTGGCAGAGAAAATGTTAAAGGTCTCATTATTCTTTATTCTGTTTTTTTTTACCTATAAAGCATTACCAATAAACTTCACCCAAAAGTCCATGTTGGGGTAAGCGGTCAATGATCAACACAGCAGAACACCGCCACGTCTTTACAGGTCACAGTAGTGACATAGCAGCCTGTGGGTGTAACGACACCGCTCAGTGGAGCCCCCAAGTGTTGGTTGTTAGAACCTCTTCCATTTTTTTACTGCTCTCTGTGTCCTCACCGGAGAGCTTCACCTTTTTTCTGTTTGGTTAGATAATGCGAAGGGCAGGGGAGACATTGGGGTCTATTAGACACCCTAATGTCATCATAAAGAGTACCTGCCACCTGCCCAATGCTATCACATAGGGGTTTATTAACCCCCTTATGATAGCAATCATCAAAGTATCATCAAAGTAAACATAAACAAAAAAAAAATAAAATAAAAAAGTAAAAAAAATAAAATGATAATAAAATATATTAAAATAAAAAAACAGCCGAAACCCCCGTTGCCCTGCATACCTGCACAATTGCAAATGCAAGCCATGCGTATGTAAACCGCGGTCTGACCACATGTGTGACATATCACCGCAAACGTCATTTGGGCAGGAGGATAGTGGGGGCTGGCATAGCAGCTGCACCCACTCTAATATTGAAGATTCTGAGACCTGAAGCATCAGCATCGGGCTCCTGGAGTGCAATAAAAGTGTCACATATAAATAATAGCGATTAGCACAGGAGATGACACAAATTAATAAAAGTGGTCTGATGCCACCAGTGAAACACCTCCACACCTATAATACATGCACAAAAAGACAAAATTTGCCCTGAGACTTTAAATGACGTGTAACCCACATAGCCACTGACTAAAAAAGTAAACATAATACTAAATATATTGGAGGTAAGTACAGTAAACATACAGCTACATCAAATGAGTATATAGATATGGAAACGTAAAGCCAATTTGTAAAGGGCACAATATGCAATATATGCCTAAAATTGTCAGTATATAGTTATAGTAAGGAATCCTAAAAACTTGACTTTCGTGAGCTTGTCTGCTCACTTCTTCAAGAGTGGATGCACATGAGACAAAATAAAACATTGATTGTAAAACATGTCTAGATGGTAAATATTACTGTAGTACGCTCCTAGATAGGTGATAGGAAAAAACATTATTATGCTCCATCTGCTTATCAGGGGAGCCTGATCTGTTAGCCATGCCTGTTGCATGTGTCCAGGTGTGAGTCACTTGGTCTGAGGGAGTGTCCCCACTGTATCCAATAGGGTGGCCTGTTGGACAGTGGAGGAAACCTGGCCAGTGACAAACGGGCATTTGTGGCAGTTCCAGTGTGAAGGCACTACCGCAGTGCATCCTGTGATTGACCATAAAAGCCAAGGGCACATGTGACAGGGCATCTTTGGCGGGAAGCAGAGTCCCAGGAGGAGGGTGACGGCTGTCTCTCCTCCTGATGTCTGAGGAAGGTGGTCACAGGCAGTCGGCCTAGTGAGCCAGGTGTGAAGCGGAGCCTGAAGGATCCTTGAAAGCTGACAGTGGAGCTGCTGGCAGAGTCATCTGGGAAAAACAGTGTCTGTGAGTACCAGGGGGCTTGCCAAGGGGTCCGCCCAAGAAGGGGGACCACTCCAGAGAAGTCAGAGGATAGTCAGCTCACACAGTATGCAAGAGTAAAGGGATGCCAAGTAGAAACCTGAAGAGTAGGGGTAAAGGGGGTGCCAATCAGGGCCCTGAAGAGTAATTCACTATACAATTCGCTTATCAAATACTTCACTACAGTGGCAAGGTGAAGCAGCGGCCTTGCCGCACTCAACATAGCTAGAAGTCCTAAACTTGTGCATAGTTCATCCAGTTGGAGTATCCCACTCATCCCTTCTTCTATCCAAGTTCTAAAATAAAATCAACAAAAAACCACATCCCTTTGACTGTTTTCTGACTGAGCCTAACGCTTAAATACTTTGAATTGCTAAGTTGTTGCTATGGGTAACCCAGGGGAACCCCGCTTCAAGCAGCTCCCCAGGGAGTAGTGCTACATTACTTTGAATCATGGGGGATACCATAAAGGGGCCCAATGCTTACCAATCAGTGGAGGCTCCCACCCAATGGTGGTCAGGTACGTCTAGCCTGGGAGCTGGAGGGGTTGAACCAGGCAAGCCCACAGGGGGACAAAGGATTTAGCAGTTTCTATTCAACTCATGGTGGGTATGATCCACACATTTTTCCACACCTCAATTTCTGTTTGGAGTCATTGATTGAGCAGACAAGCCTACGAAACGCGTTGTGCCCAATACCAATCAGCTTGACATTTCCATATCTGTATACTCATTTGATGTACCTGTATGTTTACTGTACTTACCTCCAATACATTTAGTATTATGTTTACCTTTTTAATCAGTGGCTATGTGTGTTACACCACATTTAAAGTTCCAGAGCGAATTTTGTCTTTTTGTGCAAGCACAGGAGATGTCATTCACCTCCTTGGACTTAACTCATAGTGTGCCTTCACTTTTTACAAAGGAGCAGAATTCCTGGAACTCAGCTTTGAAGGGTCTAATACTACTTTAATATCCATGACATGTAACCATTAAACACTTCTGGACTGGAAGGTTCTGCCCCCTTAATGACCAGGCCATTTTTTGCGTTTTGGCAGTGTGTTATTTTTAATTGACATTTGCTCATTCGTGGCACGCTGTACCATAATAATGATAAATTGATGTCTTTTTTTCCCCCCACAAATAGAACTTTCTTTTGGTGGTATTTGATCACCTGTGGGATTTTTATTTATTGCACTATAAACAATAAAATACCTACAATTCTAAAAAAACAAAACAATATTTTTCACTTTCTGCTATACAGTATAACATTCCCAAAAAAAAAAAAAAAATAAATCTAATTTTTTCATCCTTTTAGGCCAATTTGTATTCTGCTACATATTTTTGGTAAAAAAAAAAAAATCCCAATAAGCGTATTTTGATTGCTTTCCGCAAAAGTTATCGGGTCTACAAACTAGGGGAAAGATTTATGTCATTTTTATTTATTTATTTATTCTTTTACTAGTAATGGCGGCGATCTGCGATTTTTAGCGGGACTACGACATTGTGGCTCACAGATCGGACCCCTAACTGACATTTTTTACACTATTAGGGGGTACCAGTGACATTACTACAGTAATCAGTGCTAAAAATATGCACTGTTACTGTAATAATGCCACTGGCAGGGAAGAGGTTAACCCAGGGGTGATCAAAGGGTTAAGTGTGAGCCTAGGGGATGATTTCTAACTGTGGGGGGAGGGACTTGTGGAATCAACACAGAGACCTGTGATCCTAAATAGGAGGATCACAGGCGCTCTGTGTTCATTCCAGAGAGAACAACGGTCTGCTGTGTTTACAACAGCAGACCGCCGTTCTCTCTTCACGAGGAGCGATCGCAGGTGCCCGGCGGCAGTCGGGGGCCGCTGGCCCCGTGCATCTGCTTCCCCGCTACCTAATGGCGGTGGGCACGTGCCCCCCAGGAGCGCTCACGCGGAGGCGGTTCACGCAGCCAAGCCAGCCTGCTGCAGTATATCTGATAATACTGTTACCTCATTCTGGGGGGTTACAATTTTCTTGTACAAATTTCCTTTAGATTTACCAAAATCAGGTAATATGAGGTCAAACCTAAACACTTTTAAATTGTACACACATCATTTTTAAACAGATTAGCAGGGCAGGCCCAAGACATTGTGCTGCCTGGGTCCAACAACTCAATGCTGCCCCCCCACCCCCCAAAAAAAAAAATTACGCCCACCAAAAGGCCCATACAATTTAATTTTATATCATGATAATTAAAACTAAAAATTAATTTATTAGGAAGTCAGATTTATATGCAACAGCACCTTGTTTACATGCCCAGTTATATGACATACCATTATATTCAATTCCAAACCGCAAACTCCACTATTATTTAGTTTGTCTGAATGTCTGACGTCATTGCGCACACCCTCCGCCTCCTCATACTCATCAGTTTGCACTATGGGCCGCATTATGAGATGGGAAAATAATGCCCGTAGCGCGCCGCAAACTGATGACACACAAAACTGCTGGAAAAAAAAAATCTTGGGCATCAATTTGCTGCCCCTCTCAAAGTGCTGTCTGGGTCCAACGGACCCAGTAAGACCGATGGCAGGGCTGGCCCTGGCAATTAGGCAGGCCCTTTTACAACATATTTAAAGCAGAGTTCCGCCTCCCCCTACAAAAATTAAAAGTCAGCAGCTACACATACTGTAAGTGCTGACTTTTAATATTTGGACACTTACCTGTCCTGGAGTCCAGCGATGTCGGCACCGCAGCCGATGTTTCCATCGGCTGTTGGGTGCTCCTGCCGCCATTGGCGGTAAGGGAACCCGGCAGTGAAGCCTTGTGGCTTCACGGGCAGGTCCCTACTGCGCATGTGCGAAGCGCGCTGCGCATTCCTACTGGCTTGGCGGTGGAGGAGGGAGCCGAGCTTCCGAGGGACGGTGCCGCCATTGCCGGTAAGGGAACCTGGCAGTGAAGCCTTGCGGCTTCACGTGCAGGTCCCTACTGCATATGCACAAAGCGCGCTGCGCATTCCTACTGGCTTGGCGGCGGAGGAGGGAGCCGAGCTTCCGAGGGATGGCGCTGCGCATTCCTACTGGCTTGGCAGTGGAGGAGGGGGCCAAGCTTCCGAGGGACGGCGCCACCATTGCCGGTAAGGGAACCTGGCAGTGAAGCCTTGCGGCTTCACGGGCAGGTCTCTACTGCATATGCACGAAGCGCGCTGCGCATTCCTACTGGCTTGGCGGCGGAGGAGGGAGCCGAGCTTCCGAGGGATGGTGCCGCGGCGCCATATCCCGGAAGTGTCGAAGGATACCTGTCAAAAACAGTTACCCTTCCCCCCTCCCCCCTGAAAGGTGCCAAATGTGGCACCGGAGAGGGGGAGGAAACAAAAGAGTGGAAGTTCCACTTTTGGGTGGAATTCCGCTTTAAAGGAAAACTAAAGGAAATTGGACAACAAAATTAGGTAAAGTGTATCCAGCTTAACTGTCCACCTAGTACAAGCACTGTCTGTCCCATAAATGTAGATAAAACCACAGCCCCTGATTACCGCTTTTATAACGTTAGGCTTTCGAGACGCGCTGGCTAACTAGCTGCACATTTCTTTCCACTAGTAACAAATAAAAACACTCTCGGAGGACTCCATGACCTTTATTTTACGGTGTGCTCCTCCGAACACTCTTCAGCATTAGCACTTATCAAGATGGAAGGCCCTATGGTCGGCGCCTCACCTCAATACATTTTGTCGCCTGTCACATGCTCTTAATAACTATCTTTTTGGTATTACACTTTTAAAACGCATCTCTTTTAGGATGTCTGACAACTGAAGTGAACATTTATATTTTTGCCGGCCTGGAAAGGCCAGAACGGTATTTTTCCCTCTTAGCAGCTGTTTAAAGCTGACAATTACAGCCCTGTAAAGGGATCGTAGAATGAGGTAGACGGTGGATGTGGATTTAAATATTGAACCGAGAAAAGGAATAAAGAAACATAATAACATGATAACACGAGAATCCAGATTTGTATCTTTCGTTGAATATCTGAAAGCATATAAGCACAGTATATTTTGAGTCATGTTATTAATGTCTCACATTGTCGGGGTTTAAAGCTTAACTAAATCCAAAACTAAAAATTGAATATATTGCAGCTTACCTGTCCTTGGATGCTGTGACTGAATCATTTTTTTTATTAGGCTTTTTTTGTCCTTTATTTACATCCGGTGATCCAGCCGGTAACACTTCCTGTGCTCGGGTGGCTGGTGGCTACGCTCACTCCTCCACTGTATCTATAGAGGCAGTGGCGGCTGGTCATACAGGGCGCAGGGGCACCACCCCCCCTATCCATGTGTCCGGCCCCCTAATCTACATGCGGAGACGCATGGAGTTCAATGGGGCTTTTTTTTTAACCATGTGATTAGAGCCAGAGGCTCTCACAGGCTAAAAAAAAGGGTGGGCTTTGGGGACAGAGCAGTGCGCCCCGAGCCCACCCAGTTGTGTGACAATAGTGAAAAAAATTCACTATTGTCACATGGATCCTCCTCCTGGCCAATCAGGAAGTGGGTTTTGAGACCCGTTTCCCGATTGGCCGAAAGGAAAAGCCATGCCATTGGGCATGGGGGAGGAGGGAGGAGACGCAGAAGACCGGGGAAGAAGCCGAAGCCGCCGTCGCCGCTGCTGCATCCAGGCAGGGTGAGTGAACGGGGGGTCCTGCCTATCCTGTCCTCTCCACTCCTGTCTCTCCTGTCTGGCTGGGGGGGGGGGGGGGATGGTGTGCTGCCTGGTGTGGGCCGGGGGGGGGGGGGAGTATGGTGCGGTCGGTCTGCTGCCCCATCCCCCCCCAACCCACGGAGCACCAGCTGCCACTATATAGAGGAGTAACATACCCGCCATTGGGCAGTGACATTTCCAAACCAAGGAGAGAGTAGGGTTAGATGAATTTGTACTGCAGATTTTGATGGACTTTGCATAAATGACTAACAAATACAGTCCAACTCCAGCTGACACTTTCTTTAAAAAGTCATCAAAATCTCAACATACACTTTTATGTTATAACAATCCGGCTTTTTTTTCAGCAGGAACATGGGGGGATGCAGTTGCGACAACTCTAGCACAGAAAGTACTGGCAAAGGGGGATGGGCACTGGGGTGTGCTGGAGGATCTTTTGATGCTGACTAATGGGTATCTATTGTAGCTGGGGGTTGTAGTGTTTCTGGGGGTGGTTCTGTTGTTGCTAGAGTAATCTATAGTTGCAATGGGATCCATTGTTGCTGGTGGGGGTTCTTGTGCTCTGGGGTTCTTATATTGTTGGGGGGGGGGTCCACTGTTGAGGGGGGGAGGGTCTATTGATGCTGACTGCTGGTAATCTATTGTAACTGGGGGTTGAAGTGTTTCTGGGGTGTGTGCCTATTGTTGCTAGAGAGAGCTAACATTGCGGGGGGATCTGTTTTTTATGGTGGGTGTTGTTTTGCGCTAGGGTTCTTATGTTGTTCGGGGGGTCCACTGTTGAGGGGGGAGGGTCTTGCCAGTAGGGGTGTTTTTTGGCTGGTCCAGAGCTTTGTTGCTGATGGGGATCTATTGTTGCTAGTGGTGTATTTTGTTCCTAGGGGACGGATCTATTGTTGCTGGGGGGATCTGTTTTTGCTGGGGGGGGGGGGGGGTTATCATTACCCAATTTTGTACAAATTTCTCAACAGCACAAAATTATACTTGGCTCATTATTCTTTAAAAGTAGTGGCAGTAGGAGGTGGATAGGGGCGGATATTTCACAGTCCAACATAAGCTTTCATGAAAAATCAGAGTGTTGCCTGTCTGCTGGCCTGTACTCCATGCATGCTTTGCATCTTCTCCTCTGCTGTCTACTTTCCATTTCCAAGGACTATATATCCCATGGTACCTTGCTGCTGCAAGCAGTGATTCCCGTACTGACTCCACCTCCTGAAACTCCTCCCCTCAGCTCCTTTGTAGTTCAGAAGGCAGGCTCTGTGAAATGTGTGACACAGCAGTGCCTGCTCACAGGGTACAGTGACTACGTGTCACAGAATTTAAAGGAGTTGTTAAGTCAGAAGTTTTTTTTTATCTTTATGCATTCTATGCATTAAGATAAAAAAAACCTTCTGTGTGCAGCAGCCTCTCCAGCACCCCCTAATACTTACCTGAGCCCCATCTCTATCCAGTGATGTCTGGAACTCTCCCTCCTGATTGGCTAAGACACAGCCACGGCGCCATTGGCGGCTGTCAATATTTAAAAGTCAATTAGCCAATCAGGAGAGAGAGGGGACGGGGGCCAAACGGCAGCTCTGTGTCTGAATGGACACACGGAGCTGCAGCTTGGCTCAGGTGCCCCCATACCAAGCAGCTAGCTGCGGGGGCACTCAACAGGAGGGAGGGGCCAGGAGACCTGAAGAGGTCGCAGTAGCAGCTAGAACGGGTGGACGTCATATGACGCCCGCCCGGATCGAGAGAGCCTTCCTGCCGGCGTCATTTGACTATACCCCGATATGGAAGTGGTTAAGGGGGCAAATCCTTCCGGTCCAAAAGTGGTTAAACAGATTAGATGGGATAGGAAGGAGGAGGTTGGGGGGGGGGGGGGGGACATTTTTAGGAATAGTTAGACTAAACCTGGATACACACTATACAACTTTTGTTGTTAGATTTCCTTTAGATTGACCTTCAACTATGTAGAGCAAGAGCCGGCCTGATTGCATACAAATTGAAAGTATTTAGATGTGACCTCATATTATATGGTTTTTGGTAAATCCAAAGAAAAAAAATCGAATGAAAATTGTATAGAGTGTACCCAGCTTTAGGGTGCATTCCCACTTGCAAATCCACCTCTGGCTGCGATTATATGCAAGAACCCCAGTGGGGGTTCCTGAAATTAGGTCTCTCGCAGCTAATTGCGCCCACTCGCTTGTTATTGCTTATGCTGCGATCACATGAGACTAATGCATGCAATCAGTCTGTGTCAAGAGCCTATCACTCGCATGTGATTGCAGCATAAGCGATTAAATGCGAGTGGGCGCAATTAGCTGCGAGAGTCGGCAGCCTCTAATTGCTTTCAATGGGGCTGCCGCTCACAGCTAATTGGGGGAACCTCCACTGGGGTTTTCACATAGAATCACAGCCAGGGTGCATTTGCAAGTGTGAATGTACCCCAAGGCTTTCCTTCCACTTTAACTTAACCCCTCAAATTAACCCATAATAATTAACCTTCCTTGACCCTTAACCCTAAGTCGAAGCCTTGACTTCTTGAGATCTTGAAATCTTGCTTCAGGACAAATGGCAGCTGATGAGCCATATTTCCATAGGCTGGATAGAAGTGGACCAATGGTAGCAATACCTGGGCGATTTCTAATCATTTGGGAATTGATAATGAGCGCCTCCGATAAGCGGGCCAATCTTTTTCTCTTGTATGAAGACGAGTGAAAGATGAATGTGTACAGTGCATGAATTACTCTCAGCATTTGTTTTATTTATTTATCACATGTACTTATAGCACCATCAATTTACGCAGCCCTTTACATGTATACTCAGCGGCCACTTTATTAGGTACACCTTGCTGGTACCGGGTTGGACCCTCTTTTGCCTTCAGAACTGCCTTAATTCTTCATCTCCAAGATTCAACAAGGTGTTGGAAACATTCCTCAGAGATTTTGGTCCATAGTGACATGATAGCATCATGCAGTTTCTGCAGATTTGTCGGCTGCACATCCATGAGGCAAATCTTCCGTTCCGCCACATTCCAAAGGTGCTCTATTGGATGAGATCTGGTGACTGTGGAGGTCATTGGAGATCTGGTGAGTGCGGAGGCCATTGGAGATCTGGTGAGTGTGGAGGCCATTGGAGATCTGGTGAGTGTGGAGGTCATTGGAGATCTGGTGAGTGTGGAGGCCATTGGAGTACAGTGACCTCATTGTCATGTACAAGAAAGCAGTGGTGAGATGATTTGACCTTTGTGACATGGTGCATTATCCTGCTGGAAGGAGCCATCAGAAGATGGGTACACTGTAGTCATAAAGGGATGGACATGGTCAGCAACAATACTCAGGTAGGCCATGTTGTTTAAATGATGCTCAATTGGTACTAAGGGGCCTAAAGTGTGCGAAGAAAATATCCTCCACATCAATACACCACCATCAGCCTGAACTGTTGATACAAGGCAAGATGGATTCATGCTTTTGTGTTGTTTACGCCAAACTCTGACCCTACCATCTGAATGTCGCAGCTGAAATTGAGACTCATCAGACCAGGCAACGTTTTTCCAATCTTCTATTGTGCAATTTTGGTGAGCCTGTGTGAATTGTAGCCTCAGTTTCCTGTTCTTAGCTGACAGGATTGGCATCAAGTGTGGTCTTCTGCTGCTGTAGCCCATCTGCTTCAAGGCTCAATGTGTTGTGCGTTCACCTGTACACCTTGGTTGTAACGAGTGGTTATTTGACTTAGTGTTGCCTTTCTATCATCTGGAACCAGTCTTCCCATTCTACTCTGACATCAGTAAGGCATTTTCCTCCACACAGGTGCTGCTCACTGGATATTTTCTCTTTTTTGGACCATGCTCTGTAAACCCACGAGATGGTTGTGTGTGAAAATCCCAGTAGATCAGCGTTTTTTTTTAAATACTCAGACCAGCCTGTCTGGCACCAACAACCATACCACGGTCAAAGTCACCCTAACCACTCCCTGCAAACCGATGTACCTGTATGTCAGCTTGAAGAAGGGGTTGTACCGGGATGATACCTGCAGCTAGAGGCATCACCCTGTACTGTGTTTTTAGAGCCGGCGGTCGGCTTTCAGGAGATAACAACCGATGCGGCCCAGCAGCCGCCCGGCCGTTATCCCAGCAAGTGGGAGGGGACATCCCTCCCCCCCCTACTGCTGCCTTCCACCGCTCTGCCTGGGTCTCCTGTCCCACCGTCCAATGGCAACCGGATCCGACATAAGCAAAGGAAATGAAGGCTAATCTGAATGCTGGAAGCTCGATGGCGATCGTTTCGCTGAAATCGCTCAGGGTCCCAGGTATGTCAGCGGAACTGCTGTTAGAAATCACGGGATCCCGTACAGCCTACCTGGCAGGGCCCCACCCCGAATATGTCAAGACAATATTTTCACTAAAAATACAGTAAAATCATTATTAGCGTACGCAAACATAACAGAGAACTTGTGTGAATTTGCCCTTTTTAATTGTTTTTTACATTTTTTTAAAAGTTAAAAATGTTCACAATTATTTTTTTATTACAATGTTTAACCACTTCCGGACTGCTCACGTTGCTGCTACTGCAGCACAGTGGCAGCCCTGGGTCCAGCGACATAGACCTACGTCGCTGGATTCCTGCCTGTCTCGGTGGCGCGTACGTGCCGCTGGATGCTCGCTCCCGCTGTTTAGACACAGCGGGAGTCTGGCCGGAGGAGGAGAGACGGCGATCACCATCTCTCTTCCCCGATCATCGGAGAAAGAGTGAGAAAATCCGCCCACTTGTGTAAACAAAGCAGGCGGATCTTCTCTTTGACAGACAGGGACAGATCACAGGACTACGCTCTGCTTGACGTTGCGTTCCAGGCTGATCCTCGTGAAGCCGCATCCAGAAGATGCAGGCTATCCAGCACTCCTCCCGTCTCCCACAGCCATCTCGGACAACATACCTGGGACCCTGGGCAATTTCAGCGATACAATCGCCATCGGGCTTCCGGCATTCAGATGAGCCTTCATTTCCTTATGCTTATGTGTGTAGCACCCTCCTAGGTAGGTGTTAGGTAAAAGCATCCTATGCTCATTCTGCTTATCAGGGGAGCTGA
This sequence comes from Pelophylax lessonae, assembly GCF_965119305.1. Taxonomy (NCBI): domain Eukaryota; kingdom Metazoa; phylum Chordata; class Amphibia; order Anura; family Ranidae; genus Pelophylax; species Pelophylax lessonae. Next base: position 291,451,618 of record NC_138773.1, on the reverse strand, counting down.
TCTATTAGGTTGCCTGTTGCATGTTTCCAGGTGTGATTCACTGGGTCTAAGGGAGTGTCCCCACTGCATCCACTAGGGAAACCTGTTGGACAGTGGAGGAAACCCAGCCAGTGACACATTGGCTTTTGTGGGAGTCCCAGTGGGAGGGCACTCTTGCAGTGCATCCTGGGATTGCTCATAAAGGCCGGGGGGACATGTGACAGGGCATCTTTGGCAGGAAGCAGAGTCCCAGGAGGAGGCTGACGGCTGTCTCTCCTTCTGCTGTATGAGGAACATGGTCATAGGCAGTCGGCCTAGTGAACCAGGTGTGGAACTGAGCTGCACAGGATCCTGTAAAGCTGACAGTGGAGTCCACCGGGAAAAACAGTGTCTGTGAGTACCAGGGGACTTGCCAAAGGGTCGGCCCAGGAAGGGGGACCACTCTAGTGAAGTCAGAGGATCAAGGGGGTCAGCTCACACAGTGTGTCAGAGTAAAGGGGGTGCTTCTGTGTAGAACCCTGAAGAGTAGGGACAAAGGGGGTGCCAAGTAGGACCTTGAACAGTGATTCACCGTACAGTACAGGGTGGCACATTGGTGTAGTGGTTAGCACATTCACCTAGCAGCAAGAGGGTCGCTGGATCGAATCCCAATCACAAAACTACCTGCCTGGAGTTTGCATGTTCTCCCTGTGCCTGTGTGGGTTTCCTCCGGGCACTCCGGTTTCCTCCCACACTCCAAAGACATGCTGGTAGGTTAATTGGATCCTGTATAAAAAAAGTGGCCCTACTGTGTATGTATGTGAGTTAGGGACCTTAGATTGTAAGCTCCTTGAGGGCAGGGACTGATGTGAATGTGCAATGTATATGTAAAGCGCTGCGTAAATTAACAGCGCTATATAAGTACCTGAAATAAATAAATCTAATTTTTCTTCACTATAGTGGCAAGGTGAAGCAGCGGCCTTGCCACATCAGTGTTAATCAGAAGTCCCAGCAATTGTCCATAGTTATTCAGTTGGAGTATCCCACTCATCCCTTCTCCTATCCCAGTTCTCAAAAAAAAAAACAAGAAACCAAAACCCCTAAACAGATTTCTGACTGAGCCAAGCACTTAGAATATGCTATATTGTCAAGTTGTTGCTATGGGTAACCCCAGGGGAATCCGTAACCAGCAGCTCCCATGGGAGTAGTGCTACAATGTGAGTTTGCACTTGTGCCTGTGTTTGACCTATTAAAATCACTGCACTTAAAGACGCGTTTCTCGTTTTTTCCTTTGTACTGAGCTAGTGAAAATGGTTTGGGCCGTGTGAAGACAAGGCATGTAGGAAACATTTTATACTTGTTTTATCTGTGGCAACAACCGCACTCTCTGCGCTGAAAACCAACTTTAATCCACATGCACATATTTGACTCTGTCTACATATTGAACAATGACCCTACATTGTAAATACAAGATATCTGGAGTGTAGCAGCCTCCAGGAACTGAAGAAGACACAACCTTTTGTATATATGTACAACTAATTAATTCATGAACAGAAATGCTTGCTCAGTGTCGGCTTGTCACCATCTCGCATTTTTGCTGTTTTCCACCAGATGGCAGTATATCCATTCTGCACTCACCTTTTTAGTGTGGAAAATAATACGCTATATGGTTTTGAAGTGTAAATTAGAGATTTTTAGGTTGCGAAAAAGTTATAAATTTCAAAATATTTTTAATTTCTTTACCAATTTTAGGTCTTACCCTGGCCAACTTTAACCACTTAACCATAGCCATATAATGTGATTTTTAAAGGGGTTGTATCAATAAGCATTTTGTCTACATGAAAACATCGGCTTAAATGTATTTTTATGGATGAGTAAGTAAATGTTGCCTGAGGCCAGGTATATTCAGCCCACACATCACAGGCTATTTATGATTGGAAAGAACACTTTTACCATTTACATTTTTTTTTTTTTTTTACCCCCCCCAAATCTCTAGTTCTGGTATTTATTTCTGTGTTGATTAAAAATAGACTTTGCTGCATGTATTATGTCTTTCTGAGCTTTCCGTGAGCTGTCTAGTAGGTCAGTAAGGGAAAAGATGGGTGACTCCTGTGGTCAATAAGGGAATCTTATGTATAACAGGTAATACAACCGCAACTTAAAGCGGTAGTAAACCGCAGAAGAAAAATAATAAATTGGGCCCCGGGAAGTTCAGGTTGAAATGTGCTAGTCATGTTAAAGGGGGCTTATCAGAATCTGGAAGCCCCCTTTAACGTGACTAGCATATTTCAACTTAAACTTCCTGGGGCGCGCAGACCTCCACAATCACATGGTTGTGGGGAAAATGCTCTTGTCCCTATCAACATGGGGACAAGGTGCTTTGGCCCCCTGCCCCAAAGCACCCCACCATGTTGAGGGCATGTGGCCTGGTATGGTTAAAGAGGGGGGGGGGGAAGATCGCTCGCCTCCTCCCCCCCCCCCCTGACCTGCCAGGTTGCATGCTTGGATAAAGGTCTGATTTGGATTTTTGGGGGATCCAATCCATTTCTTTTTTTTATTTTGGCATAGGGGTTCTCTTCAAAATCCATACCAGACCCAAAGGGCCTGGTATGGATTTTGGGGGGGGGGGGGGGCAGGCCTTCTTTTTTTTTTTAATTTTTCAATTGCCAGCAATTGTTCCTATTTACTTTCAGCTATCAGCGGGGAACCCCGCTGACAGCTGATGACTCATCGGTTGTTAAGGACGCTGTGACCCCCCGCTTCTTAATAACCAGTATACATTCCACACATACTGCAGTCCTGGACCACTACTTAACCACGTGCCGACCAGCCGCTGCCTATTTATGGCAGGTCGCCCACTCGTCAGCAGGGAAGCCGATCCACGGGGACCGTGATTGCCACCAGGCACCTGCGATCGCTGCCTGTGAAGAGAGAACGGTGGTTTGCTGTTGTAAACACAGCAGACTATTGTTCTCTCAGCAATCAATGCAGAGCTCCTGTGTTCCCCCTATTTAGGAACACAGTTCTCTGTGTTGATTTCACAAGCTCACCCCCCACAGTTAGAAAACCTCCTAGGCTCACATTTAACCCTTTGATCACCCCCTCGGTTAACCCCTTCCCTGCCAGTGTCATTATTACAGTAACAGTGCATATTTTTAGCACTGATTACTGTAGTAATGTCACTGGTCCCCCCAAAAGTGTCAAAAATGTTAGTTAGAGGTCCGATCTGTCCACCGCAACGTCGCAGTCCCGCTAAAAATCGCTGATTGCCACCATTACCAGTAAAAAATAAATAAATAAATAAAAATGACATAAATCTTTCCCCTATTTTGTAGACTCAATAACTTTTTCGCAAACCAATCAAAATAACTTATTGGGATTTTTTTTTACCAAAAATATGCAGCAGAATACAAATTGGCCTAAAATGATGAAGAAATTTGATTTTTTTTTTATTGGGAATGTCATATAGCAGAATGTGAAAAATATTGTTTTATTTTTTCAAAATTGTCGTACTTTTTTGTTTATAGCGCAAAAAATAAAAATCGCACAGGTGATCAAATACCACCAAAAGAAAGCTCTATTTGTGGGAAAAAAAGGACATCAATTTATTTGGGGTACAGCATCGCACGGCCACGCAATTGTCCATTAAAATAATGTAGTGCCAAATCGCAAAAAATGGCCTGGTCATTAAGGGGGGAAATATTCCGGTCCAAAAGTGGTTAATTTATGCATGCATTTAATTATTTATTTCCTCCTGTGAATTGAGGTCTGTTCTTGCGGTATTTACAGAGTGTTTTCAGCATTTTGTGGCAAATACCGTAGAATGGTATGGGAAATTGTGAGTTGCAGCTTGCAATATTTAAGCAAAATGTGTCCGGACACCTAAATGATGAATGCACATTCCTTTTGTAATTGGAACCCATTGTTTCTGTATCCTAATCGTATCCACTAAGTGTACAAGTACACAGTACAAACGGCACTCCTAGGAGAAGAGCAAAGTCCTTTGGTCCATTGGAACTTTCATCTGTATCTGTAGCCCATTAACAGGATAGAGGAATGGATGAGGCAACTGGATGGATAGATGGCTGAACAGGAGAAGGGACTGAGACTAGAACCTCTGCAGCTGATCTGGGTAGGATCACCTTAGGGCTCTTTCACATGGTCCGCCTCCGTAGGATGACAGCTCCGTCTCCGCTTGCAGTGCGGAGAGGGAGGTGTCTCAGCACCCGCTGCCCTCTATGGGGGATCGGATGATAGCGGACCGCTTGTCCGCTCTCATCAGATCCGCTCCGATTACTGAACGGATGGAAAAATAGGGTTTCCATCCGTCCAGATTTCAGCACAGGATCGGATGCGGATGGCAGCGGGTGTCAGCGGAGGTGTCTCCGCTGACACCCGCTGCCCCATAGAGCTGCATGGAGGATCCGATCAGATCCGCCTAAAAAACTGACAGGCGGATCTGATCGGACCGCCCGTGTGAAAGAGCCCTTAATGTGGAAGAAAACGAACAGCAGGACACTGAGGTCAGCATTAAATAAAAAACACTTTATTAAAATAAGCAGCACACTTACATTGAAGTTAGCATGAATCAGCATGGATAGGGAACACCTGAGACCAAGCAGCTGTGATCAGTGTAAGGGCTCTTTCACACGGAGCGGACCGTATTGCGATCCGCTCCGGCACTTTTTTTTTTTTCACGGACACGGATGACACTTGTGTCTTCCGGTCCGTATGTCCGCATATCATCCCATCCGTTTGCGGATGATATACGGACATAATGTATGTCTATGGTATTGCGGATGTCAGCGGATGACACCGCTGACATCCGATTTTGCGTCCGTTCCATTTTTTAAACAGAGCAAAAATAGGGTTCTGTTCCGTTCCAAAAAAAGGGAACAGAACTGAAAGGACGAAAATCGGATGTCAGCGGATGGTCATCCCATAGACATTCATTATGTCCGTATATCACCCGCAAACGGATGGGGTGATTTACGGACATACGGAACGTCCGTGTGAAAGAGCCCTGAGGCTGAAGGCATCACTGAGCAAAAAGAGACTGAGGATAACAGGGAGCCAGTCAGCATACAACATCAACCAGGCATTTTGACAGCTGTCATCCTCGTGTGCAGCTTAGAACGCCGCCACTAATATCCACACTTTAAGCTTGCTGGCTCTCTGTAATCCTCGGTCTGTTTGCTCAGTGATGCCTACAGCCTCACACTGATCACAGCTGCTTGGTCTAAGGTGTTCCCTATCCATCCTGATTTATGCTAACTTCAATGTAAGTGCTGCTTTTTTTAATAAAGTTTTTTTTAATTTCTTCATATCCACTGGCTACATTTTTTTATATTGTAATTTTGTTTTATTTTTAAAATGTTTAATTTGATGATTATGATTATTACTTCACCTATGTGTGGGGGGAGGGGTGTTTTAATCATTGTGCAGTATTGGTAGTTAGCTATGACTAAAACCTCTTCATAGGCTGAAATACATAGTGTGGATGTTTTGTGTTCCTTGAATAAACTTATGTTTAATGACTGGTACCCGTGTGTTGAATTGTTTTGCTTTATGATATTTATGGGCTGCATGGCGTTTTATCCGAGCACCGGGGAATCCCTGTTGCCCAGAAAAAGGCTAAAAAGGTAGAACAAATATCATGTCTCCGTTATTTCTAGGAATGAGCTATGAAAGCTTTGAGTCATGTCTGCACCATAAGTGTATTTTCAGAGGCTTTGGGAACAACATCTGCACATAATGATAATGTCTCCAAACAAGTGGCTCTTTAATATACACTCACCGGCCACTTTATTAGGTACACCTTGCTAGTGCTGGATTGGACTCCGTTTTTCCTTCAGAACTGCCATAGATTCAACAAGGTGTTGGAAACATTCCTCAGAGATTTTGGTCCCTTTTGGCATCACATAATTGCTGCAGATTTTTCGGCTGCACATCCATGATGCAAATCTCCCATTCCACCACATCCCAAAGGTGCTCTATTGTATGAGATCTGGTCAGTGTGGAGGCGATTGGAGTACAGTGACCTCATTGTCATGTACAAGAAAGCAGTGGTGAGATGATTTGACCTTTGTGACATGGTGCATTATCCTGCTGGAAGGAGCCATCAGAAGATGGGTACACTGTAGTCATAAAAGGATGGACATGGTCAGCAACAATACTCAGGTAGGCTGTGGCATTTATAAAATGCTCAATTAGTACTAAGGGGCCCAAAGTGTACAAGTAAATATACCCCCACACCATTACACCACCATCACCAGCAGTTGTTTCATGTTGTTTATACCAAATTCTGACCCTACCATCTGAATGTCGCAGCTGAAATCAAGACTCATCAGACCAGGCAACGTTTTTGCAATCTTCTATTGTCCAATATTGGTGAGCCTGTGTGAATTGTAGCCTCAGTTTCCTTTTTTTAGCTGACAGAAGTGGCAGCTGGTGTGATCCAGGAATCGACCGATTATCGGCAAGATCAATATATCGAGGGCCGATATGCACTTTCCCTGATATATCGGAATCAGCCCCGGAAGTTACCGATATTGTGCGCGGCACACGCGTGACATCATTGCGTGTGTTGCTTCATGTGTCTCCGCGCACTGGGCCTATAATTTGACATGTTCTGCCTTCTAAGACCGCCTCCCATGCCTCGGACAGCCTCAGACAGTGTGTGCAGCTGCAGTACGGTCACGGTTCCAGCCAGCCACCCACAGACCCTGGCCTCAGCCACCCACCATAGGGTGCCAGCCAGCCACCCACCACAGGGTGCCAACCAACCACAGCAGGGTGCCAGCTGCTAGCCATTGACCCACAACAGGGTGCCAGGCCAGCATCCAGCCACCCACCCCACAACAGGGCGCCAGCAGCCAGCCACCCACCCCACAACAGGGTTCCAGCAAGCCAGCCACCCACACGGTGACACCAAGCCAGCCACCCCCACAGTGTTCCAGCAAGCCAGCCACCCACAACAGGGTGACACCAAGCCAGCCACCCACAACAGGTTGACACCAAGCCAGCCACCCACAACAGGGTGACACCAAGCCAGCCACCCACCACAGTGTTCCAGCAAGCCAGCCATCCACAACAGGGTGACACCAAGCCAGCCACCCACAACAGGGTGACACCAAGCCAGCACCCACCACAGTGTTTCAGCAAGCCAGCCACCCACAATAGGGTGACACCAAGCCATCCACCCACCACAGTGTTCCAACAACAGGGTGCCAGCAAGCCACCCACACTGCCAGGCATCAGCCACCGACCCACAACAGGATGCCAGCAAGCCACCCACAGCAGGGCAGGGTGCCAGCAGCCAGCCATTTTGTTAACCTTATTGTCTCTTTCAAATTGCAATGGAGATGGATGAAGATAGAAAAAGTAAAAGTGTGGTCTGGGACTATTTCTCGTCTCAACCATCTCCAGGAAAAGCAGCAGTATGCAACACATGCACAAACAATATAAGCATGGGATCAGTAACTGCACAAAACAAAAATACGTCAAATCTTTGGGCCCATCTAATTCATCATATTGAATTATATCATGCAGTACAGAAAAAACAAAATGAATATCAATGTGATTTTGAAATACCTCCTCCACTATCCCAGGCAACAATAACAGATATGTTTCAGAAAAAAAAAGGTGTCACAGTCTAGATTCAGATGGAAGATCCCAACTGCTGGACAGAGTAATCACAGAGATAATGGTCACTGATAACCAGTCATTTACAATTGTGTCTGACTCAGGATTTAAGCGGTTGATGTCCATACTTTAGCCAAGGTACACACTGAAGAGTGAGAAGTGCTGGGAAAGATTCACCAAAAGGCCATTGAGAAAGTAAAGGCTATACTGCAACCAGAGAATGCTGGCAACTCACTCTCATTCACGATTGACTGCTGGTCAGGAGGAGGACAAACAGAGTCACTAATGAATCTTACATGCCACTTCATTGACAGCGGATGGACAAAAATTGGTCTTGAATACAAAAGTGATGCAAGGATCCCACACTGGGGAGGACAGTAGAGAAATGTTTCTAGGCATGCTTGAAGAATGGGGAATCACCAAAGACCGAGTGATGCTTGTGCTCCTTTTAGACAGCGGAGCAAACATGCGGAAAGGAATTAGACTTGCTGATATGTCAGACCTCCAACTTTCAAATGATGGTCTGTCAAGCCAGAAAGCTTTGATTGATATATGTTTTGAGAAGCATGAAGAGATTAAAAATGTTGTGCTGACAAGTCTTTTGAACCCTCGATACAAGAACCATACTTTCTCTTCTGATGATGTATTGGCCAAGGCAAAACAATGGCTGACAGAAAATATTCAACAGGAGGTGCAGGAGATTCCTGCCAAAAAGACAAGTCCAGAACAGCATTTTTATAATCTGAAAGAGCAGCATGCTGCAAAAACAGAATGTCCAAAAAGACGACAACGAACAGAAGAGAATCTTCTTCATCGTGGTCGAATTGATCAGGACATTTTCAGTGTTTTATTGGGGCCTCATGCGAAGGATTCTTCTAAATCTGCAACAATGAGCCTGGATGATGAACTTCATCTCTATTTGAAGGAACCGGTAATTGACAGAAGAAGTGGTGATCCTCTTCAGTGGTGGAAAGAAAATGAGGCACGCTACAAAAGACTTGCTTCCCATGCTAGAAGATGCCTCTCTCTGTCTCTGCTCCTTGTCCTCCTCTCTCCTGTACCAAGTGAGCATGTTTATGAAGTAGCAGCATTAAATGAAAAAAAAAAAAAAGAAGCAGTTTAACAGGTGAACATGAACATGCTGAAATGTTCTGTTTTCTGCAGTATATTATGGTTCTACTTAACTGGGAGTATTGAAAGGTGTAGTAGTAGTGTCCACTCCAATCCAGTGTCTAGCTTTTGTCTACCTTTATTTCTAGCAGTTTTGCACTGACTGCAGTAGTGATTATCATTGCAGTGAGTGCACTACTGCAGCAGTAGTCCACTGACTCCAGTCCAATCCACTGTCTAGCTGTTGTCTAGCTTTTTTTCTAGCAGTTTTTCACTGACTGCAGTAGTGATTTAAAATCATTGCAGTGAGTGCACTATTGCAGCGGTAGTCCACTGACTCCAATCCATTGTCTATCTGTTGTCTAGCTTGTTTCTAGCAGTTTTGCTGCTACTGACTGCACTGCTGCAGTAGTGATTTAAAATTATTGCAGTGAGTGAGTGCACTACTGCAGCAGTTTATGCATCATTCACAATCAGATGATGTGAAACTGATGTCCCTGCAAGTGCAGTTTTCCTATCAGTTTTCATGCAGTTAAAGTGTGAAGAACGAGCCATTAATGTTAAAAAAGGTTAATAAATAAACATTAACATGTTCAGTAACAGATTTGTGTCAAAATTTGGGTTTATTTTGCAAAACTTTAAATCTACAAAATATCGGCCCATATCGGCCGATACCGATATGCGATGGCCAAAACGAAAAAACAATATTGGTTGATCCCTAGTGTAGTGGTGTAGTGCTGTAGCCCATCTGCTTCAAGGTTCAATGTGTTGCACGATCAGAGATGGTTTTCTGCATATCTTGGTAGTAATGAGTGGTTATTTGAGTTACTGTTGCCTTTAAATCATCTCAAACCAGGTTGCCCATTCTCCTCTGACCTTTAAAATCAACAAGGCATTTTCCTCCACACAACTGCCGCTCACTGGAATTTTTCTCTTTTTCTGACCATTCTCTATAAACCAGAGAGATGGTTGTTTGTGAAAATCCCAGTAGATCAGCAGATTTAGAAAAATTCAGACCAGCTTGTCTGGCAACAACAACCATGCCACGTTCAAAGTCACCTAAATACCATTTTCTTCCCTTTTCTGATGCTTGGTTTGAACTTCAGCAAGTAATCTTTACCACGTCTAGATGCCTAAATGCATTGAGTTGCTGCCATGTGATTGGCTGATTAGCAATTCGTGTTACCAAGCAATTGAACAGGGGTACCTAATAAAGTGGCTTGTGAGTGTAAATTGCACTATAGCGGTGCGTTTTGTGTTTTTTTTACATACGTTTTTTCACGCATTTTGTGTGTTTATGTCTTTTTTGGCCAATTTGTTGTTGGGCAGATTAAAAAACCCAAATTGCAGAAAAATTGCGGCAGAAACACACCAGAGCTTCTCCATTGAAGTATATTGAACCAAAAATGCACCGTTTTACATTTAAAAAAAGTCCATGAGCCTTTCCTAAAGTGCAGCAACTGAAAAGAGCATAGATGTGAACATGTCCCAAAGGAAACCATGTTGAGCACTTCTGGACTGGAAGATTTTCCTCCTTAATGACTAGGCCATATTTTGCGATTCGGTACTGCGTTACTTTAACATACAATTGTGAATGAACAGAAAGCCACTAAGCACAGACCAAAGCTGAGGCTGCAGAGAAAGGCACGTGTGTGTGTGTGAACTTTGGGGTGCACACCTTAATGCAATGTAAAACAACCCATCCAGTTTAAAATATAAGTTAACCACTTTAAGACCGGAGGATTTGCCCCCTTAATGACCAGACCCTATCTTGCGATTCGACACTGTGTTACTTTAACGGACAATTGCGCGGTCGTGCGACGCTGTACCCAAATAAAATGTATTTCCTTTTTTCCCCACAAATAGAGCTTTCTTTTGGTGGCATTTGATCACCTGTGCGATTATTAATTTTTGCGCTATAAACAAAAAAAGAGCGACAATTCTGAAAAAAAAAAAAAACAATATTTTTCATATTCTGTTATATAACATTCCCAAAAAAGAAAAAAGCTAGCTGCAGGCGCGCGACCGATGTATACCTATGTCGGTTCGCGCAGGAGGGCCGCCCTGTCACAGTATAACTGCGGTGGGCGGGAATCGGTTAAATGGAACTGCGGTGGGCGGGAATCGGTTAAATGGATTGCGTTTCTGCATAGGTGTGAACTAAGGAGAAGTATTGTGTATTATTGCACTGTTTACCTTCATCAGTTGCCAATGGGCCTTTGTTATGATATGAATTAAAATTTGTCGATTTTTGACTTTTTGGACTTTCCCCGTGAAATACTATCCCAGGGGCAGCATAGTGGTTAGCACTTTTGCCTTGCAGCACTGGAACTTCAGTTGGAGTCCTAGCCATGACACGTTCTGCATGAAGTTTGCATGTTCTCCATGTGCTTGAATTTATTGGCTCCAGTCTAAGAACTGGCCTTAATATGATATTACACTGAGCGCATGTGCTTCTTTTTCTTCCTACGCTTCAAAGACAAGCCTAAAAGTTAATTGGCTCCTGTCTAAAAATTGGCCCTGGTATGATATTCTACTGAGCATACCCAAGTTGGCTGCACCACCAACTGCCCCAACAGCAGATTATTATTATTATTCAGGATTTATATAGTACTAACAGTTTGCACAGTGCGTTATGATAATGGGCTTTGAATCCCCTGGGAGAGAAGTGCTTTAAAAATAATAAGAAAATAAGAAAAAAAAAAGATGATGTATACTCAATCATAATAGTCTTTACCTGTGAATTTATTGCAAAAGTCATTATCACTACTCTTAAATCTACAGCTTTTATTTAAATAATACCTGTTGAGCCTCCCACGAAGATCCTCTGTTATAGGGTAAAATGGACACCAGAGGCACTTCTAAGTGTAGCAAGTTAGTGTTGTTTATTATTAAAAATAGTAAAAAATGCACTCACATTTAGTAAGACGAATGAAGGAATAACTTAAAACCAAGGGAAGTCATCCCAGGGACCCCGGCTAAACTGCAGCAATCCAGGTAGAGAGAATCCACCTGTAGCATATAGAGCTACAACAACACCAGAGCCAATCTGAGGGCATAGGGATATTCCAGAATGATGTCAGATGCTGGGGGATCAACTACGCGTTTCAAAGCGATAATGCTTGTTTCTTAAACCTGCCAGCTTGAATTATTGTCAGGGCTTGGCTCCTGCTATTAGCTACTAGCAGCACTTTCTTTCAGTGCGCAGAGGCTGCTCAGCTGTCGGTTAATTACCAGCCATTTATTGTTTCCACAGTGACTCACCTGGTTACCCTACCTGCCTCATTAGTCCAGCCTACAGCCAGCCCTTTTTGGCTATTTAAACAGCTTTGCCCATTCCCTCTGTGCCTTTGCATGATCCAACATCTCCAGTAAGTGCCTGCTGTGTTCCCGTGTATGACTCGGCCTGACTGACTTCTCTTCTTATTCCTGCTTCTGATTTTTGGCTCCTGTCAATGCTGACTTCTGGTTCCCTGTCTGATCCTGGCTTGTCTGATTATAGTCTCTGGCTTCCAAAGCCTGGCTTCTGTTTTTTACTATATTCCTAAACTGTTGATATTTTTCCTATTACATTTAGGCCAGTTCACGCCGCTGCACGGAGCGGCTGCCAGCAGAGATCCCGTGTGTCCCTGTTCACCGTTTCAGGTCCGATTTCAGTCTGAATTTTTGGCTGAATTTGGATCTGGAATGGACCAGAAGACGCACAGGAATCTTGTGTAATTCTCACCAGGGCCACCCTGGAGATATGTGAACCGGTTCCATAGCCGATCACAATTTCCTGACATGCGAATTGGAAGCGGGGAAATTCGCATCCAATTCGCAATAGTGTTAACCCACTATTATTTTACTACCTGTTATAGGGTGACAACACTCTGTGACTATTTTTTCAGTTGTGCTCTTGTGTTGTCACTTTGATTCATGTGCTTCCAGTGGAGATTTTAAAGCGGCTATGCACTACCATGTTCTGCCATTAGCAGTATCAAGAGATCTACCTTGAGAAATTATGTGCAAGCATTGCTTGTAGTACATGTAGATAGGAAATGGCTGCAAAGAATCCGAAGGAAACCATCAGTACAGAGGTGCAAAAAAATATTTTAAAACCCCCCAAAAAAAATGTTAAAATAGTACATGGCAATAGTTTATGATACACAGCATTTTGCAAACTAAATATCATCTAGTTAGGGTTTATTGCCAGGGTGTATTTGATTTAAATCAAGTCGATTTAAATCATGATTTTTAATGAGCAGCTGTCATCTCCTCCTCTGACCCGCTGTTGTTTACTGCTGGTGATGCAGGAGTGATGCAACAAGGTGAGGGACGTGGCGGCCTTACCAACAAGGTGAGGGATTTGTGGGGCTTGTAAACATGTAAAGACGAACCCCAACCTCCAACTTCTACATGACAATTTGTTAGTATGAATTATGGAATATTTTATATAATACTTTATTTTGTCCAAGATTTAAAAAAAAAAAAATGAATAACGCTTTACATCCCCTTGTTACAGGTGCTGCACCCTTGAGATACTGGTGCCATGGTGCCACCTCCAGACACATGACAGGGGGGGGAGTGGCACCAAAATCATGTAGTTATAGGTGTCCATTTATGAAACCGAGATGAGCAGCAATCCTGATGATTGCAGCTCATCTCGGATCATTTTTGGTTTATGAAACAGAGATGATCGGGGGAGAACATGTTCTCTGCTGATCATCTCCACACACAGAGAATCTGTCATTGATTGACACAGAAACGGACAGTTTATGAAGCTGCAATCTCCGCACTTCACTGGCAAACTGTGCCTGAATTCACACTCTCAGATTCACCAGCTCAGAGTTGGAGAAACAGGGAGAGAAGACAGAATCCTAGGAGAACTGAGGGGGAAGAAAGAAGATTATTGACTTCCTTCTTCCTCGATCAGACCCCCCAAGACAGTAAACATGTCCCCCTGCCATATTTATGTGTATATACAGTATATACACATACACACACACACACATATATATATATATATATATATATATATATATACAGTATTACACAAAAGTGACTACACCCCTCACATTTTTGTAAATATGTTATATATTTTCATTTGACAACACTGAAGAAATGACACTTTGCTGCAATGTAAAGTAGTGAGTGTACAGCTTGTATAACAGTGTAAATTTGCTATTCCTCAAAATAACTCAACACACAGCCATTAATGTCTAAACCGCTGGCAACAAAAGTGAGTACACCCCTAAGTGAAAATCTCCAAATTGAGCCCAATTATCCATTTTCCCTCCCATTGTCATGTGACTCGTTAGTGTTACAAGTTCTCAGGTGTGAATAGGGAGCAGGTGTGTTAAATTTGATGTTATCGCTCTCACTCTCTCATACTGGTCACTGGAAGTTCAACATGGCACCTCATGGCAAAGAAATCTGAGGATCTGAAAAAAGAATTGTTGCTCTACATAAAGATGGCCTAGTCTATAAGAAGATTGCCAAGAACCTGAAACTGAGATGCAGCACGGTGGCCAAGACCATACAGCGGTCTAACAGGACAGGTTCTAATCAGAACAGGCCTCGCCATGGTCGACCAAAGAATTTGAGTGCACATGCTCAGCGTCATATCCAGAGGTTGTCTTCGAGAAATAGACGTATGAGTGCTGCCAGCATTGCTGCAGAGGTTGAAGGGGTGGGAGGTCAGCCTGTCGGTGCTCAGACCATACGCCGCACACTGCATCAAATTGGTCTGCATGGCTGTCGTCCCATAAGGAAGCCTCTTCTAAAGATGATGCACAAGAAAGCCCGCTAACAGTTTGCTGAAGACAAGCAGACTAAGGACATGGAATACTTGAACCATGTCCTGTGTGGTCTGATGAGACCAAGATAAACGTATTTGGTTCAGATGTTGTCAGTCGTGTGTGGCGGCAAGCAAGTGAGGAGTACAAAGACAAGTGTGTTTAGCCTACAGTCAAGCATGGTGGTGGGAGTGTCATGGTCTGGGGCTGCATGAGTGCCGGCACTGGGGAGCTACAGTTCATTGAGGGAATCATCAATGCCAACATGTACTGTGACATACTGAAGCAGAGCATGATCCCCTCCCTTCGGAGACTGGGCCACAGGGAAGTTATCTAACATGATAGTGACCGAAACAAAGCTCCAAGACAACCACTGCCTTGCTAAAGAAGCTGAGGGTAAAGGTGATGGACTGACCAAGTATGTCTCCAGAACTAAACCCTATGGAGCATCTGTGGGGCATCCTCAAACAGGAGGTGGAGGAGCGCAAAGTCTCTAATATCCACAAGCTCTGTGATATCGCCATGGAGGAGTGGAAGAGGACTCCAGTGGCAACCTGTGAAGCTCTGGTGAACTCCATGCCCAAGAGGGTTAAGGCAGTGCTGGAAAATAATGGTGGCCACACAAAATATTGACACTTTGGGCCCGATTTGGACATTTTCACTTAGGGGTGTACTCAGTTTTGTTGCCAGCGGTTTAGACATTAATGGCTGTGTGCTGAGTTATTTTGAGGGGACAGCAAATTTACACTGTTATACAAGCTGTACTCTCACTACTTTACATTGTAGCAAAGTGTAATTTCTTCAGTGTTGTCACATGAAAAGATATAATAAAATATTTACAAAAATGTGAGGGGTGTACTCACTTTTGTGAGATACTGTATATTAATATATATTATAATTATAATTGCCCACCTAAAATTGAGTAGGTCCCCCTTTTGCTTTCAAATCAACCCTGACCCATTGGGCTCCACTAGGCAAACCATTACACACTTTTGTGATACTGTATATATTTTGTGTAGGGGGACTCATTTTGTTATAAACATTCGGTGGGGGGGTCTCCTCTGAGAATGCACGTGTATTCAGCAGTGATAATTTATCACTGCTTAATAAATGGGCACCAGTGGTTTTCTCGTACTGTAATCTCACTATGTCCCTCGAGATTACAGGCAGCCCAGTCACTTGTACACGGATCTCGGCCGTTTTCAGAGGAAAAACTTCTCTTCTGTTCTCCCTGTGAGAAGTGAAGTTCTCTGCTTCATAAACAGGGTGCCAGAGGAGATAATTGTCCTCTGAGAACTGCCAGGAAGTGAGCTGAGAAAAAAATTCACAGTTTCATAAACGTGCACAATAATGTACATAGGAGGAGGATTCAACTCACCAGTCCTTGGGAAACCTGCCAGCCAGCAATATAACAAAGATAATTTTGTCCTCAGAATGCCCACTAAATTCCGTATTCTATTTATATTCCTAGCATTCTCTGTGACACTCCCGGTCAGGCAAGATTTTATAAGTGGAAAAAAATCATGTAAGTATGATATATATATAAAGTATTTATCTGTGACTTGTGTCTGCTAGGTAATTCCATCTGGTGAAAATGGGATCCCATTATATCTGGCTGTGAAAATACATATCGAGGGGTTTATGTCATGAAGTCAGTACAGACCTCTCTAGCAAACCTTATTAATAGAATCCACAACATTTTTCACACTTAACTTGACATAATATATGTTCTACTGCCATTTAAAGGGGAAGATTTATATATATATATATATATATACAAAAAAAAAAAAAAGAATTTCTGTGTTCAGTGATAAAAATCAAAACTTCTTTTATTTTTTATTTATTTGTACGCAGGAAAATATGAAATAATATGTAATTTAATTTTTATTCTGACCACTATATTTCAGCCACCAGATAGTGAGCACTATGAGCAGCATCTGCTTTCTGAAAGCTCTTTTGCCCAATGTACAATAGATATGAATATCTAGGGAAATCAGACGCCTAAGTAATTTAAAGGAAGGGCACACCTATTTTTTTTGTCCTATCGAAAATGGGGCCATAAGAATTATTTAGTTACATAGAATTATTTAGTTACATACAAGCTGCCGACAATCATTCAGGTAGTGCTGGGCTTTCTTATCAAAAAGCCTAGCTTGCTTAGAATTTTATGGGAGCACTTATAATTAAAAGTTCCTTAGTAAAGTAATGTTTTTGTACAAATTTATTAGGAACTCAAATCTTAAAAAAAAAAAAAAAAGTTACAAAAACAATGTCATTTTTTCAAAAATAAATTTAAGCTGAAGTCACCAAGTATAGCCAAGATGCAATTCAGCTAGCGCTGTGAAAGCTTCTAATGTGTACATCGTCAGATCTTCAGTGCACTCTCTGGAGCCAAGATGGACATTAAAGTGTATAGGCATGCCCATGGGGTGTGCCAGGTGTGCTTGGGCACACCCTAATAGTTATGTTCAGTGCCAATCCCCCCTTCTGCCCTGATCCCCCCCCCCTTGTTGGCCCTTCCCTTTCCCTACACTGCAGCTAGCTGCCCTCCTCTCCTGTTCGTCCGGCTGCTGTGGGGGATGTTTCAGGATGGAGAGCAGGCGAAGGGGTTAGTAAATATGTAATTTACCAGCACCTTCTTTTTCTAGATGAACATACTCACTCGCGGTGTCCATTCATAACTGAAGCATAGTAAACTGTGGGCGGATGGGCTGGTGCAGGATGACATAACTCCTCTGCATGCAAAGGATTTTGGTCTACCCAGCCCTCAGCACAGTGCCAGAATGTCAACTGAGCTGCGCATGCACAGTTAAGTGTACATTTTAAAGAAGACTATAGGCAGGCGGGTACATTTTTCTTACTACAGAAGAGTTATCGCATGTCTAATCTGCAATAAAGAGGCTGCCTGCTTGCATGTTTTGAAATTTAGACTTCTGCGTTAACTTATGCTAGACAGAAATCTGTGCTGCAAGTCCGTCATTGCCCAAAAAAAGAAAGTGATGAGATGACATCACGCAACCAGCAGACTAAGATCTCTGCTGGAACTCTTTTCCCAAACATTATGGTTTTACCAAAATCTGCCAACATCATAGAGCCACGGAACCAAACGAATACACACTAAAATTATAATTTATTTTTCAACTTTTTAATTGCCCTATAAAAGCTGAGAGGAGAATGAAGATTATATATTAAAGGTTCTCTTTAAGTTCTGTAAAGACATTGGAGCTTTCACATTACGGGGTGATTTGTGTTATTCTGATCCCTGGCTGTATCTGGTCTCTGGCTCTCATAGGTAGATGGCTAGAAATCAGAGCCTGATTGCTGCAACTCTCTGTAGAGTCTGAGAGATGGAGAGAGCCCGGGGCGAGGACCAATGTTCCGTGACCGCTCTATTACATTGTGAGTTGGAAACTCTCTTGGTTGAGCGAGGTGAAAAAATATTTATCATTGCGCTGTAAATTGTTTTATAGAGGATTTCATCAATTTAGGACAGATGAATTTAAATGCATATTTAAAGCATATTTCAAAGCACAGAAGTATATTTATTTTTTTATTCAATCTCAGGATTTAACCACAAATAACAATAATGCTACTACTACTACTACTACTAATAATAATAATAATTGTTATTCCGATTTGTATTATTATTATTCATAATTAGAAGTACTATTGATATTACTAAGATATATACAGTATCTCACAAAAGTGAGTACACCCCTCACACTTTTGTAAATATTTTATTATATCTTTTCATGTGACAACACTGAAGAAATTACACTTTGCTACAATGTAAAGTAGTGAGAGTACAGCTTGTATAACAGTGTAAATTTGCTGTCCCCTCAAACTAACTCAGCACACAAGCCATTAATGTCTAAACTGCTGGCAACAAAAGTGAGTACACCCCTAAGTCAAAATGTTCACATTGGGCCCAAAGTGTCAATAATTTGTGTGGCCACCATTATTTTCCAGCACTGACTTAACCCTCTTGGGCATGGAGTTCACCAGAGCTTCACAGGTTGCCACTGGAGTCCTCTTCCACTCCTCCATGAGCTGGTGGGTGTTAGAGACCTTGCGCTCCTCCACCTTCCGTTTAGGGATGCCCCACAGATGCTCAATAGGGTTGGTCAGTCCATCACATTTACCATCAGCTTCATTAGCAAGGCAGTGTTCATCTTGGAGGTGTGTTTGGGGTCGTTATCATGTTGGAATACTGCCCTGCTGCCCAGTCTTCGAAGGGAGGGAATCATGCTCTGCTTCAGTATGTCACAGTACATGTTGGCATTCATGGTTCCCTCAATGAACTGTAGCTCCCCAGTGCCGACAGCACTTATGCAGCACCAGACCATGACACTCCCACCACCATGCTTGTCTGTAGGCAAGACACACTTGTCTTTGTACTCCCCACCTGGTTGCTGCCACACAAGATTGACACCATCTGAACTAAATACTTTTATCTTGGTCTCATCAGACCACAGAACATGGTTCCAGTAATCCATGTTCTTAGTGTGCTTGTCTTCAGCAAACTGTTTGCGGGCTTTGATGTGCATCATCTTTAAAAGAGGCTTCCTTTTGGGAAGACAGCCATGCAGACCAATTTGATGCAGTGTGTGGCGTATGGTCTGAGCATTGACAGACTGACCCTCCACCCCTTCAACCTCTGCAGCAATGCTGGCAACACTCATACGTCTATTTCCCCAAAGACAACCTCGGGAAATGACGCTGAGCACGTGCACTTAACTCCTTTGGTCGACCATGGCGAGGCCTGTTCTGAGTGGAACGTGTCCTGTTAAACCGCTGTATGGTCTTGGCCAGCGTGCTGCAGCTCAGTTTCAGGGTCTTGGCAATCTTCTTATAGCCTAGGCCCTCTTTATGTAGAGCAACAATTCTTTTTTTCAGATCCTCAGAGAGTTCTTTGCCATGAGGTGCCATGTTGAACTTCCAGTGACCAATATGAGAGAGTGAGAGCAATAACACCAAATTTAACACCCCTGCTCCCTATTCACACCTGAGACCTTGTAACCCTAACGAGTCACATGACACCGGGGAGGGAAAATTACTAATTGGGCCCAATTTGTACATTTTCACTTAAGTGTCTACTCACTTTTGTTGCCAGCGGTTTAGACATTATTGGCTGTGTGTTGAGCTTGGGGCCACAAATTTACACTGTTATAAAAGCTGTATACTCACTAATTTACATTGTAGCAAAGTGTCATTTCTTCAGTGTTGTCACATGAAAAGATATAATAAAATATTTACAAAAATGTGAGGGGTGTACTCACTTTTGTGAGATACTGTAGCACTGCAGACAAAATAAAACATACAGTATCTCACAATAGTGAGTACACCCCTCACATTTTTGTAAATATTTTATTATGACTTTTCATGTGACAACACGGAAGAAATGACACTTTGCTACAATGTAAAATAGCCCCAGACCACTCCCACCACCATGCTTGATGGTTCCAGTAATCCATGTCCTTATTCTGCTTGTCTTCAGCAAACTGTTTGCAGGCTTTCTTGTGCATCATGTTTAGAAGAGGCTTCCTTCTGGGACAACAGCCACGCAGACCAATTAGATGCAGTGTACGGTGTATGGTCTGAGCACTGACAGGCTGACCCCCCACCCCATTCAACCTCTGCAGCAATGCTTGGCAGCACTCATACATCTTTTTCCCAAAGACAACCTCTGGATATGACGCTGAGCACGTGCACTCAGCTTCTTTGGTTGACCATGGCAAGGCCTGTTCTGAATGGAACCTGTCCTATTAAACCGCTGTATGGTCTTGGCCACCGTGCTGCAGCTCAGTTTCAGGGTCTTGGCAATCTTCTTATAGCCTGGGCCAGTGATGGCAAACCTTGGCACTCCAGATGTTTTGGAACTACATTTCCCATGATGCTCATGTACTCTGCAGTGTAGAAAAGCATCATGGGAAAAGTATTAACAAAACATCTTGGGTGCCAAGGGAGAGCGATAACACCATATTTAACACACCTCCTCCCCATTCACACCTGAGACCTTGTAACACTAACGAGTCACATGACACCGGGGAAGGAAAATGGCTAATTGGGCCTAATTTGGACATTTTTACTTAGGGGTGTACTCACTTTTGTTGTCAGTTGTTTAGACATTAATGGCTGTGTGTTCAGTTATTTTGAGGGGACAGCAAATTTACACTGTTATACAAGCTGTACACTCACTACTTTACATTGTAGCAAAGTGTCATTTCTTCAGTGTTGTCACATGAAAAGATATAATAATATAATAAAATATTTACAAAAATGGGAGGGGTGTACTCACTTTTGTGAGATACTATATTTTTGGTAAAAAAAAAAAAAAAAAATCACATTAGGCGTATATTGATTGGTTTGTGTAAAAGTTATAGCCGCTACAAACTATGGGATATATATACTGAAATTTGTATTTATCTTTTACTAGTAATGGCGGCGATCTGCTCTGAAGACGTCTTTATCTGGTTTCTGCAAAGACTTCAGCCAGGTTTCTCTAGGAAAGGAAGTTAAAGTGGAGTTCCACCCTATTTTTATACTTACCTCCATCTTCTCGCTCCGGGTCACCTGAAAAAGAAATGGATAATCGCATATTTTTTTTTTTTTACTTACCTCGTAGCGAAGAAAATATACTTACCTTACTTCCTTCTTCCTCCTTCCTCGGCCGCGGCCCGTCGTCACTTCCTGGCTCTGCAATGATTCCTGGGAGCTGGACGTCATAGCTCCCAGGAATCATTGCGCCTGCACCGGCCCCGACGTCAGTTCCGGGTCGCGCGCGTCATCCCCTTCTAAACAGCTTCTGGGCATGCCCAGAAGCTGTGGAGGGGTGACGCGCGCGACCCGGAAGTGACGTCGGGGCCGGCGCAGAGCATCGTGGGACCACAGAAGGCGGAAGAAGACGCCGAAGAGGACGCGCTGGCTTCAAGCTGCCCACATCTGAGATGGCAGCGCTGGACAAGACGTTTGCAAGGTAAGTATTTCGTCTTGCAGGTAAGTGAAACCCGGGACAGATCAGAGGCTAGCCATTGTGGAATGCACTAGCCCTGACTGTCCCGGGGGTATTAAAAAAAAAAAAAAAAATCCAGGGTGGAACTCCGCTTTAAAGTCCTCGGTGTGAATAGTCTAATTTGGAGTATCCAACTATATTCCTTCCCTATCTAAGTTCTCCAATAAAACAACAAAACCCCTAGACTGGTCATTGGGGACAACAAGCAGAAGTGCCTGTGTGCACCTGGCTGTGTAAATCTACTTTACTATCTACTTTGTGTCTGGCTGCAAAGCAAAAGTGGGGAAGACCTGGGGAAAATGCCAGCGGCTGCTGTGGGGGTAGCGCTACAATTGTAGCAATTTCTTTGAATAAACAGGGTTGGGCTAGGGACAGTCAGGCTGAGAAGGACAGGGCAAGATAAAGCTTAACGTCCTCCAGCCAGGAAATGAGGCAGGCTCTATCTGACTTGCTGCAGCTTCTGTTGCTCATTGTTAGAAGCTAACATTGTGCAGTGGAATCAGACTAAGCAATTTCAGTAGACGAGAGGAACCTCTACAGCTGTGTAAGGCTGGTGTTCAGCTTTAAGCTTGAGCTATTGAGATCTATAACCTTTTTTCCACAAAATATTCAAGTGCAATTTTTTTTTTTTTACGCCAAGTAATATTTTAACCTTACTAAAAAAGGAAACAATTTCAAATAAATGTTTTACTCCTGACCAGAATAAATAAAGAAATCCGCTCTGCATTCCCTTTAAATCCCTTCTGCCAAGCACTGGAGGTATAAGCAAGAAGGATCATGGCAATGCTGTATACAAGTTTACCACCAACATACAGATTTATGGAACCCAGTGTCTTTAAATATTCTAATTTATTCAAAATAGGTCTGGCGCTATATATCTTTGTTCTTTATCACCCCGTGGTGACTAGCTTGAAGCATGAGGGTAGTTATAAGGGCATAGGAAAATCATCAGTTATATTAGGTGGGTTTCGTCTCCTGTGGCTGATTCTGTGAAAAGGATTTCACGCGATTTGCTCACTTCTATTAATCAAACGCTGAGTAGAGTGTGCAGGAACTTGCGCTCTAAGATCAAAATAGGTTCAGATGTGTGCACATTATAAAAGAGCCTTCTAAGCCAACAAGCTGAATCATATGTCATCCCGCAATAATAAGGAAATCCTGTTTGAAAAATAGATCACTCCACATTTTTTTTTTTTTTTTCGCTTTGGAACTCTGCAAATAAAGAGAGAGATTAAAGAGAACCTGGCAGGGTGCTGACATACTGGCTCATTTTTAGGTACACTGGGATGTCATCCTTATCCTTAACCGCTTTAGGCGATTTACCCCCCCCCTTCATACCCAGGCCATTTTTTACGATAATGCACTGCGGTAATTTAACCACTTAAGCCCCGGAAGATTTTACCCCCTTCCTGACCAGGGCCTATTTTGTGATTCGGCACTGCGTGACTTTAACGGACAATTGCGCGGTCATGCGATGCTGTACCTAAATTAATTTGGCGTCCTTTTTTTTCCCACAAACAGAGCTTTCTTTTGGTGGTATTTGATCACCTGTGCGATTTTTTGATCATGCGCTATAAACAAAAAAAGAGCGTCAATTTTGCAAAAATAACAATATTTTTCACATTTTTTTTATATGAAAATTCCCCCAAAAAAATGTAAAAATCAAAATTTTTTTAACATTTTAGGCCAATTTTTTTTTTACCATATGTTTGGTAAAAAAAATCGCAAAAAGCGTATTTTGATTGGTTTGCGCAAAAGTTATTGCGTTTACTAACAAAGGGAAAGATTTTTGTTGTTTTTTTTTTTTTAACGCGTAATGGCGGCGATCTGCAATTTTTTTTTTTTTGCGGGACTGCTACATTGCGGCAGACAGATCAGACCCTTGACTGACATTTTTTACACTTTTGGGGTTACAGGGACATTAATACGGTAATCAGTGCTATACATATGCACTGTTACTGTAAAAATGACACTGGGGTTAACTTTTTTTGAGAGGGAGGGGTTAAGTGTGTCCCTAGGGGCATGTTGCTAACTGTGATTGGCTGTGGCTTGATGTGTAAGAACAGTGATCAACGGTCCTACATAGTAGAACCATTTGATCACCATTCTTACACAGGGGAGAATGACAGGTGGCTGTGTTTACATTAGCCGCCTGCCTTTCTCCCGCTGTCACGGACGATCGCGAGTGCCCAGCGGACATTGGGTCCACCAGGCACACGCGCGGGGGGGGGGGGGGTCCGTGACCGAGCGGGAGTGGGAGCGCGCATCCGGCGGCGCGTGCTCGCTCCAAAAACCCTTACAGGCTAGCGACGTAGCCCTACGTCACTTTGCCTGTGAGGGGCTGACTGCCGATGTAAATAGTCGTGCGGCAGTCGGCAAGTGGTTAAACGGACCTCTGAGACTATCACAGTGCAGGTGCATTTATACAGAGACTTGATTACACACAGGTGGATTCTATTTATCAGCATTAGTCATTTAGGTCAACATTGGATCATTCTGAGATCCTTACTGAACTTCTGGAGAGAGTTTGCTGCACTGAAAGTAAAGGGGCTGAATAATTTTGCACGCCCAATTTTTCAGTTTTTTATTTGTCAACAAAGTTTGAAATATCCAATAAATTTTGTTCCACTTCATGATTGTGTCCCACTTGTTGTTGATTCTTCACAAAAAATTACAGTTTTATATCTTTATGTTTGAAGCCAGAAATGTGGCAAAAGGTCGCAAAGTTCAAGGGGGCCGAGTACTTTCGCAAGGCACTGTATTTATGGAATTTTTATTTATTTATATATTTTTTAATTTTTTACTATATTAAACCCTACGGACTAAGACTGGGATGCCATTAAAGTTCATGTGTGTGTAAAGGCGTCCCGATACTTTTGGTAATATAGTGTAAGTCTGGTATTTTCTAAAGAACAAATTCTCTTGTAGATGTAGCAGTTGGATGGGCAAGGCAAACCATTTATTTCTGACAGGGGTACTTACAATGCTCAGCTTTAATTAATGTATGTAAACCTTAACTTTAGCTTGCGTTTGGCTTTAATTTGCTAGTGTATTTAAATCTACTAGTACATTTACCTCACTCCCCTCCCCCCCACTGATAATGCTGCTGTCCAAAGACGTCTCTGTTGCTCTTTCATCCAGAGTGGGGGCACTCTAATACAGGAGGTGTGTTACTGGCCAGATCACCAGGTGAAAACGGGAAATAAAACCCTAAAAAAGAAAATGCAGCCACCACATCTAATGATTGGTAAGCTGCTATATTTTACATTTTTGATTTTGGGTTAAGTGCCGGTTCCCACTGTTCCGACTTGTCAGGCGACTCGGTCGCCTGACAAGTAGCGGACCGTGTTGTGCAATTGGAACTGTTCTAATAGGAGCAACTCAAGTCGCTCCGACTTAGAAAAAGGTTCCTGCACCTTTTTTTTGCAAAGTCGGAGCGACTTGCATTGACTTCCATTATGTGAAGTCATTGCAAGCCGTGCCAAAGTCGCGGTGCACGGGCGACGGCATTAGTCGCCCGAAGTCGTGTCGCCCTAGTGGGAACCGACACTTATACTGCTCTAAAGAAGAACATTAGCCTGCTTATATTTTTCCTCATAAGAGATTTTCTTTCACATTTCACAGGTTTCTGTGAGAGGAAGTAAAAGGAAATCTCTCCAATGGGACCCAAACAGCAAAAGGAAAAAAAAAAAAAAAGATGAGTATTCACTCACTGCTCCAAAATGGAAAAAAAAAAGAAAAAAAAAAACACACACACACATAAACGATTGCAGCCAAAAAAGAAATAAAAATCAGCACAAGGAGCATAACTTAAAGTGATTGTAAACGATCACCTTGTAAAACAACCCATTCAGTTTAAAATAGAAATGAAAGGCAAAACATTTGTGTATATACAGGGCCTGCCCTACCATGGGTCCTGCTGGGTCCATTGGACTCAGGCAGAACTTTGAGAGGGGCGGCAAATTGAAATCCAAGATTTTTTTTTTTCAGCACAATGTCTGAAAAAATGGAGGTGAAAAGACAGATATTTAATGGTTTGAATTGCTTCAGATGTGACAGTAATATTTGTCAGCAATATCCTCATATAGAAATATGAAGATATATTCCCACTTTACACTGGGAATGAAAGATTGATGGTTTGGATTGCTTCAATATGGGGTCTGTATTTACGAGTGATGCTAAACTTTATTCCAGCTTCAATGTTAAAGAGACATACAGACTGTCACTGGCAGACTTCACTATTGCTTGTGTATTGGGAGGGAATGTGGATTGTAATATACAAATAATTATCAGCGCAAACTAACCAGTGATAAAAACCAGAAATAATAATAATTCAACCCAAAACTGCAAAAAATTGGGAATACAAGTGCAAGTCAATGTGCAAAATACAATACAATTATCCGGCAGCAAACACAAAATTGTGTAACACCTCACAAATAATGAAAATAAATAGCTTTAAGAGTGCTGCTCCAGAAAATACTTAAATCAATATATTAATATATTAAATACAGGTGATAGTAATGGTGCAATTAAATATCAAAATATGCAGTGAGTTAAGTCCATAAGTGTCCAATAATAAAGTAGGAAAAGGAGCTCCAACAAGGTGGTAAAGAGATCCTACAAAAATTTCCACAAACACCGTTGTGCATATATCCCAACACCGGCTAGATTGGTCTCTCACCTCAGCCTCAGACCCATAAAGGGTCAAAGATCACATAAATCAGCTGTAGCAAACAGGAGACTTCCTTTCTTAGCTCTCTCGGTCAGCCCAACATAGATCGATCACGGTGGGGATACATGAACTCCAATCAAACTCAATATGGGTGCATATAAAAGAAAGGGACAGATATAGTGCTCTCCGTCTGATACCAATATTTTATTTAAGGTCTTGAAAAGGGTACTCACATTCAGCGGCACTCGGCAGTGCACGCTCGTATTGCAGACAGATACACACTCAGCTGGGACCAAGGGAAAGCACGACGTCAGGTACGCAGGCTCTGCCCCCTATACGCATTACGTCAGAGCTAGCCAATAGCCTTTGACTTCTTCAGTAGGGGTGGAGTCTGCTTGGCCTGTCCTTCATTATAAAGGTACCTCCCCTATTAAGGGCTCATTCCGATTGGCTGGAGCTAATACGATCCGCCTTACACTTTTAAACAGCCTCGGGACACCGGAACCAGAGATCGGGGAACTCGATCTGCAGTGTCATGCTGTGTATGTGCATAAATGGACGAAATAAAAGATATAATAAAGCCAACCCAGTCCATATCTAAAAAAAATATAGGTAAATCAACTCGGAGACAGCGTACCTAAGACGGTCATTTCCCTGTGTCCTCCACATCTAATTGAATACCGATCATTAAAAGCATAATTATAATAAAAATCTCAAACCTATATTTATTACACTCTCAAAGCACATATCATATAAAATATTAAAAAATATTAAAAAGTATATTAATTAAAAAATTGAGTATATATATATATATATATATATATATATATATATATATATATATATATATATTTAAAACACATATATTCAAACATGCCCTATATATCAACCTATGTAAAAAAAAAAAAAAACATTTGTGTGCAGCCAATTTCCACACTCATCTATATAAATGTAGTAATGGATCCATATACAATCATTACAAATCTTTTAAAAATCTTTTATAAAAATCTATTTGTAAAAATCAGAAAAATATTTTATCATACCAATGTAAAAGTGGAAAAGGTATTGTTTAAAATCCCCAGAAGAATAAAACCTAAAACTTAAAAGATTATCATCTATCACTAATAAAGCAGTTCAAGTCGAAATCTACATTGAATCCTCTGGGCGAATCGTATTAGCTCCAGCCAATCGGAATGAGCCCTTAATAGGGGAGGTACCTTTATAATGAAGGACAGGCCAAGCAGACTCCACCCCTACTGAAGAAGTCGAAGGCTATTGGCTAGCTCTGACGTAACGCGTATAGGGGGCAGAGCCTGCGTACCATTGTTCTGTCCAGAAGGCTAGATAATCAGTTTAGGTTAATTGTGTACACTGTATGGGAGTGTAAATCTCTGTTTTCATTGGATTGTGAATGTCATGTCCTGTCCTCCACAAGGCCCACCTTGGCGGTAACCTTGTGGGGGAAAACTATATAAAAGTCTATTTCTTGTTCAATAAAGTTTGAGTTATACTTCACCCTCAATCTAGAGTCCTGTCTCTCATTGGGGGAATATGCTACAAGGGATTGCTATGTCCTTCATACTCCCTTGGATAATCACTAAGCTCTTGTAAGAGCTTGTGTAAGAGCTTGTTCCTGCTGCACTCTCTGGGGAAAGAGAGGTTCACCCACTGGAACCTGAAGCCTTGTCATAGGTCCAGGGTGGGTAGGAGACAGCGAGACCCTAACCAAGCTGCAGTGGTTCATGGGGTCTGAAGTGGTTATGGTGTCTGGTGGAGTGCTTGGAGCCCTCAGGAAGCACTAGGAGCATCCGTCAACGGAGGTACCCAGTCGGGGTGCCGGTTGATCTGTTACAGTGCCCCTTCTTTTCCCTCTTAGGGTGCCCTTAACCTGTCTGTGAAATGGCACTTTAACCCCTTTACCCTGATGTAAGACATATATGAGGCCTCGCAGAAAATGCCTTTTTTCTGCAGGGGCAGCATATATGCATATCTCCCTTTATGCTGGGGCCAAATATATACGTATCTCTAACCGAGAGCCCCAAGCCCTGCACTAATGATCGGAACCCTGATTTACCGATCCAATGTATCTTTCTCTTTCCTTGCTGTAAGAAAAAAGAAAAGAAAAGTGTTTTAAAAAAAATGTCAAATAAATCATAAAAAAATAAAATTAAAAAATGAAGAAAAAATACCTAGATCAAGGTTTTATCTAGGTCAGTGCCAGGGTTAGTGTTTGGGTCAAGTAAGGGTCAAAGGTCAGGGTCAGTATATTTGAGCTGGGGTTTTTTTTTTTTTTTGGTTAAATTAGCATCAGTATCAGTTAGTGTCACTGTGTTTTGGTAGGTTAAAAAAAATAAAAAAAGGAAAAATGCTCACTATTACCGCTGGGCTGTACTATGGGTACAGACAACAAATAACTTGTATCACAAAAATCTCGTCGCGCTTGGGAAAAAAAAAAATAGCTGCTAGCACTATACTTTAGTGAAGTACATCAAAATTGATTTAAAAAATGTGCAGCACTATAAATAATAAAGTGCAAAGTGCATACCAATATAACAGTGTTATGGGAATTTATCAAATACATAACGTAACCTCACAAACATTCTACATATAATGTGAAAAGCAGTAGTCACAATAAAGTGCAACATGTATACAAATAAAACGATGTTATACGAATTCACTCAACAAGAAACATAAATTCATGAACATTCTACATATGATGTAAGTAGCAATAGTCCCCCCCCCCAAAAAAAAAAAAAATAAGGATTGAGCCCAGAAACAGTCCTTTAGAAAAAGGGATGGTATTTTCAACCAGCCAATACCCAACAGTCCATTTATAAATGGGAATATTACCCAAGAGAAAGTGTGAGGACACCCTGGAAAGTCCTCTAAGGTAGGTCACTACACCTCCTGCTTACCAGATAATTTTGACCTCGATTAAGGTGGTCAAAATAGGCTTTAATAAATGTAATGGAACATCAATAGCCTCATAGCATGTATGGAAAGTGCTGCAGGCACCCCTGCCTGTCATTCATATCCTCAGTCAGACCTCCGACACACACTGCCAGGTTATATAATCATATGTGTAAAACGCAAAAGTGATCATAGCATAATCCAGTTAAAAGCATTTATTTAAGTAGTCAGATATGATGTAGTCATATCATCAAATACTTTTGCCAGTCCCCAAGATGGCCGTGATTGCTTGTGCTTGCGTGGTTCCATGTTGTATGTCCTAGCTCCGCTCTAAGCGTTTAATCATAGATGACATCATCAGGGAAATTTGTGGTATAGTTGCGGGAGCATTGCATTGTCAGGAGCAGGAGAATTTATTATGGGTTGTTCTTTATTGGTAGGTTATGGTAGTAATAAGACATATCCCCCAAAGAAATCACGTGACATGACGTAACGCGTAGGGCGTAGACAAAGGTTACCACAAGTGACGTTATCACGAGTACGAGCAGGACTCTCGTGAACTACCGCCTACATCTGTATACTTTTAATGTGAGTGTTTTATTACTTTTTAAAAATAAACCATTATATACTGCACAATGAGAGTATCCCGTTATATCTA
Organism: Pelophylax lessonae; assembly: GCF_965119305.1. Lineage (NCBI taxonomy): Eukaryota > Metazoa > Chordata > Amphibia > Anura > Ranidae > Pelophylax > Pelophylax lessonae. Next base: position 291,421,877 of record NC_138773.1, on the reverse strand, counting down.
CCTCAAGGAAAATATGATGGAGAGCAAATAGGAAGATCCCTAAGAATACCTTTTCAGCAGCAGGGGTAGTATACCATTGGAAATAAAGTACAGCGGACATCTAGTGCAGTGTTTCTCAACCTTTTTTCAGTCGAGGCACCCTTTAAAATTATAGACAATCTCAAGGTACCCTTTAAAGGTATGGACAGTCTTGAGGCACCCCATTCTAAAATGTAAAATACTATTCAAATAGTATTACATAATGCATCAGCATCGAAACATGTAGGACACCCAACATTAGAGGTGATTTATTCTTCCAAAGCAAATACACTTTTGCACACTGGTACTACTGACTAGTATTCCAGGGTTTCTCTTCTCCCTCAGTTTCTCTCCATCAGTAAGCTATTGTCACCCCAGTGCTTGATCCACCTTCTGGCTTGTATAGAATTTTTGATCAATTTTTAAGCATTTTGCCAAGGCACCCCTGAAGAACCCTCAGGGCACTCCAGGGTGCCTGGGCACCCTGGTTGAAAAAGGCTGATCTAGTGGCAAGCAAGTTCTATGACCATCCAAAGAGTGATTTAATTACAAAGGCTGATTACAATTAAGAGTGAGGGGAGAGGCTAGAGAGCACTTTGGTGATATATAAAAAAAGAAGATCACTATATACCACTAACCACTACTGGTGAAGGGACACATTGAAGATTTTTGGAGGATTTTTGCATATACAGAATTTTCATTTTTATTCTCGTTTTTTTTTTTTAATCTACATGTGATATATATTTAACTTTTTATCATTGTTTTTTGTGATTGGATCCGTAGGATATTGTGATTCATTTGCATTATTGTCTTTTCAAGTACACTGAGCACTTTGTATCACTTGTTTTGCACTTTATTCATCCTATATAGTATAGTTTGATAATATATATTTATTTACATTTATGGAATATTGGATCTCTATTTTTGCACCTAAACAGTCAATTATTCATTTGCTAATTTCCACATATACTTGTGAAGGCACTATATATGTATACACACTTAACACTTTAGAGGGTAGCGCTGCACTATTATATTTATTTTTCCATAATTTAATTTGCTTAGGATAAGCAATTCAGTGGCAAGCAGCAGCCCTACTCATTAATTTATAATCTTTCACTTTACGTTGTCATCTTAATACCATGATAGCGCGAGAGGCCATTTATTAATAAGAAATATACAGCTAAATTAAAAAAATATATATATTTTTTACTATTTTGGGCCACCGGATAGCTGAGGAGCGACCGGGTGGATATTCTATGCCTGATAAGGTAAAATATGTGGGATTGATGATATGAGGAAGTGGTTGCTACTGATTAATATATGTATGATCATATGTATCCATTTATTTTTCAGTGCTGGGAATACCTTTTTGGATATCTTCTGCTGAGTCTGGTATGAATGTAATAGCTGAAGATTTTCTGATCTTCTAAGTGACTTCTAGGCTCCATAATGCAGTCAGTTTTGGTTACCCAAACAGTGAACAGTCTGTTATTAGGTAATATCTTTCACTTTAACTATGGGACTCATACTATCACCTACTTACTATTAATGATCTTTACTGATATATATGTATTTATTATTGATAAGAACTTGTTCCATAGATGACAAACTGTGCAATCCTGTATTTCCGTCAGTTTATTTTCCTTCCCATTGGCTCCATAATGTGAGCATTAATATACAATCAATATTAGTAAGTTCATATATCAGGCTAAGTTCTGTAGCCTGAAACGGGCATATGAATTCAATTGAATTTGCTCTCTTATATGGTCCCTGGGGCTGCCAAGGAAAAGTTTTTCCTTGCATGTGCAGTTATCCAGGCCTGTGATAATATACCCTTCATTGTAGTAATGTATAACATGAAAAAAATTGTATTTTGGATGTAAAAATTATACTCTATTTTTTTTGTAGATAAGTAATGTATCCGCCCATAGGAGACAATACGCGTGCGGGGGGGAGGAGGAGCAACTGACGTCACCCGCTGTCACTTGGAACACGGCAAGATCCGAGTAGGACTCGCCGCTGCTTGTGCCGCTGCCTGTACCCATATGATCGTTCTGCTCTGCTACAGTAAGAGGCAAATTTTTACCTTATGTATTAATAAAAATGTGTAAGCAGTATCACGCTATGGTTTGCCAATTCTTGTCTTTCCCATGACACGATACATGGAAGGATTACTGGAGGTCTGTTTGAGTGTTCTTAAGCGGTGCCATTTGTCCCCTGTAGAGTGAGGATTGCTGGGCTTGCTTCTTTTTTCCTAAGGTGAGAGGCCATTTTATGTGGTGGTGGGCAATTGTTCACTAAAGAGCACCTGTATTATCCCAGGAATAGCATCATCCACAGTCCTTACTCACTGGCTTATGCATGGACTTTTTATACCTTCCTGTTTTAGTATGTTTGTTACAGTCACATATGTTTTAGGTTTTGACCCATGAGCGCTGCACTATGGTCTGTATAGCCCTGAAGAAGCTTGTGGCGAAACGCATCGGATTTGAAGACCTGCACTACACATTAGTGCCTTTTGTATTCATAGATATTCCTAATGGGAATATTTTTAATCTGTATTGTTTTGTCTTTATGTAAATGATTTTTAACTTTTTCTTGGATTTATTAAAAAGCCTGTATTTTACACAATTTTGACTATCCCTCCTTTTGCGGCCTCAAAAGTCCAACTTTTTCCTCTTTTTTTTCTCTTTGAAACACTTTTCCTTTGATAAAAAAAAAAGAGCAAAATAAGGAGATATTCATTACCCTTTACCACTAAATGAAAGGCATAACCACCTGGATGCACAAATTAGTTGTGCTGATATGTCACAGTTGCAAAATTGTGCTTAGGTATTTAGATTTTACCCTTAAGCGCAGAGGGGTTAATTCAGCAACTGATTTTATTTTCTTAGCTGACAATTTTCTTTTTTTAACCTCCAAATGTATTGCGTTTCTAAATACTTATTTCAGTTCTTCCAATGAGCAAAAGAGATTTCTGAGATTCATGGCCGCCTTTTCTTTGAGATAAGCTTGAGTTGAAGGAAGATTTGACAGTTTTTCCAGTTTCTCTGCACTGATGTGACACATTATACAAACAATTAATATGTGCTGATAGTTGCACACAAGCTGGATAGGGCTAGGCTTACGATTCTGTAGGCAGATTGAGTCCTCCTATCAATATGACACAATTCCCTGTCACTTCTGGGTAATGCAATCATTCCTAAATTACAACAATTAAAGCCGTACAGAGTCCGAGCCAATTACATATGCGGCATGTATAGCGCTCCCTCTCCCCCCTCTCTCCCTCTGAAGTTGGGCTTCTGCTTCCATCTGGCTGAATTAGATTACTTGTACTCCCACTACACACGCTTGTATTTTGCGTATGTAAAACTATGTAAATCACATCTTCTGAAATGGGAGACTCAATGTTATTCCGGCACTTAATTTTCATAAACAAATGTGATTTGAAAGGCTGCGGAGTGAAGTACACGGCGGTGGGATCGGAGCCTTATCTTTGCAGCGCTTCCAACCTTGGAGAGTGACAGGGACGATAATGACCAAATGATTTTAGAGAATACATCATCAGAATATACATGGACCAGATACTGCACATAAACCGACCAGAACGTAACATAAAATAAAAGAGACTATATACAAGAAAAGTTACTGGGCTAGAAGTAGCTAAAACAATGTCATTATATAGAAGCAATATAATATCAGACTAGAAATGATACAATATACTTTCTATCCTCTATAAAAGAAAAGAAGGTGATAACCAGGGCTTTTTTTCAGGGGGAACGTGGGGGAATGCAGTTCCGGCACCTCCAGCACTAAATGTTTGTAATGGCAACGGGTGCTGGGGTGTGCTGGAGGGTGTATTCATGATTTCTGCTGGGGGACCTAGTCGCTGGTGGGGCTCTATTTTTGTGTGGTGGAAGATCTATTGTTGTTGGGGGCCTTATATTCCTGAGGGGTCAGTCATTGCTAGGAGACATCTACTGTTGAGAGAGAGGTCTATTGTTGCTGGCTGCTAGGAGATCTGTTGTTGCTGGGGTGGATCTGTTGTTGCTGGAGTGGATTTTTGTTGCGGAGGGCTTGTTTTGTGAGGGAACTATTGTTGCTGGGGGGGTCTATTGTTGCTGGCTGCAGGGGATCTATTTTGCTGTTTTTCTTGTTACTTACAAATTCCATACAAATTACAACAAAATGATACTTGGGTCTGTATTCTCTAAAAGGGGTGGTACTGGGAGTTGGGTAGGGGGTGGAACCAAGGGACGATGCTCGGAGGTGGGTAGGGGGTGGAGAAAAGAGGTGACTAAGAAGGGGGGAGTTCCCGAACCTATTCTCTGAGAAAAAAAGCCCTGGTGATAAGAATTCATAAACAGCCATTGATAAAAGGATCCAAAACTCAAAACAAAAAAATGTACTGCGAGAATCAGAATATAAAGGTAAAAAAATGTGAATCCTAGCCTTACACATACCCTTATTTGTTCCCTTCTGGTCTTAAAGTGTTTGTTACCCCAACATTTCCACTATTTTGTCAAACGTTTTGGGACACCTGCCTTTACACGCACATGGAATTTAATGGCATCCCAGTCTTAGTCCGTAGGTTTCAATATTGATTTGGCCCACCCTTTGCAGCTATAACAGCTTCAACTCTTCTGGGAAGGCTGTCCACAAGGTTTAGGAGTGTGTCTATGGGAATGTTTGACCATTCTTCCAGAAGTTCATTCGTGAGGCCAAGCACTGGTGTTGGACGAGAAGGCTTGGCTTGCAGTCTGCGCTCAAATTCATCCCAAAGGTGTTCTGTCGGGTTGAGATCAGGACTCTGTGCAGGCCAGTCAAGTTCCTCTACCCTAAACTAGCTCATCCTTGTCTTTATAGACCTTGAATAAAGGCAGGTATCCCAATACTTTTGACAATACAGGGGACATGAGGTTTGTAGGCAGGTGGCACAGGTGGTTGGGGACAAGCACCATCTTGGGAGAGCCTGTCTAGTCTAGTTTTGACACAAAGCTTTCTTGAGATGTTGACAGCCATTTTAGAAGCAGATATGCTATAAATAGCAAAATCTGCACCATAAAGGGGTCCAGGAGCAAGTTAATTTTATTGAAAAAAAGAAGGTCACTCACAAGCACAGTGGAGATCTAGGCCTGTCACTGGAGAACTGGTTCCTAGCCAGAGATGGATGAGGACTCAACCGTGGGAGCAGAACCACTGAACCAGGAGGGGAGAGCCACCCTTGCTGGGGCCACTGAAGTTGCTGGGAGACTACTGATGCCACTGGAGTGGAAGCTGCTGGAGCGGCTGTTCAATGAATGCAAGACACTACCGTGGGATCTGTCAAAAGCACTAGGAATTCTGGGCTACGCGTTTCAGGAGCTATCACGCCCTCCCCAGTCTCTCAAAGACCTGGCAGAAAAGTAATATCTCCCTTTAATCACTTGCTGACAGCCCTATAGCACTTTTACTGCTACAGGGCGGCAGCTGTATGCAGGATCATATATATATAATTACACACAGTATATATATGTGATCCTGCACTTCTGCCTGCAGGGGGTGCACACGCGCCACCGGTGGGCTGCTTCTGCTGTGATCGTTTACAGCAAAAGTCGATCTGCTGGTCCCAGGGACTTGATGACCTCCGGCACCTGCCGTATGTTAGTAAGATATGTATGTAAACAAGGCATATTTTAGTTCTGACAGGGGTGGAGGGGACAAATCCTGTGTCTCTGCAAAACAGGGGCTAGAATTGCTTTCTTCCTCTAGCAAAAGCAGCACATACAGTACACAAAAACACTGGCTAGGAACACAGTTAACCCTTTGATTGCCTTAGATGTTAAACCCCTTCCAAGCCAGTGTCATTAGTACAGTGACAGTGTGTATGTTTAGCACTGATCACTGTATTAGTGTCACTGGTTCCCCAAAGTGTCAGTTAGTATCCCATATTCTGCCACAATATCGCAGTCCCGCTATAAGTCGCTGATCGCTGCCATTGCTAGTAAAAAAAAAATTCCATAAAAAAAATCCCATAGTTTCTACACGCTATGTGCACGTAAACCCATCAACAAACGCTCTTTGGGATTTTTTTTTTAACCAAAAATATGTACCAGACTATATATTTTGACCTAAATTTCTGAAGAAATTAGATTTTTTACATTTTTTCAAAAATGGAGGTTTTTTTTGAAGATAGTGCAGCAATTGAAAAAAAACTGTGGTGATAAAACACCCCCAAATGAAAGCTCTATTTGTGGGAAGAAAATAACATAAATTGTATTTTGAAACAGCATTGTGCAGCCTGGTGTGGTCTTTGGTGTATGGTGCCGCCCCCCCAGCCCATGGAGCAACGGCCGCCACTGTTATATGTTATACCCTAAATTGGGGTGTAACCCATACCTCCCAACTTTTTTAGATGGGAACGAGGGACACTTATTAGCAAAAGTTTGTAGACATGGGACACACCCCCTATCATGCCCCCTTAAAGGAGAATTGTGTATATATATATATATATATATATATATATATATAATTAGTTAAGCCCACAAGTGCTTTTTTACCACTACTATTCCTTTATACTGGCTTTTGGAATTTACAAATGCAGCAATTTAGAAATTGGATGAAAGCTTTAGCACTGTAAAACACTTTTTGATAGATAAAAATTGCATTTTTATATACAACTATATAGATCAGACAAAGTGAGGGACAAATGAGGAAGAAAGAGGGACAGAGGGACTTTGTTCCAAATCAGGGACAGCCCCTCAAAATCAGGGACAGTTGGGAGCTATGGTGTAACATGTTACTAAAAGTAAACCTAGCCGTTAGGCAACTCATTTCATTTACAAGACGGCGACAATGCAAGAATGAAATCCTAATGATTTATACAAAGAAACTAATTATCAATATATTCTGTCTGCAGCCTGGAGAAAATCTCCTTGAAGTTCTGATCACACCTTCTTCTCCAGCGCAGGTGAAGGAGCCTGAGAACATGATCAAAAATCAACCGCGATCTGTCCTAATGCTTCTCAGAACACAATGAATTCCTGTTTTTTTCCCCTAAAAACCCTCTTTTTCATTAGTAATAAAAAAGTAGGATTTTTAAAATCTTTGTTTGCTTCATGTTTTCTGATATTTTACACTAAATTCTTTCTGCATTGTGTGTCCATTTGGAAACATTAATTCTCTTTATAATTGAAAATTTCAAATTCACCTTTTTTCCGAGCTTAAAGTGGTTGTTAAAGTGGACCTTCAGTCATTTTTTTCATCTTTCCATCTATTAAATCTTCTGCCCTTGTTGTTTTAACTTTGGATAGTAAAACATTCCTTTTTCCTGCCAGTAAATACCTTATACATCCCACTTCCTCTTTCTTGTCTTGCCTAAGCTAATGACACCATGCACAGCTCTCTCTCTCCCTCTCGTAAGGGTTTGCCAGTAAAGGGAGGAGGGATGAGTCATAGGGGAGCCAAAGAGAGCTGGAGGGGACTGGATGAGGGCGGTGATAACAGGAGACTGCAGAGATCCATGTGTATTCCTCAAGAGAAGAGAAATGTACAGGCAAGCAGTGGTGTGAGTGTGTCTGTCTGTATATATGTGTAAGTGTGTGTGTGTGGATATATATGTGTGCGTGTGTGTGAAAATCCAGGAAGTGAACAGGCAGCGCTGCAGAATTAAACTTCAGCTCACCGCCCACTTTTTTGAACTCTCAGACAAACTTTATAAATTCAGTGCTTTGAACGGATTTAGAGAAGAGATTGTTGCAGAGAGAAAGGTACAACTTATTTTGGAGGATTTATTTAATCTCTGTGTATTGCCTGAGGCCAGTCACTTTACTGGGTATATGTGAGGGTTCTTTTAACTGCTTTAAAGGCTTGTTCACACTTAGCCTTTAGCGGTAATGCGCATCAATAGATGCGGTTGATAGATGTTTAATGAGCATTAAAAAAGCTCCCCCAAACGCCCTATGCGGCGCGGTTGACATGCATTTTTGGTGCGGTTTTAAAACCGCACCAAAAAGGCCTATTATTGACTGTAATGTACTACCGCTACCGCATGCTGGCACGGTTGTGGTGTGTTACCATAGACTTGAATGGAAGGAGTAGAAGTGCTTCATCTCCTTTCAAACTTCACACGGGGCTTCATTTCTGAAGCGGATCGACACTAACGCTTCATGTTTTATTAATGTGAACAGCACTGTGTGCTGCTGGCCATAGAATCACTTTTGACGATAAAGCAAAACTAAAAACAACATTTTTGGACCCAGAGCCCTTTAAGAAATTAAAAGTATCCCACATTCCTAGTCAGAAAAAATATATGAAACTCCTGGGTAAATAAATCCTCCCGTTCCCACACAAATCTCAAATTTGAGTGGTGGAAATGGCCTTTAATTGATTAGCATGTACACAGATTCATTAGAGTATAGTATATACTAATTTATAAGAACATTGCATTCATTGATTTGAGTATTATTTTTACGTATTTACTCGTATTTATTAATTTAGTAGTCTATGTATTTATTTATTGAAGGAATGTTATGCACATTGATTAATTAGATCATTATACAGTATATAATTATTGGATAAAAAAAACTGCACCCAGCTACAGTATTTCATGGAAAAAATTGTGTCCCTTCCAGCTAACAATCATTTTTATAGTGAAAAAGAGCGTATTTGAGTTATAGGGCAAGCCAGAGTTAAAGAGAATACATTTTCCCTATCAGAAAAAAAAAAAAATATGAAACTCCTGGGTAAATAAATCCTCCTGTTCCCACCCAAATCTCATTTGAGTGGTGGAAATGTCCTTTAATTTAGCATGTACACAGATTCATTAGAGTATTGTATATACTAATTTATAAGAACATTGCATGCATTAATTGATTTGATTATTATTCTTATGTATGTATGCATTGCATTTATTAATTTAGTAGACTGTGTATTTATTTTTTGGGGGAATGTTATGCACATTGATTAATTTGAACATTATATAGTATATAATTTCTTAATAGAAAACTGCACACAGTTGCATTATTTCATGGTAAGAATTGTGTATCTTCCAGCTAACAATCATTTTGAGTCCCCGTTCACACTAAGGCGACCAGTGAGGCGACCTGGTCGCCTCACAGGTCGCCGTAGGTCGCCTTCCATAGGGAAGCTGCGGACCCGTTCTAATAGGAGCGACACAAGTCGCTCCGACTTAGAAAAAGGGTCCGGAGCTTCTTTGGGGCGACCCGGAGGCGACCGCCATAGACTTCAATGTTATGAATCGGTCGCCCCCCCGAAGTCGGATCGCCCCTGTGTGAACGGGGCCTTATAGTGAAAAAGAGAGTATTTGAGTTTTAGGGTAAGCCAGTGTTAAAGAGCATACGTTGTGATTTTTTACATATTTTTCTTATGCTGCATATTATGGCCATGAAAGAAAAACAATGTAAACATTTTTCAAGTTAATTTGAAATATACTGCACAGTTGCATAGTTATTTTGAAAAAAGACAAAAGTTATTCTATTTCATTCAATAGAAAAAAATAATACTTGGAAAGTTCATAGAAAACCTCCATATACAGAATCCTACACCCATAGTTCATCCAGAGCAGTGGTCCTCAACTCCGGTCCTCAGGGCCCACTAACAGGCCAGATTTTAAGTATTACCTTGGGGAGATGCAGACTAGAGTACTGCAATCACTGAGCAGCAAATGATATCACCTGGGATGTATTTCAGTTATCTTGCAAACCTGGCCTGTTAGTGGGCCCTGTAGGCCAGGGTTGAGGACCACTGATCCAGAGGATAGCAAAAATCCCCTATGAAGCATGGTCCAAATTGCTCCAGTAAACCTAATCCTCAGGATCTGAATATCCACCTGGATATTCTCTGGATCAACAGTCTTTATTGTTATTACATACTGTATCAATGTTCAAATCTGATATATTTTGTGTATTCAGGAATGCATCCAACTCTTTTTTATAACAATCTTCTGAGCTGGCCAGAACTAGTTCTTGAAGTTGTCCCTTCCACATTTTCACAGCTCTTTTTAGAAGCCTTTCCATATATGAAGGTTAAATCTCTTCCCCCCAATACTAAAAAATCCCCCCTTATCCTTTGGATTGACCTTAAAGAAGTTCACTATATGGACCACTTATGTGGTGATCATATTTCCCCTTAATCCCCTTGATCGTATCTTTGAGAGAATAAATTCAGCTCCACTAATCTTTCCTCATAGCTGAGCTCATCCATGCCTCTAATCAGTTTGGTTGCTCTTCTCTGCACTTTCTCCAGTTCCCCGGTATCCTTTTTTTTTCTGAACTGCATATTCCAGATGAGGTCTTACTAATGATTTATACAGGGGAAAGATTATTTCTCCCTCTCTCTCTCTCTGGAGTCTATACCTCTTTTAATGCAAGAAAATATTTTGATAGCTTTAGGAAGTACAGCTTGGCATTGTGTTCTATCATTATGTCTATCATCCACTAAAATACCCAGATCCTTCTCCACCATTGACTCGCCCACCCGTTCTCCTCCTGGAATGTATGATGCATGCATGTTTTAGTCCCCAAGCGCATAATGTTACATTTATCAACCGGAAACCTCATTTGCCACATAATTGCCCATTTAAACAGTGTATTAGGGTCAGCTTTTTGGTTGGAGACATCCTGTAAGAAGGTAATTCCACTGCATAGCTTGGTGTCATCTGTAAAGACGACTTTTAATCTCAACCTATACACATATATACACAGTATGCTACAAAGTAAGGGTCCCAACACTGAACCTTGGGGTACACCATTAATAACCTTAGACCATTCAGAGTAAGAATCGTTAATCACTACTCTCTGAATTCTGAATATGGTCTTTTAGCCAGTTTTTTAACCATTTACAAACTGCATTTTCAAAGCCTGTAGAATTTGCATTACACATTAGCCATGTGTGGCGAATTGTGTCAAATGCTTTTGCAAAGTCCAAGTATACTTTTCAGGGAAATCTCCCCCCATACATAAAGAGTGCCCCCTTATCCTTCAGATTGACCTTAAAGTGAATAACCCTACACCAAGTCCACTATATGGTACACTTACGTATTTATACATGATGAACATATCCCCACTTATTTGCCTCTTTGACAGAATTTATTTAGTTGAGCTAATCTTTCCTCATATCCGAGCTCCTCCATACCTCTTGTCAGTTTGGTTGCCCTTCTCTGCACTTTCTCCAGTTCCCTGGTATCCTTTTTGTGAACTGCTGCCCAAAACTGAACAGCATATTCCAGATGAGGTCTTACTAATTTGTACTGGGGCAACATGATTTCCCTCTCTCTGGAGTCCATGGCTCTCTTAATGCAAGAAAGGATTTTGATAGCTTTAGAAACAATAGTTTGGCAATGTGTGCTAACATGAAGTCTATGATCTACCAAAATATCCACAGAATTCCCCATTCTGTCTGGATATATTTTATTTTAAACATTTACATTGACTTAGTGGCTTTAGATTTGGCACTGGTCCCTTAAGGCCATGGGCTGCGACACTCAGATGCATATGAGAAAAATATATCACAGCGCAAACAATAGTGTATGATAGTAAAGTGATTACGTTCTACTCAAAAAACTCATAAAGTGCACCGTGCAATTATGTGCAAAAAATGGGGTGTAGAAACCATGTAAACATATACTATATAAATATAATTAAAATATATAAATATAAAGTGCCAGTCCAGATGTAATAGTTGTTTAAGATCTCAGTAGATGATAAGATGTACACAGTCCCAAAAAATGTCTCACAAAGGTGCTGGAGTGCCAGGAAGAAAGTGCACAAAACATGCAATCTTTTGTGGTGCAGTGAGCCAGTGCCGGACCTCCCCCTTTGGGTGTTCACTTACCGGACAATGGTGACCCCTATGCTGTATAGCAATAGAGATCGACAAGGCTTATGTCCTAGTAAGGAACCGGCTATTACAACTCCTCCAAGGCGAATGTATCTCCACAGATGTAAATGCCCCGATACCAGCAGGTCCCGTTCCTGCACCCACCAAGAGTAAATGTGAGGGGTTACGGTGTTCAGGCACTATCAACAAGCAAGGCCCAATTTTTCTGCACCTCCCAGTGGCCGCGGGGAGATCCTGGCAAGCTTCAATAACCTCTGTACCAGAGGTTATTGAAGCTTGCCAGGATCTCCCCGCGGCCACTGGGAGGTGCAGAAAAATTGGGCCTTGCTTGTTGATAGTGCCTGAACACCGTAACCCCTCGCATTTACTCTTGGTGGGTGCAGGGACGGGACCTGCTGGTATCGGGGCATTTACATCTGTGGAGATACATTCGCCTTGGAGGAGTTGTAATAGCCGGTTTCTTACTAGGACATAAGCCTTGTCGATCTCTATTGCTATACAGCATAGGGGTCACCATTGTCCGGTAAGTGAACACCCAAAGGGGGAGGTCCGGCACTGGCTCACTGCACCACAAAAGATTGCATGTTTTGTGCACTTTCTTCCTGGCACTCCAGCACCTTTGTGAGACATTTTTTGGGACTGTGTACATCTTATCATCTACTGAGATCTTAAACAACTATTACATCTGGACTGGCACTTTATATTTATATATTTTAATTATATTTATATAGTATATGTTTACATGGTTTCTACACCCCATTTTTTGCACATAATTGCACGGTGCACTTTATGAGTTTTTTGAGTAGAACGTAATCACTTTACTATCATACACTATTGTTTGCGCTGTGATATATTTTTCTCGTATTTATGAATTTTGGGTTACCACTATTTATGAACAGCTGCATTCTAGAAATTTTAAATATTGTCATTAGTTATTTCACTTATCTTTGCGCTGTATTTGCACTGCACTTTAACAGATTTGGTCATTACCATTTTGAACAGCTGCATTTAAGTTCACCATTAATTTAGTTAATATTTATTCAATATTTCCTGAGCGCGGTACACACCTACCCACACACTAACTCAGATGCATATGTCTGTTAAATATAAGAAGACGTAAGAACAGAGGTTAGTTTCAGTAACTGTTTTATAAAGTCTTCAGTTCAAAATCCCTGTTAACTATTTTAAAGGCATACAAATATATACACTATATTATCAAAAGTATTGGGACGCCTGCCTTTACACGCACATGAACTTTAACCACTTAAGCCCCGGAGGATTTGGCTGCTAAACGACCAGGGGGTATTTTGCGATTCGGCACTGCGTGACTTTAACGGACGATTGCGTGGTCGTGCGACGCTGTACCTAAACAAATTTGACGTCCTTTTTTTCCCACAAACAGAGCTTTCTTTTGGTGGTATTTGATCACCTGTGCGCTTTTTACTTTTTGCGCTATAAACAAAAAAAAGAGCGTAAATTTTGCAAAAATAACAATATTTTTCACATTTTTTTATATGAAATTCCCCCCAAAAAAATGTAAAAATCAAAATTTTTTAACATTTTCGGCCAATTTGTTTTATGCTACATATGTTTGGTAAAAAAAAAATCGCAAAACATATTTTTATTGGTTTGCGCAAAAGTTATCGCGTTTACTAACAAAGGGAAAGATTTTTGTCATTTTTGTTGTTTTTTTTTTAACGCGTAATGGCGGCGATCTGCAATTTTTTTTTGCGGTACTGCGACATTGGGGCGGACAGATCGGACCCTTGACTGACATTTTTGACACTTTTGGGGTTACCAGTGACATTTCTACAGTAATCAGTGCTATAAATATGCACTGTTACTGTAAAAATACACTGGTAGTGAAGGGGTTAACTTTATTTGAGAGGGAGGGGCTGTGTGTGTCCCTAGGGGCGTGATTCTTACTGTGATTGGCTGTGACTTGAGGTGTAAGGACACTGATCAACGGTTCTACATAGTTGAACCGTGTGATCAGTGTATTTACACCGAGGAGAATGACAGGCAGCTTGTTTACACAAGCTGCCTGACTTTCTCCCTCTCCCCCAACGATCGCCGAGTGACCGGCGGACATCGGGTCCGCCGGTCACACGCGCGGGGGGGTCCGTGACTGCGCGGGAGCCTCCGGCGGAGGGCGCTCGCTCCCCGGACCCTTCCAGGCTAGTGACGTTAATTAACGTCACTTTGCCTGTGAGGGGCTGACCGCCGCAGTAAATTTACTTGCGGCGGTCGGCAAGCGGTTAATAGCATCCAAGTCTTAATCAGTAGGGTTCAGTATTGAGTTTGCCCATCCTTTGCAGCTATAACAGCTTCAACTCTTCTGGGAAGTCTGTCCACAGGAGTGTGTCCATGGGAATGTTTGACCATTCTTCCAGAAGCGCATTTGGGAGGTTAGGCACTGATGTGGATGCGAAGGCCTGGCTTGCACTCTCCACTCTAATTCATCCCAAAGGTGTTCTATCGGGTTGAGGTCAGGACTCTGTGTGGGCCAGTCAAGTCCCTTCGCTCCAAACTGACTCATCCATGTCTTTATGGACCTTGATTTGTGCACTGGTCCAAATCATTTGGTGGGGGGGGGGGGGGGGGTTATGGTGTGGGCCTGTTTTTAAGGGGTTAGGCTTGGCTGAACTGGCCGAGATTCAAACCCTGTATGGCCGCCCTAAGTTGCTCCCATTTTAGGTCATTCTGTTGTCGCACCTCTTGCTTCTTCTGACAATGAAAATCTTCTTCTGATACACACCTGTCCGATGTTCAGAAGGGCTAGCACTCTACATAAATAAATACAATACCACTGTTACCACTTAAAAATCATTACAACTCAAGCTAACATTGATGGAATTACAGGTGGCTCCTAAACATATGAAACCCTTATTGTGAAATAATGATTGCCAGGTCCAAATATAATTTTTCTGCTCAAATAATTCAAAAAAAGACAAAAGAATTAAGACTTCCACCTCCTAGTGTACCATCTGCTATGCACTGTTAATCTTCTGTTCTCGCCTTCTTCCTACTGATGAATAGAGCCGGAGCTGTAATAACAGCAGAAGATGAGAGGAAAAAAAAAGAAAAGGCAAACATGAAAAAAACAAAACAATAGAAACTGTGAAGTCTTCACTGAAATTGTACACATCATCCCTCATTAGAGAGAAACCATAGTCACCTCTCTCAACATCACCCTCTCCTTGCTTTTCAAAAGTCCTACAAGGAAACTTGTACTGAATGAAAGATGTCAGCTGCCATTACTGCCTTCTCCAAAAGCTAGTTGTCTGGCTGGCTGATTTTAATTGTTTCAGATTAATTGATCTGAGTTAAAATAGAATTCCAGCTTAAACCTTACTAGCCTTAGTAACCTATGCTGACTGTTGGAATACAATGTTTATATATTTTTGTACAACAACTACATAGTATGTAGTATAAATATATTATTCAACCAATGTTTATAAGTTTGTAGCTGCTCTATGGTAAACTCTATGTCTTTTCCCTGTATAATAAAAGTTCCTGTTTCTTGTCTACAGTTAAGCAGCAAAGCCCATGTGGACTGCGCACTGTCTGTTCTGTAGGGCTATATGCAAAATCTTGAACACTGACTAACCCGTGTAAAAAAGATGTATATATTGACCTATTTTCAGACCTCTTGTAAGGGTTGTGCTCCTGCTAGTTACAAGCAGCTGTTTTCTTTCAGTGCTCAGAGGCTGCTGAGCTGTTGGTTAATTACCAGCCACTTATTGCTTCCACAGTGACTCACCTGATTACTATTATCTGCCTCATTAGTCCAGCTTACAGTCAGCCCCTTTTGACTATTTAAACAGCTTTACTAATTTCCATTGTGCCCTTTTGTGGCCTGCGACCCCCAGTGTGTTCCTGTGTATGACTTTGCCTGGCTGACTTCTCTTCTGATACTGGTTTCTGTTTTTGCTCCATACTATGCTGACTTCTGGCTTTCTGACCCTGACTCATCTGATAACCTCCTCTGGCATCCAAACCCTGCATTCAGTTTTCAACTATGTTCCTGAACTGTGTTATTTTACCCTGCATTCAGTATTCAACTATGTTCCTGAACTGTGTTATTTCTTTCTATTTTATTAAAAGTGGAATTTTTAACTGCATTTTCTGACTCCGCCTGCTTTATGGCTCTGACGCCTCTCTGGTCTGGTCATATGATTTCCTTTGTCAGCCAGTTTCAGGGGAGAAGATAAAGCAACAACAGCTATCAATGCCTGGGAAGGGTGATGTCACCCATAGGCTTCCATGGTCCATCCGCTGTTGGTGCTCCCCCCTCTCCCCTGCAGCCGCCACTGACTGACACAGGGAAGGTGGATCAGGTGACCTGATTGGAGCTGATTGGAGGCTGAAAATAAGTAAGTAAATATATCTGTTTTCACACAGGTTAGTCAGCATAGATGTTAGGAGGGGGGAGGGAACATCTTTAAGGCTAGTTTAAGCTGGATTTCTACTTTAACGCACTGTTAACATGTGGCCACATCCCTTTAGCACCTGCTAAATTATATACACATAGAAGCTATTGGGATTTGAGCATAGGTACAGTATATCTTTCTTCAATTGCATTGCAGGTCAGTGGCCATACCTGGGACTTGTAGCTCTCCTAGAACGTGTGTCTATTTGCCCCATATTGGCACTGTATCTAATGTAGACTTTTGCAAAAAGATGTATATATTGGCCTATTTTCAGCATGCTCTGGTTTAGTCGTATGATCCCCTGTGTTAGCCAGCAGAAGCTGTAGGGGAGAGGAGAGAGCACTCAATGGCTGGCAATGCCTAGGAGCAGTGATGTCAAAGGCTTCCATGGCCCAGCTGTTGTTGGTTCTCTCCCCTGTAGCCATCACTGACTGACACATGGGAGCTGAATAACGTGATCGGACCTGAGCAGGCTGAGGGAACATTTTTAAGGCTAGTTTAAGCTGGAATTCTACTTAATACTTACCTGAGCCCCATCTCTGTCCAGCGATGTCCTCGAGTCCCTCGACCATCCGGGACTCTCCCTCCTGATTGGCTGAGACACAGCAGTGGCACCATTGGCTCCCGTTGGTGTCAATCAAAGTCAGTTAGCCAATCAGGAGAGAGATGGGGTGGGACTGAACGGCAGCTCCGTGTCTGAATGAACACACAGAGCTGCAGCTCGGCTCACGTGCCCACATAGCAGCTTGCTGTGGGGGCACTCAACAGGAGGGAGGAGCCAGGAGCACTGAAGAGGGTCTCTAGAAGGGAAGTATCAGGGCTACTCTGTGCAAAACCAACTGCACAGAGGAGGTAAGTATAACATGTTTTTATTTTAAAAAGAAAAAACACAAGACTTTACAATAACTTTAATGCTCAGAAAACACTGAAGCCAGATACAGCCAGGCATTTAGCATTGACAGTCTTGACATTTCAGGAAGTGACAGGTGTCATAGGTCATGGAAGCCTTATTTATAAAGCCTTGTAATCTGCCTAACCTCACTCATTGGGATTAATTTATGAAAGGAATAAAAGTTAATTTTGATCATCCAATCAAGTGTAAGGAAAATTCCTAATTTATTTTATTCCTTTGTATATGATCACCAGCTGAAAAAAAAAAAAACGAATGCAACTACTATGTATAAGACCTGGTAAGCTGCAATACAATACATTTTTGTATTTGGGTATAATATTATTTTAAAATAGAACCTAGCTATATCTGAACGCCACAAACCAAAAATGCTATTTAATTAATTTTTAATATTCAGAGCAAACTCATCCATCCATTCAAGTCTCCATGCTTTATTTTGTTAACTACTTGCCAACCGTATAACTTATATATATACAGCGGCAAGGTGGCTCTGCTACACCAGATCACATACCTAGTACGTGATCCAATACTTTCGGGTACACCTAGCATGTGATCTGACACTTCTGGGTACACCTAGTATGTGATCCGATACTTTTGAGTACACCTAGTACGTGATCCAATACTTTCGGGTACACCTAGTATGTGATCTGATACTTTCTGGTACACCTAGTATGTGATCCGATACTTTCAGGTACACCTAGTATGTGATCCAATGCATCCGGGTAGAGGGCGCACATGCAATTGCGTGATTAGACACAGTGGGAGCTGATTTGCATGCACTGCGGACTCGATGTCTGCCGACACCCACCAATCGCTAGGCAGAAAGCCAGAACGGCAGTCTGCCTATATAAACAATAAAGATCACCTTTCTTGTCAGTAGGGAAGGCATGGATCCTGTGTCTCTGCAAAGCAGGGATTAAAATCCATTACTTGCCTTAGTAAAAGCACCTCTCACAGTACACGAAAAATAGGCTAGGAACACAGTTAACCCTTTGATCGACCCTGATGTTTAACCCCTTCCCAACCAGTGTCATTAGTACAGTGACAGTGCATATTTTAAGCACTGATCACTGTAAGAGTGTCACTGGTCCCCAAAAAGTGTCAAAAGTGTCAGTTAGGTGTTCCGACTGTCTGCCGCAATATCGCAGTCCTGCAATAAGTCACAGATTGCCACCATTACTAGTAAAAAAATAATAAAATATAAATATCCCATAGTTTGTAGATGTTACAACTTTTGCACAAACCAATCAATATATGCTTATTGGGATTTTTGTTTACCAAAAATATGTAGCAGAATACATACTGGCCTAAATTTATAAAGAATTTAGATTTTTAATTTTTTTTTATTGGTAATGTTTTAGAACAGAAATGAAAAAATATTTTTTTATTTTTTTTATTGTCGGTATTTTTTTGTTTATAGCGCAAAAAATAAAAACCGCAGAGGTGATCAAATACCACAAAGAAGTCTCTATTTGTGGGAAAAAAAAAGGACATACATTTTATTTAGGAACAGCGTTGTATGACTGCACAATAGTCAGTTAAAGTAATGCAGTGCAGCATCAAAAAATAAAATGGCCTGGTCAGGAACGGGGGTAAATCTTCCAGAGGTCAAGTAGTGAAGGAATCACTTTGGAAAATACCCCCTTGTATCTCTAGCCAGGGCCATCTTGAGTAAGGGCAGATGATCCATATAGCATTTACTTCTTGGAATTAATCTACCCTTAACTTAGACATGCAGTCAGGAGGGCGGACTTCCCTTGAATTAGGGTGTGAGTACTGCCCAGCTAAGACTTTTATTAACAGCGCTGCAATAATATATATATCTATATATATGTGAAAAAAGGAAAATAACTGCGCTAAAGGTGAATAAACTAATTATAGCAGCAACTTCAAGTGTGACCACACCCTTAAAACAATACATAAAATTATGCCGCGCTTAGTGATGTAGAACAACTCAATGTCCAAAAAAATGTCCAAAATAAATCAAGTCCCAATATGTTGAAGTAAAAATATTCAAAAGTGATGTGAAATATTGTGATCAACACTATAGCAATCCAGGGTCTTTTAGGTAGTGCGCTTACCAGATAGGCAATCAATAAATGCAGAGATTTGAATGCAAAGGTGACTTGATTGAAGAAAATCGTGTATTGAGTTCTCCAGAATTGATATGGAGTCATAGAAGAAAAGGAAAACGCCATAGCATAATACCGTAACATTAAGTGTTATTGTAAAACACCCTGAAGGTGCACCACGTAAGGGGTGTATATATCCGTCACCAATTGTGAAACTGCTTACCAGAAATATACTTGTGTGCAAACATAAATAATACTCCCAATAGTAGTAAAAGAAAAGGACAATCAGGAAAAAAGTGGTGGTGGTTCTCCTTTTTTCCTGATTGTCCTTTTCTTCTACTACTATTGGGAGTATCATTTATGTTTGCACACAAGTATATTTCTGGTAAGCAGTTTCACAATTGGTGACGGATATATACAGACTTACGTGGTGCACCTTCAGGGTGTTTTACAATAACACTTAATGTTACGGTATTACGCTATGGCGGTTTTCTTTTCTTCTATGACTCCATGATATCAATTCTGGAGAATTCAATACACGATTTTCTTCAATCAAGTCACCTTTGCATTCAAATCTCTGCAATTATTGATTGCCTATCTGGTAAGCGCTCTGCCTAAAAGACCCTGGATTGCTATAGTGTTGATCACAATATTTCACATCACTTTTGGATATATTTACTTCAACATATTGGGACTTGATTTATTTTGGAAATTTTTTTGGACATTGAGTTGCTCTACATCACTAAGCGCGGCTTAATTTTATATATATAGATATACAGTGTATATATATATATATATATATATATATATATATATATACACTGTATATATGTCAGGAGTATGTGCTTAGCTGAGAAAAACCCTCCTTCCATGAAGACTTCTGGGATGCATGGCATCATTTTGGCCTAGGGCAGAAAACAAATGAAGAATAAAAAAAAAGTTTAAAATAAGTAAATATAATCTAAATTTCTATCTATTTATTAATGCTGGCAGCATAAGGATTTAGCATGTAGTTAATTATATCTGAAAGAGTTTAGTTCCACTTTAAGTATTTCAATAATGTGAGGGACTACATGATCTCCTTATGGCTGCGTATTTCTACAAGACTAACAAGAACACACAATCACGAGAAAAATATTTTTAGCAAGAAGCCAAGCAAACGTAGAGGGAGAAAATACAAATTCTATACTGACCCTTGCGCGCTGCAAGGTTATCTTCTAAGCCATCATACACCTACTGTTAGCTCTGTCTATAGCAGCAGAACCAGTAACCACTCTCCGACAATGTGCACGGCAAACTTTTCTACAGCAACTTTTTTCAAACTTTATAAAGCAGTTAAGATGATAATTTGCAAATCTAATACTCCGCTTTACTTTCTCCGAGCAGCCTTCAGTTTTCCCCCCTGTATATATTAGGTGTCAACACTGAAGTATTTACAAAATATTTGCATGCATCTGTCACCTCTGCTTATCTTAATTCTCTCCTAGTGTCTGCCAGTTTTATATTCATCACATCACCCATCAAATCTTAACATCTCCAATTCCCATTAATTACATCAATCAGAGGAATGCTTGCTTAATAGAATACACATCTCACCAATATAATATTCATGGAAGAGACCAAGAAAAATTAGCATTTATAAAGTTCATTTGCAGATTGATTTGCAGTATATTTTCATAAGGCAATTTGGATAAGGTTCTTCACTGTCATGATTTGGGGAGCTTCGTATATTTTCAGGTTAAACATATCCTAATGTAAAGCATGGTTAAAGGTCATTTAGGAGCAGCAAAGAATATTGTTGAATAATACATTTTTTTGCTATGATATTTGCTGAAAATGTTGGGGATTTCTACTTCTGGAGTACAGAAATGAGGACTGTATTGGCACAGCTCCCAACCATCTTTCATATAGAGGGACTGTCCCTCTTTTAGAACCAAATCCCTTTTCCTTTCTTTGTTCCTCAATTGCCCCTTCTTATGTTGTGATGGTTAGACCTTTATAAACCTGTAATCCAACTTCTAAGCCATGGGTCTCCAAACTTTCTAAATAATGGACCAGTTTACTATCTTTCAGACTTTAGGAGGCAGATTGTGGCCATTGGGAGTAGACAATATTTCAGGCTTGGTGTCAGTGGGAGTAAAAAAATGACATAGTGCCTGTGGTCAGTAGTAGGAGGAATAGTGTCCCATCGTTATTGTTGTAGGTGGGAGGAATAGTGCTCCATAATTGGTATTGGTGGGAGGAATTGTGCCCTATCATTGCCATTGTTGGTGTCAATGGTAGGAATAGTTCCCCATAATTGGAATTGGTGCGAGGAATAGTGCCCATCATTGGTATTGGTGGGTGGAATTGTGCCCTATCATTGCCATTGTTGGTGTCAATGGTAGGAATAGTTCCCCATAATTGGTATTGGTGGGAGGAATTGTGCCCTATCATTGCCATTGTTGGTGTCAATGGTAGGAATAGTTCTCCATCATTAGTATTGGTGCGTGGAATAGTGCCCATCATTGGTATTGGTGGGTGGAATTGTGCCCTATCATTGCCATCATTGGTGTCAATGTTAGGAATAGTGCGCCATCATTGGTATTGGTGCGAGGAATAGTGCCCCATCATTGGTATTGGTGGGAGAAATTGTGCCCTATCATTGACATCATTGGTGTCAATGTTAGGAATAGTGCCCCATCATTGGTATTGGTGGGAGGAATAGTGGTCCATCATTGGTACTGGTGGGAGGGATAGTGCTCCACCATTGTTATAAGTGGGAGGAATAGTGCCCCATCATTGCTATTAGTGGGAGGAATAGTGCTCCATTTTTGGTGTCAGTGGGATGAAAAGTGCTCCATTGTTGGTGTCAGTGGGATGAAAAGTGCTCCATTGTTGGTGTCAGAGGGAGGAAATGTGCCTTGCATCAGCGAAAGCAATAGTGCCCCAAGGGCTTGATAAAGGCAAGCAAAGGGCCACACCTGGCTCATGAGCCTGCAGTTTGGAGACCGCTATTCTAAACTATCACATTTTGCTATTTTGAAACATCTTAGACAAGTAGTGGTAAATAAAAGTAATTGTGGGTTTAATCAATCATTTCTTGCATTCTAATTAATAACACCCTGAATAACTGAGGGTGAGGGAAAGGTGTGTAATTGCCTACATACTTGTTATTTGTTACTGTGTTTCCACTCCTTGCAGCAGGTCCCTTTAGACAAGTGGCCTCTAAATATTTTAGTACAAAGGGCCATCATATATCTTATCAATATTCATGGGCTGAAAAAAAATGTGTTTTCTAAATGAATAAATATAGTTTAAAAGAATTATGTTTTACTTAGAGCTTTTTTGTAATCAGCACATTATGATTCAGAACAAAAGAGAAAGAACTTTGGTACAACAAAGCAAAGAAGGTCCAAATAAAATTTGAGCCCATCAGAGTACTCCCTTATATTAGGGTTCATATCAGAGTCCCTCTTTCATCAGAGCTTCAACAAAATTTGCCCTTAAATCAGAGTCATTCCTTACCTCAGAGTAGAGTGCCCTGAACATCAGGGTCTCCTTCAGAGTCCCCCTTACTTTAGGGTCCCCATCAGAGTCCTTCTTGCATGACAGTCTCAATAAGAGTCCTTCCTTACATCAAAGTCCCCACCAGAGTCCCCCCTCACATCAGGGTCCCCGTCAGAGCCCCCCATGACATCAGAGTTAACTCTTACCTCACATACTTGCAGTTGTGGCTGGGAGTATAAAAAGCCCAGAACCATGGCTGTAGCACCAGTGGGTTGGAGAAGGTCTGGACAGAAAACATGCCTGGGCAGGCATGTGATTGATTGTTTGGAAGCCATCAGCCCTAGCAACCAACAACAGTACAATGACAGTGCAGCCGAGGGGACCTGCACTGGAGACCGGATGGGTTTGGTTTGTGAATGTCGGGAAGAAACAGAGACTAGAGGTTTACCTGAAGACCTGTATGAAAAGCCACTGATTCTAGCTGCAGACCGGATAAAATCTTGCAGTGGGCCAGATTTGGTCCTCAGGCTGTACGTTTCCCACATATTCCAGTTATGGGGGTCAGAGACCCAAAGAAACCTAATTCACCGTGCAGTTCTTATGATGTCATAATAGGGATACTTTTAAACCAAGAGGTCTGCCTTTCCCAATAGCTCTAGCCTACTGCCTTGAGGTCTCCTGTGACACCAAGGAACATTGAGATGCCAAAGCCCAATGACTAGTTTCAAAAGAAGGGAAACTCAATTACTCTATACCACAGTGTGAGCAGGGCTTACTGTGCCCAAGTGGAGACCCAGAGAAAGCACTTACTGTTGTCTCCAAAGGCTGAGGCTGTCGTTTAACACAAGGCTGGCATTAGGGCAGCACTCCAACTTAAAAGTGATGCTTCTCCATAAAGACACTAATAACTCCTTGTAGTTCATTGCACAGTTCTTTACTGTATTACCAGAGATGTATAGTAACGAAGTAGAACTACTTAAGTACTGTACTTAAGTACCGAAATGCGGTATCTGTACTTTCCTAGAGTAGAATTTTTTTCTCCTACTTCTACTTTTACTTCACTACATTTTTTCGATGATTTCGATACTTCTACTCAAGTATTTTTTTTTTGTGCTGCATAGTTACTCGTTACTTTTAAAAAAATTACCACTGCCAGAACAGTAGATGGCAGGTTGCATAAAGCTCAAAAAAATGTGTATAATGTCATTTGTAAATCAGCGCATACGAAAATAAAGGCTGTGTATAATAAAAGCTGCTATACCAAATCTTTCCAATAAAAAGAAAATATGAAACAAACAAATAAATGGTGCTACAGCGCTTAAAGTGCATCAAGAAACTACTAACAAACACAGGTTAATCATTTGAATAAATCATTTGAAATAATAAAAACAATATGATGTTCATACTTTTGACTTCTTTCTTTAATAACTACATAACACAGTACTTCTACTTCTACTTTCAGTACTTGAGTAGAAATTTTTTTTCAAAACTACTGGTACTTTTTACTTTTAGTACTTAAGTAGCAAATTTTTTGAAAAAACTACTTGCAATACTTAAGTAAAAAAAATGTTGAATACTTTAGTACTTCTACTTAAGTAACTTTTTCTGCGAGCACTTCCACTTCTACTCAAGTAATTTTTTGATCGAGCACTTGTACTTTTACTCAAGTAGAAATTTCGAGTACTTTATACAAGTCTGTGTATTACCATCTGTACATTATGAATAACGGTTCCTTGAAACACTTTATTACTCTTCTTTCTGTCTTGTGCAGCATTTCTGAGCCGGTACTGGACACCACCAGCCCAGTAACCCGTCACCTCACTCCCAGTCACCTTGATTCATATATTACACTTGAATACTACGAAGCTCAACTTTATATGTACCTCATGTTTATTCTTTTCCATCTTCTGTGATTTCCAGGCTGGGTGCCTAGGACTCTTCTTTCTGTGAGACGGACCCAGTATTGGGGGTTCGGATTTTTAGGGAAGGAGCCTAGCAACACAAGCTCCTTCACTTCCAGGGCTTTTTATTACCTTTGCCAAGCCACACTGTTTCCTGTTTGGCTGGCTGCTTTGCCCTTTTCTAACTAGTACTTTATTTATTGGCAATGGCAATATAGCCTCCTCCGAATAGCTTCACTGAACATTACACATTTGTACTTCATCTTTCAGAATTAATATTGTCCCCTAATCAGCCATGTTTTTATGATACACCATGTGTGCATGCACCCCTTTAGGGTTGTCTTCAAGTAAATATAGACCAGGCCAAGTTAAATAACGAAATAATGTTCTTTTACTGACGTTGTTTAAATTTACCAAGTGAACAGTTCAACAAAGATGTCTTCAATATATATTCCTGTACTTAATCTTTTTTTTGTATACAAATGTTTTTATTAAAGGAATATAGGTGGTACAAGGGAAAAATACAGTATCACATAACAAATTTGGTACATCAAATTGCACATATCAATTTTGTTATCAAGTTTTGAATAGAACGGAAATAAGGGGAAAAAAAACAAAACTAAAAATTGTGCAATCGATACCAGATTGTACATGGAATGAAATTATATAGAAAGTATAATCATCTTAATCTGAAAAACCCTTCTTAACCGTGTATAGATCTTAAATAATAATAGTTAGAACAAGGTCTTCTGTTCACAGACAGTCGATTCTACCTCCCTGTGCATAATCTTCTAGGTGCCTCTTAGTTAGTCCACTGGTGCCCCTGATTGCCCCATGAGGTAGTCATACCTTAAATAGGTGATAAAGTCCTTAGATTCCTTTGGACAAGCATGAGTTCATACCCCTGGAACCCTTACTGGGCCCCTACAAATGGTGGATGAGTGCAAGTAGTAGTTTACATCCTTAGTAGCATTCATTTCTATGAATAAGGAGACCTAGAACTGTTCCTCTATCTTACGAACTATCACACCCCCAACAGTATTTCCCAGACATGGGAGTAAGTCACACATGCGCAAGTCACAAGCAAGTCTCAAGTGTTAACCTTCAAGTCTCAAGCAAGTCCCAAGTTACTGTGGCGAAAAACAAGCAAGTCAAGTCGAGTCCCTGCTAGAAGTCAAGCAAGTCATTTATTTGGTCAAGTCACAAATCAAGTCAAAAAACACATCTTGAGAAAATGCAAATATTTAATAACTTCAAAAAGTAAAGTCATTTCGAGTCATATGTCTCAAGTCAAAGTCAAGTCTCAAGTCATGAATACCAAGTCAAAGTCAAGTCGAGTCTTTTATTCATTTTAGTCAAGCAAGTCTCAAGTCCTCAAACTGGTGACTTAAGTCTGACTTAGGTCAAGTCATGTGACTCAAGTCCCCCACCTCTGGTATTTCCCTCCCTTTTTATGTGTTTGCCCCAGCATAGGGTGGTACTTTCAAAAATCCTGGGAAAACCTGGCCAACAGAATTAAACCTTACCTTTCAGGGAGTACCGCCTCTGTAGGGCAAGCACAATTAAACAGTGCAATATTCTAACACAGAAATCCAACCATAGACATTACCTAAAAACAGTATAACATTTTAATAAAACATGGGCATCTAACATCCACCTGCTTACAACAGCAGTGGTGACCCTATGGCAGGCTAACTACCCCTTTCCAAAACAGAGGGTTCAATTCAGGTTTAAACTAACAACCTTTCTGCCCATACTTCTTACAGTACAGCCTACCAAACTTCTGGAATTACTTGATGTCCACAGTACCAGAGAAGTACAGATCATCTGTCTTTCCTGTGTAAAGTCCCAGTGTGAATAATAATTATAATGCCTATGATGATCTGTGCATGCACAGTGTTGACGTCATGCCAGCTGATCGTGATATCAGCTGGAGTGCGGTTACATACTATGCATGAGCAGATCGTCAGAAGCATTATCCGACGACCTGCACTATTCGATAGAACACCGGCTCGGGAGTGAGCATGCACAAGTGACCCAATATCAAGCAGCTTGCAATGGGGGCACGCAGCAAGGGGGAGGGGCCCAGAGCGCAGGCGGGGGACCCGAGAAGAGGAGGATCTGGGCTGCTGTATGCAAAACCACTGCACAAAACAGTTAAGTATAACATGTTTGTTATTTTTTTTTATAACTTTTTTCCTTTACAATCACTTTAACCACTTGCCGACCGCCTCCTGTATATTTACTGCAGCATGCAGCCGCTTACAGGCAAAGTGACGTAGTACTACGTCGCTTGCCAAAGAGCCTGTAGGGGGGGCGTGCGCGCCCCGCCGCTAGCGCGCTCCCTCCCCGCTCGTTCCCTTCCTATCCACGGCGGCTCCGATGTCCGCCGGCCACTCGCGATCTCCCGCAGGAGAGGGAGAAAGACAGACGGCTGATGTAAACACAGCCGTCTGTCATTCTCCCTGAAGTAGGCACAGAGGCTATGCAATCCTGCTATATAGGATCACATGTCTCTCTGGCTACTTCACTAGCCACGCCCCCTAACAGTTAGAATCACGCCCCTAGGGACACACTTAACCCCTTGATCACTAATAAAGTTAACCCCTTCACTGTCAGTGTCATTTTTCCAGTAACAGTGCATATTTATAGCACTGATTACTGTATTAATGTCACTGGTACCCCCAAAAGTGTCAAAAATGTCAGTCAGGGGTCTGATCTGTCTGCCGCAATGTCGCAGTCCCGCAAAAAAAAAAAAAAATCACAGATCGCCGCCATTACTAGTTAAAAAAAAAACAATAAAAATGACATAAATCTTTCCGGTAGTTAGTAAACGCAATAACTTTTGTGCAAACCAATCAAAATATGCTTATTGTGATATTTTTTACCAAAAATATGTAACAGAAAACAAATTGGCCTAAAATGTGATTTTTACTTTTTTTTTTTGAGAATTAAATGTAAAAAAATTTGAAAAATATTGTTATTTTTTTTAAAATTGTTGCTCTTTTTTGTTTATAGCGCAAAAAATAAAAATCGCACAGGTTATCAAATACCACCAAAAGAAAGCTCTGTTTGTGAGAAAAAAAGGACGTCAATTTCACTTGGGTACAGCGTCGCACAACCACGCAATTGTCCGTTAAAGTCACGCAGTGCCGAATCCCAAAATAGGGTCTGGTCTTTGAGCAGCCAAATCCTAAGGGGCTGAAGTGGTTAAGTAAAAGGGAAAAGCTCATCTCATGGTTTTTAATCCATGGCTGCTATACTGCCGGTGTATCAGCACTTTTAATTATTTCCTTTTTGGTAATTATAACTCAAGGTAGATTTTTTGCCCTTTTTTTTTTACAGTGCTAATATCAGTATAAGAATGGGAAAGCCTACGTTTTGTCAGATTTTATTTCCTGAATAATACACACATTTAAATAAATTGTCAGCTGAGTGTTTAGTAACTGAAAACCTTTTTTTATCAGACTGAAAGAAAAGTATGCAAATTGATTGGATTTCTCATATCGTCTGGCTCTTTGCCAGGTCAGATTCCTTGAACAAGTCTAGGGCTCCGTTTCTCGCTAGTGAAGGCTCAGTCCTCTAGGGACAAGACATCCAGACCTCAAGAAGAATAGAATGGGAATTGAAGAAGAAAGAAGCTCGATGAGCAAAGAAATATATTGAGCATGAAAGAGTTTTGTTTTTCCCAGTTAACGACTTTAAAGTAGAAGCTGACTGCAAACATTCGGAGCCATTACAATAGGGGCACATAGCCTGTGCCAGAGACGCTTAGGGACTTCTGGAGGCCACACAGGTGGTATGGACTGTGTCACACTAAGGGCACTTCAAAGTTCTCAGTATATAAGTCTGCTGCTAAGGTTTTTTAAATGATCAGCTTTCTATATCTTGGGGACTGTGGGAGTTTGTTCTCTTATTCTGTCCTTCACATAATTACACTAACCTCTGGCAATGCCAAGAGATTAGCAGAGGGCAAGCTGAAGCAAACAAAGCCTATTTCTATACACTATGTACTCACTCAAATTGGGATGGACCCATAGCAGTAAGAGTCTTGGCAATGATGCAAGTTTTGCATTTTAAAACTGTGTTTGCGTGAATGGAATATTTACCATGAGTCAATATTAAACAGACATTTACAGTATATAAGTTTTAAATAATTCTGCAAATGCACCAAGACAAATATGCTAGTCTGCCACATTCCTATGATACAACCAAGTTGGATCTTCAATTACAACCTTCCTATGTGTAGCGCTAACCCCAGAATGAGCCGCTTCCTAACATAAGTCCTCTGTTTCTGACCTCGCCCCCTTCTAAAGATCTCATCATCCAGATGTCCACGACGTCGTATGGGGCAGAAAGTGGTTAACCAGGATTTGCCCCCTTAAAAACCAGGCCATTTTTTGCGATTCGGTACTGCGAATGTGCGACACTGTACTGAAATAAAATTGGTGTCCCTTTTTTCCCACAAATAGAGCTTTCTTTTGGAGGTATTCGAACACCTCTGTGATTTTTATTTTTTGCGCTATAAGCAAAGAAAGAGCGACAATTCTGAAAAAAAAAAAAAAAAACAACAATATTTTTCACATTCTGCTATATAACATTCCCCAAAAAAAAAAAATTAAAAAATCCAATTTTTTCATCCTTTTAGGGCAATTTGTATTCTGCTACATATTTTTGGTAAAAGAAAATCGCAATAAGCGTAATTTGATTGGTTTGTGCAAAAGTTATCGCGTCTACAAACTAGGGGAAAGGTTTTTGTAATTTTTATTTATTTATTTATTTTTACTAGTAATGGCAGCGATCTGCGATTTTTATCGGGATTGCTACATTTCGGCGGACAGAGTCATAGGGTGTTTGCGTGCAGGTTGCGTTACAGGGGTAGCCCTTAAACTTTCTAATGCCGGCTATTTGTTGGGGCCTTTTAAGAAGTGTTGGTTCATCTAACAAGAGTTCTGATGAACCTGAATGCAGTTGAGAACCTCTATA
The DNA here is from genome assembly GCF_965119305.1 of Pelophylax lessonae. Taxonomy (NCBI): domain Eukaryota; kingdom Metazoa; phylum Chordata; class Amphibia; order Anura; family Ranidae; genus Pelophylax; species Pelophylax lessonae. The sequence continues at coordinate 291,392,230 of NC_138773.1, read as the reverse complement.
AGGGTGGTATAGTTTTTGCATGGATGCAATGGAGATGTGGGACAAGTACTGGGTAGAGGTATGTTAGATGTAGCGACAGTTCAGTATAACGGCGATGTGGATTGCTAGTGGTGCAGTACAGGTCTTGGATGAATGCTATGTAAGCTGGGTGTACTTGGTGTCCTGCCCTCAGCAACTCAGTCCCTGCTAGCAGTGTAATGCATGGCCCGATAGCCATCTCAGTAGTCCCCAGGATAAGTCTGTGGCATCCACAGAGGAAGGGGCCCCCGCAGTCTCTCCTTGAAGCCTATGGTGAACAGCGGTATAGGTGGATGGTGGATGGATGCTGGGTTTGGATCGCAGGTGCCACTGGTGCAGCCGAAGATGCACTTCAACCTTAAATGTAGGGTATCAGGATCAGATCCCCCCTCCAGCCAAGCCTTAGGGAGCAAATGAACAGAGGTCCTCACTCCTCTGGATCCTGGGCGTAAAAGCCCTGAACTTTCCCAGGCAGTAATGTAGAAAAATTCCTCCTGGTGTCTCCAAGTTATTTGGGATCTGTAGTTCTGCAGTGTAGCAGTGTATTTTAATGAAGCTTCATATTTAAGAAGATTTAAACAAACTTTTAAATTACTCTAAATGGTTCAAATGTATATTACAATACAACAATGCAGGCCACAGCACTTTCTCACACTATTTAGAGAAATCTGCTATGAAGGGCAGTTTCAAGGTGGTAAAAATAAATCCACCATAGTCCACCATAAGCAAAGACATTGTCCCAGAATACAAGTATGTGATCCAGAAGCAGGAAAAGAGCAACATCTCACTGTGTCACCCATGAAGAATGAAGTTGCAGCCTAAAGATGGCAATGTATGATTTTTTGTTACTGTAATTTTCGGATACAATTACAGAAAAAAAAAAAAAAGCAAAAATGTTATTAAAATTTTGTACAAAATAAAAAAAGCTGTATGTGTCTCTAAAAAAATGTATAGATGTCATAATTTTTAGTAGAGGTTTTATGAGATCTGAAAAATATTAAATAGATTAAGAAAGGCTGATATAGACAGTATACAGTGCCTTGCGAAAGTATTCGGCCCCCTTGAACTTTGCAACCTTTTGCCACATTTCAGGCTTCAAACATAAAGATATAAAACTGTAATTTTTTGTGAAGAATCAAGAAGTGGGACACAATCATGAAGTGGAACGAAATTTATTGGATATTTCAAACTTTTTTAAAAAAAAAAAAAAACTGAAAAATTGGGCGTGCAAAATTATTCAGCCCCCTTAAGTTAATACTTTGTAGCGCCACCTTTTGCTGCGATTACAGCTGTAAGTCGCTTGGGGTATGTCTCTATCAGTTTTGCACATCGAGAGACTGAAATGTTTGCCCATTCCTCCTTGCAAAACAGCTCAAGCTCAGTGAAGTTGGATCGAGAGCGTTTGTGAACAGCAGTTTTCAGTTCTTTCCACAGATTCTCGATTGGATTCAGGTCTGGACTTTGACTTGGCCATTCTAAAACCTGGATATGTTTATTTGTGAACCATTCCATTGTAGATTTTGCTTTATGTTTTGGATCATTGTCTTCTTGGAAGACAAATCTCCGTCCCAGTCTCCGGGCTTTTGCAGACTCCATCAGGTTTTCTTCCACAATGGTCCTGTATCTGGCTCCATCCACCTTCCCATCAATTTTAACCATCTTCCCTGTCCCTGTTGAAGAAAAGCAGGCCCAAACCATGATGCTGCCACCACCATGTTTGACAGTGGGGATGGTGTGTTCAGGGTGATGAGCTGTGTTGCTTTTACGCCAAACATAATGTTTTGCATTGTTGCCAAAAAGTTCGATTTTGGTTTCATCTGACCAGAGCACCTTCTTCCACATGTTTGGTGTCTCCCAGGTGGCTTGTGGCAAACTTTAAACGACACTTTTTATGGATATCTTTAAGAAATGGCTTTCTTCTTGCCACTCTTCCATAAAGGCCAGATTTGTGCAGTATACGACTGATTGTTGTCCTATGGACAGAGTCTCCCACCTCAGCTGTAGATCTCTGCAGTTCATCCAGAGTGATCATGGGCCTCTTGGCTGCATCTCTGATCAGTCTTCTCCTTGTATGAGCTGAAAGTTTAGAGGGACGGCCAGGTCTTTGTAGATTTGTAGTGGTCTGATACTCCTTCCATTTCAATATTATCGCTTGCACAGTGCTCCTTGGGATGTTTAAAGCTTGGGAAATATTTTTGTATCCAAATCCGGCTTTAAACTTCTCCACAACAGTATCTCGGACCTGCCTGGTGTGTTCTTTGTTCTTTATGATACTCTCTGCGCTTTAAACTGACCTCTGAGACTATCACAGTGCAGGTGCATTTATACAGAGGCTTGATTACATATAGGTGGATTCTATTTATCATCATTAATCATTTAGGTCAACATTGGATCATTCAGAGATCCTCACTGAACTTCTGGAGAGAGTTTGCTGCACTGAAAGTAAAGGGGCTGAATAATTTTGCACGCCCAATTTTTCAGTTTTTTATTTGTTAACAAAGTTTGAAATATCCAATAAATTTCGTTCCACTTCATGATTGTGTCCCACTTGTTGTTGATTCTTCACAAGAAATTTCAGTTTTATAGCTTTATGTTTGAAGCCTGAAATGTGGCAAAAGGTTGCAAAGTTCAAGGGGGCCGAATACTTTCGCAAGGCACTGTATGTGCAGTTAATACTAGAATAATTTTTTGGCTCATGTGCTGTAGAGTGGGTGTATTATTTCTAATGTTAATTTCTATGGGCACACATAGATGAGTGGGGAGGTGACCCTTACATGGGGCAGGCTATAGATGAAGAGATCCTGCCAGAGTCAGGAGTACGGTAAGTATATAATCATATTTGTTATCCCCTAGAGTTGTAACCCTTGCATTGCACTGTAAGAGTATTTTATTATTATTATTATTATTATTCCTGAAGTTGGGGTTTAAATAAAAAGAAAAAAACAATACATTTATTTGGAAAATAAAAGGGAAAAAAATGACCAAGACCAACTAAAATCTAATATATCATGCTGGAGTCATGAGGTCGTGTCTCCGGTGAGTTTCTGCTGAAAAGGAACTATAATTACAATTTCCTTTAACTTTTGTGAAAATAATCTATAAGTCAAAGGCTATCCTAAAGCCAGAGGAATCCTGCATGTACTTTTCACAAGTGGCCAAATCCTAGACCATCAATGTTTTTTCTTCACTCATTATGCCTCTTGCTGTGTTAACAATTTATTTGGCCTTCGTGTTGGTTTAAATGACATTAATTGCAAGAGACATGACTGGAGTGGATCTGAAATTTAATCCGGGTTTAGCTGGTTGGATTTATTGGTTTGTCAAAGTGAGATGGAAAGTGATTTTTGTACAAATACCAAGTAATACTGATCTCCACAAAGTGGAGGGGATGTAGGATATCATTACTAATAGATGTGGTTTAAATCATCCTACAAGCCTCAGAGATGGACAATCCTCAGAGGAAAAGCATTAATCCCGCTTTGAAGTCTTTGGTTTTATATTGATCACAATCCAGGAAACTTTGCCATTTTAATAAGTGAAAACAGGACAATTCAGCAGAGCTGGTGGAGGCATGTATAATTTATTCCCAGGAATTTCCACACGGTCTTACAAAATGTTCTTTTTAAGATACTTAAAGCTGAACTCTAGACCAATATAAAAGACAGATTAATACACCATTAACCACTTTAAGACCGGAAGGATTTGCCCCCTTAATGACCAGGCCCTATTTGCGATTCGGCACTACGTTACTTCAACGGACAATTGCGTGGTTATGGGACGCTGTACCCAAATAAAATTGGTGGTATTTGATCACCTGTGCGGTTTTTATTTTTTGTGCTATAAACAAAAAAAGAGCAACAATTTTGAAAAAAAAAAAAAAAACAATATTTTTCACATTCTGATATCTGACATTCTCAAAAAAAAAATTGAAAAATCAACATTTTTTAACATTTTAGTTTTTTTTTTTTAGTAATTTTTTAGACAATTTGTTTTCTGCTACATATTTTTTGTAAAAAAAAAAAAAAATTTGCAATGAGTGTATTTTGATTGGTTTGCGCAAAAGCTATCGCGTCTACAAACTACAGGAAAGATTTATGTCATTTTTATTGTTTTTTTTTTACTAGTAATGGCGGCGATCTGCGGCGGACAGATCGGACTTCTAACCAACATTTTTGACACTTTTGGGGTGACCAGTGACATTACTACAGTAATTAGTGCTATATATATGCACTGCTACTGTAAAAATGACACTGACAGGGAAGGGGTTAACCCTATGGGTGATCAATGAGTTAAATGTGAGCCTAGGGGAGTGATTCTAACTGTGGGGGGGCCTTGGCTTGTGAAATGATATTCTATATAGAAGGATCACATTGGCTCTATGATCATTCCAGGGAGAAGAACGGTCAGATGTGTTTACAACAGCTGACTGTCCTTCTCTCTCAGCGGGGAGCGATCGCGGGTGTCAGGTGGCAATCGGAGCCGTCGGTAGAGCACTGCCGAGTGGGGTCGGTAGAGCACTGCCGGCAGCGCTCACTTGCCCCCTAGCTTCCCCGAGCGCGACCAACGTAGGTCTACGTCGGTTTGCTCAGGAGAGCCACCCTGTAAATAGGTGGCGGGTGGTCGGGAAATGGTTAAATGTATATTTAAATTCAAGCAGTGTAGGTACTGTACCCTAAAGTGTCTTTAAACCCAGACTTTGAAAAACTCACATTACACTTTATATAACAGAAGTTGCATACTCACAAAGCCACAAATACATTCATTTTGTGTAGAGTGAAATATACCTGGTTGATCCTGCCTTCAGTTGTCCCTTCCGTTTTCTTTATGTCCCCATTGTAATCTGAGATTGTATAGACCAGCTGTTGTCAGTTACTGAGCATATTCCAGTTTCAGTTCCCTTCCAGCCTCTTAATTTCTTCCTTTTCCTTATCTGTGCAGTCCACTTCCCTTCTTCTCTGTCCTCCTATTGCTAATCACTATGGGGGGCAATATATAGTAAGGTGATTGATTACATTCACTAAGAAAAAAAAAAAAGCTTAGTTTTATTTTTAAATTAGAATAAAATATATCTAATATATCTGCTTATACCTGTAAAGTAAAAAAAGAGCCTTGGATGCTGGTGCCATCTGAACACAATGAATGCTAAAGGCAATCATCTTTGCCTACACCATATTAATGCACAAAAATACACATTTGATTCTCAATAAAGATTTATAAGGAGCTGTAAAACAGTTTTTTTGACATTTATAATTTAATTTGAATTGCTCTTCTTTTTTTTGCACCAATCATGGCTGTGCAGACACAGTCTCATATTGTATATGTTTGAAATTGGGGGGGGAAAGTCACAAGGAGTGGACTACGGCTGGTGTCAGGGCTTCAAGAGCCACCATACACAGACGTATCCAGGAAATGGGCTACAACTGTCGATCCCTTGTGTCAAGCCACTCCTGAACCAGAGACAACATCAGAAGTGCCTTACCTTGGCTAAGGATACAAAGGACGGGACTGTTGCTCAGTGGTCCAAAGTCCTCTTTTCGAATGAAAGTAAATTTTGCATTTCAGTAGAAATATGGTTTCTAAACCATTAAAGTGAAATTAAATTCTAACAATAAACCGCTCTTTTTTTGGTAAATATACAATTGAAAGTCATAGATATGCTTGATGAATGCAAAAAAAATAAATAAAAAAATGTTGATGTTGCCAAACGACTAGTGAGTTCCGATCTTCCTGTAGTGAGCTGACAATGCTGCACTGAAATCCTGCTGCAGTCTTTTCGCCTAGAATGTGTCAAAATGTGTCTAAATGCATGGAAATGTACTGGAACACACAAAAGAAATCCTTACATTTTTTAAGTATCAAAATAAAAGAGAGGGGACGGGGGGAGGGACGCACTGGAACGCATTAAAAAGGTGTAAAAAATGTATTTAAATACGCATGCAAGTTAGCATCTGGAAACTGTGGTTCATTGCTTAGGCAGCGTTCACACCTGAGCAATAAGTTGCATTTTGTTTTGTGCACTTTTGGCGTATTTGTCATGTAACAGCCCATTGACGTGAATGAGCTGCCCTTCATGCAACAAACGCTCAAAAGAAGCTCAAGCAGCATTTTTTGGCACTAAGCCAAGCGTGTTTGGTGTTTTGCATTTTTTTCTGCACAGGAACAAAATGTGCAGATGCCCATGGGCGTCCGCAGAACTTTTTTCAGGGGGGGGCATAATTTTAAGGTAATCAATGCTCCGCCCCTTTCCAACAATATCATGAAGGGTAGGGACTTTATACTTATTTTGAATATTTATTTTTAAAGAGCAAACAGCAGCATTTATTTTTGAAGCATTTGTTAATCTAAAAAAAAAATCCTGTTCCCTTAAAGCATGTTATACAGCACAGTGCTTTGCTGTGTAATTTGTCCCCTTCTATCCTGCCGTGCTATGTCCTCCCCTCTATAAACTGACCACGGTATACCATGGCTGCTGAGCCCTGATACCGTGGTCAGTGTACATGCCTCCGTCATCCACAGCCCTCCTGTCCTCTCCCCCCCCTCTCTCCCTGCCTGTCTACTCCCCCCTCCCGACTGACATCAGTGAGGAATCCTCGGCCCGCCCGCTGCAGGCAGCTATCAGACAGGGAGAGGAGAGAGCTGACGGTCACATGAGTGGTGCTCGGCGCTCTGAAAAACTGGTAAACAACGACTTATTTTTTTTAGAACACATACAAAGACACACAGGCACACAGGATTATTAACCACTTAAGCCACGGAGGATTTGGCTGCTCAAAGACCAGGCCCTATTTTGCGATTCGGCACTGCGTGAATTTAACAGACAATTGCGCAGTCGTGTTTCGCTGTACCCAAATTAAATTGACGTCATTTTTTTTACCACAAACAGAGCTTTCTTTTGGTGGTATTTGATCACCTGTGCGATTTTTATTTTTTGCGCTATAAACAAAAACAGAGCGACAATTTTGAAAAAAATATTGATATTTTATATTTTGAAAAATTTTTATTTGAAATTCTCAAAAAAAAAAAAATGTAAAAATCAAAATTTTTTAACATTTTGGGCCAATTTGTTTCCTGCTACATATTTTTGGTAAAAAAAAAATTGCAATAAGCATATTTTGATTGGTTTGCGCAAAAAGTATTGCGTTTACTAACTACGGGAAAGATTTATGTCATTTTTATTGTTTTTTTTAACTAGTAATGGCGGCGATATGCAATTTTTTTTTTGCAGGACTGCGACATTGTGGCGGACAGATCGGACCCCTGACTGACATTTTTGACACTTTTGGGGGTACCAGTGACATTACTACAGTAATCAGTGCTATAAATATGCACTTTTACTGTAAAAATGACATTGGCAGGGAAGGGGTTAACTTTATCGGTGAGCAAGGGGTTAAGTGTGTCCCTAGGGGCGTGATTCTAACTGTTAGGGGGGGGGGTGGCTAGTGAAGTAATCACAGAGACATCCGATCCTATATGGCAGGATCGCATAGCCTCTGTCATTACTTTAGGGAGAATGACAGACGGCCGTGTTTACATCAGCCATCTGTCTTTCTCCCTCTCCTGAGGGAGATCGTGAGTGGTTGGAGGACATATGAGCCGCCGGTCACACGCGCAGGCTAGGCAGGGAACGAGCCGCCGACGGGCGCTCGCCCCCTACAAGCTCACGGGTGAGCAACGTACCTATACGTCACTTTGCCTGTAGGGGGCTGACTGCCGCAGTATATAGTCGTGCTGCGGTCGGCAAGTGGTTAAACAGGCAAGACAGGATGGTATAAAGTGGATTAACAACCACTTGAAAGGGGAAGTTGAGATTCCAGGGGGGAGTATTTGCCCCCTCCTTGCCCCTACCTGCGGACGCCCATGCAGATGCTACCCATGTTTTGGGTGCCATTAGGAAACAATGGCAATGCAAACATAACATACATTTTTCCGCGTTTTTCATGCGTTTCCATGTCGCTCAGTTGTGAATGCAGTCTAATACTTTAATCATATTATATAAAAAAATTAATACATATCTAACAAATATGCTAAAAGACTTTAGATAATGTATATCTAAAAAAGACCAAAGGCAAATGTAAATTATAGATGCAGACCAAAAAATAACCCCAAACTAGACACATCTGAACATTATACTTTAAAAATCCCATTCTTCTTTTCCCCCCTTTCGGTTCTGAATGCTGGTTTGCTGTTAAAATGCAAATATTTGCTTCCAAAATCATAAATATTTGAATTGCAAATAAAAATGTTATTTGTTCCATTTTGTTACATCCGAATTGCTGCATTGCAATGACAGAATTTGTGCCTAGTGCTGTCTTTAGGCGTTTGATGTCGGAACACACAGAAAAAAAAAAAAAAAAAAAACACGGTTCCACTTTAGAAAACACACATATACACATGTCGATGCATAGCAGAGTAGCAGTTAAAAAGCCCCAAAATAATGCAGACTTCCTATCAATTTACTGTAACAAGCTCAGCTCTATGTGAACAGTGTGCCTGAACATTGTAAACAGCCCAAGTTGCTCTAAAAACATAACCAAGGAAAAAGTGAATTTGTGAGGAAAAAGAATTCTAGCTAATTTAATTAAAGCTGAACTCTGGGGAAATATTGATTTCCCCCTCTCCACGACAGGGGTTAAAGTGTTTGTTACCCCAGTATTTCATATTCCTGATATGTGGCTGCTGTAGCATGCACTTGTATGAGGAAGTCTCCGGTTCTCTTTGTATTGCTTCCTTAGTGTGAAATCCTTGGTGTTTCTGCCAGTCCCCCTGTTTTACTATTAGAAACTGACCACCAGTGTTGGGCATCCCCCTTAAAAAAAGTAATTTGTTATAGTTACTAGTTATTTCACACAAAAAGTAACTGAGTTACATCATTAAAAAAGTAACTGATTACCAGGGAAAGTAACTATTGCATTAGGAATGCGTTGTATGGGATGCAAGGTTTAGGAATGCATTGTAGGGGGTGCAAGGTTCAGGAATGCGTTGTACGGGGTGCAAGGTTCAGGAATGCATTGTATGGGGTGCAAGGTTCAGGAATGCGTTGTATGGGGTGCAAGCTTTAGGAATGCGTTGTACAGGGTGCAAGGTTCAGGAATGCGTTGTATGGGGTGCAAGGTTTAGGATTGCGTTGTACAGGGTGCAAGGTTCAGGAATGCGTTGCACGGGGTGCAAGGTTCAGGAATGCATTGCACAGGGTGCAAGGTTTAGGAATGCATTGTATGGGGTGCAAGGTTCAGGAATGCGTTGTATGGGGTGCAAGGTTTAGGAATGCGTTGTACGGGGTGCAAGGTTCAGGAATGCGTTGTACGGAGTGCAAGGTTTAGAAATATGTTGTACGGGGTGCAAGGTTCAGGAATGCGTTGCACAGGGTGCAAGGTTTAGGAATGCATTGTACGGGGTGCAAGGTTTAGGAATGCGTTGTACGGGGTGCTAGGTTTAGGAATGCGTTGTACGGGGTGCAAGGTTCAGGAATGCGTTGTATGGGGTGCAAGGTTCATGAATGCATTGTACGGGTGCAAGGTTCAGGAATGCATTGTACGGGGTGCAAGGTTTAGAAATGCGTTGTACGGGGTGCAAGGTTCTGGAATGCATTGTACAGGATACAGAACTTCTGTATTATTAATATTTTAGCCCGTTAGATGTGTATACAGTAAGCTTCAGCTACTTACAGAATGCCCCTGTGCTGTAATACTCTATGTACTGCGCTGAGCCAATCACGGCAAGCGGTGTATTCTGTGACCTTGGATACAATGATAGTGGGTAAACCCAGGTCCCGCCTTGGATCCAGTGATGGTGGGTACACCCAGCCCACACCTTGGATATAATGATGGTGTCTGCTGATCACACCCCTATAGAGGTAACCCAGGTATGTCATGTTTTGTCATGACAGCTTGTCACCTATTTCTAGTAATGCAGACTCCCCTCTTCTATAGAAGTCCTATGGTGGAATGTCCTGTGTACTAGTCCAATCAATGTCATCGCGTGACAAACCCCCCCCCTCCCCTCCCCCTCGTGACACACAGCCTCCAATGTGCTGACCATGGCATGATCGTTTACCCCTCCCCCCCTCTTACTGTGAAGAACTCCATAGACAGGGTGATGACCGCCATCCACAACAGGCTGGGTCTCTGGAAGAGGCAGCGCTGCCAGCTGATGCCATGATGCCAGGACCGTACACAGCTCCAACTGCTCGGTGTAATACTCTATGTACCATACTGAGCCAATCACGGCAAGCAGTGTATTCTATTAATGCATACAAAGCCTGCTCGGATTGATTGACTCAGCCAATAGAGTATTACAGCACAGGGACAGAACGTAAGTCTCCTAAGCTTATTATTCACATCCAGCGGGCTAAACTAGCTGAATAGTAGTGCCACATTTTTACTGTTAGTAATGGTAACTGCGTTACTACCGTCGATTACTAGTTACAGTAAAAAGTAATGCCGGTAGTAACGTTGTTTACTTATAACGCCGTTATTCCTATCACTGCTAAACACACTAAGCAGTAGAGCACAGCATGGTCATTTCTCTATGCTGGGAACTCAGTTGTACTCTCCTCCAATGATCAGACTTGTCCTGACATGCCCCCTCCCCCCCTCCGTGCACAGCCTTTTACTGGGAAGCTCAGTGTGCTCTGATGCTTCTCCTCCCCCAGCTCTTATGCAGCTGAGAAGAGAGGGAATGTAATCACTTAAAAAAAAAAAAGGAGAAAAAAAAAGGTATTTATAATGTTTTTTCATAATAAACAGTGTGTATTATCCCACACTCAGTAACCTGATGATGTGTCCCTCACTTCTACCCTGTGTCTGATGGCTGCAACCAAATAATTGTGTCCCCACAACTGCAAACAAAATAAAATCAAAAAAGTTGGCTGCGCTTATCCGTGTGCAATCCAATTAATGTTTTTAAACCAAAACCTCACTTTCAAACCACAAAGCTGCTATCATTAATTAGTGACAAACTTTCTTGTGTACAATAAAATAAAATAAATAAAGTGACAGTCCCAGATGACTATAATTCAATTAGTAGTGCTTTTCTTCTTTCAAATACTTTTCCCTTTAAATGTGCTTCTCATATTCTGCAGTTTTTCTACCTTCACCCTTGTTGATTTCAGTTAATACAATTGTGCGGTGACTCCGACCACCTTTCACCACTGCGCTCAACCCCAGTATAGACCTGTTTCTAGGTCTAAAAATCGCCTTCCCCTGCTGGGGTTAATTTCAGGCTCCTCAGCTGTTGAATCTCTTTCCACTCTCCTCTTTCCCCATGGAGCTGGCTTTGTCTGGGACTTCCTTTTCTCCACGACCCCTCAGTATAAGATACACTCCCATTGTGTAGTACAGTGTTATTCAACCTTTTTACAGTTAGGGTGCCCTTGAAAAGTATTTTCAGTCTTGAGGCACCCCTGGCCAAGGCTTGGTTCACATTACTGTGTGTCGCGGGACACATGCAAAATCGCGCTCGTTCCTGATACACAGACAAGTGCTCTGCTCGTCGGTTGCGCGCAGGGAGCTAGGGGGCGAGCATGCACCTAGGGTGGCGCGCTCCTACCCCTGCATGTCAGCGGGGAAGCCGATGCACGGGGCAGGTGGCTCCAATTGCTGCCTGACACCCGCGATCGTTCCCCGCTGAGAGAAAAGAGCGGTCAGCTGTTGTAAACACAGCTGACCGTTCTTCTCCCTGGAATGATTATAGAGCCCTGTGATCCTTCTATATAGGATTGCAGGTCTCTATGGTCTATTCACAAGCCACGCCCCCCACAGTTAGAATCACTCCCCTTCCCTGCCAGTGTCATTATTACAGTAACAGTGCATATTTTTAGCACTGATTACTGTAGTAATGTCCCTGGTCCCCCCAAAAGTGTCAAAAATGTCAGTTAGGGGTCCGATCTGTCCGCCTCAACGTCGAAGTACATTACTAGTAAAAAAAAAACTATAAAAATGACATAAATCTTTCCCGTAGTTAGTAGACACGATAACTTTTGCGCAAACAAATCAAAGTACGCTTATTGCGATTTGTTTTACCAAAAATATGTAGCAGAAAATAAATTGGCCTAAAATGTTAAAACATTTAGATTTTTACTTTTTTTTGGGGAATGTTGTATAGCAGAAAGTGAAAAATATTGTTTTTTTTTTTTTTTTTTTTTTTCAGAATTGTCGCTCTTGTTTTGTTTATAGTACAAAAAAATAAAAATCACACAGGTGATCAAATACCACCATAAGAAAGCTCTATTTGTGGGAAAAAAGGACATCAATTTTATTTAGGTACAGCATCGCACGACCGCGCAATTGTCCGTTAAAGTAACGCAGTGCCGAATCGCAAAATATGGCCTGGTCATTAAGGGGGCAAATCCTTCCGGTCCAGAAGTGGTTAAACAGTAGCAATAATTATTTGAAAGAAAACTCAGGGGGACCCAGCAAAAAACCCTACGCACATGCCCTGAGTGTCTACAATGTCCTTGATTCATATTTACAGTTTCCTGACAGACTCCATGGCAGCATGCGTTTGGGTAGCCCCGCCTCCACTCCTACCCCATAGGACCCCACTCCCATAAATCCTTGCTCCCTTTCAGCATCAGTGTTCTTTTTTTGTCCTCCTCCTGCACCGTTTTGGTGCTATATTCCCTACCTTTCTGAAGATCATTAATCGCAGGGATGGCGAGAGTCGGCAGGATATGACTCACCGATAAGCCCTTGCTGCTGCAGGGTATGGGGCGGGCAAGTTGAAGAGGAGCCTATATGCCTGACTAAGCAGGCGAAATGGCATGGCCGATGAGCCCAGCTGCTGCGAGTGGCCTCATTGTATTGCCCCATCGCTGGACTGTATTCCAGGTATGCTGGCTCTGCTGTTTCCCTGGTTATCTAGTGGTAAGTCTTTCTCCCTTATTAATGTCCCCTTACTTGCCTGGTGGTCTAGTGGTTATTATCATATTTCCCTGGTGGTCTAGCGTGTTGTGCTGTGGCTCCTCACCTCTCTGTTCTCATTCCTGGTGGTCTGGGAGGATCCATGGACGCCGTGGAATGCTCTGCGTTCCATCTCGGTGTTCTTGGCCGCTCTGCGCATGCACGCCGGCCGTCCGAGAATGATGCTTGGTTCGCGCATGCGCAGTAGCGGCGGTTGCCGATACTCGCGCATGCGCAGCTTGCCGCGGCCGTGACATCACGGTCGGCGCCAAATTTAAACAGCTGTCAGTCCCACAACTGTGGAACTGACTGTAGAACACGGCGTTCCCGGGACCAAGCACTGTAGGCATAAGGTAAGTGAGTCTGCTTTCTCTAAGGGGGTGTTACTATGTAGGTTGATCCCCTATGTCTAACCCCTCATTGGTGTTTTTTATATTATTCCCCACAGTGTGCATTGTGCCCTTATTATGGATCTGTCACCGCCCCCCTGTGACCAGCCCTCTCTTAGGTAAGCATAGGGCTGGAATGGGGGGGGGGGATGCCGAGCGGTTTGATTACCTTTTGTCCCTCAATTTTTTGCCTTTTCAGCGCCCCTTCCAGGTCTGAGCAACCTCAAGGCACACGGGAAGATCGCCATGCTAAATCACAGCATCACCGCTCTTCCTCAAGACATGGCTCCTCAAGTCCAGATACCGCACTAGAGACCGGTCACCTCCTAGGTCAAACCAGCGAGGCAAAATGCAGGGGCTGTGGTGTCCGAATGCTGGACTGAAAATCACTATGCGACTCCTGTTATTCCCGTGCAGCGGGTGAAAGGGGAAATTCCGACAAACAACTTGAGTCTATGGTCAAACGCATAGTCAAGGACTCCCTGGCTGATCTTAACATGCGGCAGTCTCCAGCGCCAGAGCCATCTGTCTCTCCTGTTAGAGATTCCACTGGCGGACGGGTCCTTGAGTCATCTGAGCCTAGTCATCCTTCGGTGTTCGAGTCTGAGAGCGATTCAGACCAAGATGAGCCCAGTTTGGGATTTTCTTTCAATCTAGTTCCACCCTTGGTGAAGGCTGTCAGAGAGACTTTAAACTGGGAAGACCCAGTGATCTCTGCTCCCAAACAGAGAAAATATTTCAAACAGCTAAACAGAGAGCGGCTGAATTTTCCGTTCCTCCCAGAATTGGGAGAAGTCATTAAGGATGAATGGAGCAAGGTGGAGAGGAAGAACTCCATGCTCTCAAAATTGGCTAAACTGTATCCATTTTAGGAAGAAGAAGCCAAACATCTGGAATCCCTTCCTTTGGTGGATGCGGCTGTTATGAGGCTGGTGAAACATGTAACTTTGCCTCTTGAAGATACTGTATCCTTCAAAGATGCCCTTGATAGAAGAATCGACACAGATCTGAAGTGAGTCTATCTATCAGCAGGGGCTGCTTGCAAACCAGCACTAGCCCTGGAAACCCTGTCCAAAGCCATGGAAGTTTGGGTGGACAATGTGGACGACACCCTCAGAAGCTTTTCTGAAGAAGCAGCCAAGAATTCCCCTATTCAGGAATTGAAACTGGCTTCAGCCTTCCTGGGGGAGGCGTCTATTGATATTATCCGCCTATTGGCATGGGGGATGCTGTCCTCTGTTACGACGAAGCGTGCACTATGGTTGCTCCCTTGGTTGGCTGATCCTGCTTCTAAGCAGGTGTGGTGCCGCATTCCCTTTGAGGGTTCCTCCCTCTTCGGGAACAAGTTAGACAGCACCATCTCCGGGGCTACTGGTGCTAAATCGGCCTTTCTCCCTCAGGACAGGTATCTTCTTGGTCAGAAGAGACTACCTCCTAGGAAGCAAAACACTGGCTGTGCCAGGGAGGCACGTAGCTATAGGCCAGAAAGGGAGTTTGGAAGAAACTGGAGGTCTAGACAGACTTCTTTCCGGAAAGGCCCCAAGAGCAATCTGTCTGGGGATAGAGACGCGACAAAGTCCTTTTGAGATTGGGCCCACTCAGGCAGGACGGGTGGGGGGTCGTCTCTTCCACTTTCGGCATGTCTGGGTGGCCTCAATCCGGGACTCTTGGGTCGTCAGCACGGTCTCTGCAGGACATTCCTGGACCTTCACCAGTATTCCCGGAGACAGATTTGTTCCTACCTCCCTTCCACGGTCAGGCGAAAAAAGAGAGATTCTGCTATCTTACGTCAACTCTCTAGTCACTCAAGGAGCAGCGGTTCCAGTGCCAGAGTCCGAGAGAAGGTTGGGAGTGTACTCACCTCTTTTCATGGTACGCAAGAAGAGCGGCGCCTGGAGGCCAGTGATAGATCTAATGCATTTAAATCGCTTTATCAAAGGGGAGAAGTTCAAGATGGAAACCTTGTTCTCCATTCAGCAGGCTGTTCAACCGGGGGATTGGATGGTCTCTGTAGACCTGAAGGACGCATACTTCCACGTGCCAGTGGCAGCGGAGTTCCAACAATTCCTAAGATTCTCGGTCGGCCAGATTCGTCTGCAGTTTGTGTGTCTCCCCTTCGGGCTTTCCACATCGCCTCGTACCTTTTCGAAGGTCTTATTAGCGGTAGTAGCCTTGATAAGGTTGAGAGAGGTCAGTCTTTATCATTATCTGGACAACCTTCTTCTACTGGCCCAAGACAAGTCTGTCATCCTAGATCACCTGTCTCTGGTAATCTCGTCTCTGGAGAAGTTCGGGTGGATCCTGAACAGGGAAAAGAGTCACCTAATCCCTACACAGTCCCTGATCTTTCTGGGTGCTCTGTTCAACACCAAGGACAGTACCATCTCTCTTCCAGAAGAAAAGATCCAGATAATTCTGAACAGAGTGTCTCTGGACTTGTCGGCTTCCCATCTCATGGCCAAACAATGCCTGAGGATAATTGGCACGATAGTGTCAACAGCCCCTATGGTGAAGTGGGCTCTTTGGAAAATGAGACCTTTTCAGAGGGGTTTTCTTCAACAGTGGAAGGGAACCAGCAATTCTCAGCAAATATTCATAACCGCAGCCATGAAGAGCTGGCTTCCTTGGTGGTTACAGCTGAAGAATTAGCGCAATTGTCACTCCATAGCCCCCATATCCTGGGTGATAGTGACATCGGACGCCAGCAGCACCGGTTGGGGCGGTCACTGTGGAACAGAGATTGCACAAGGAAGATGGGATTTCCAGTCTCGCCAGGTAGTTTCCAACATCCTGGAGCTTCGGGCGGCCTTTCAATTACTACTAGCCTTCAGTCACCTTATTCAAGACACCTCAGTTATGCTGAGGCTAGACAATACAACCGCAGTAGCCTATGTGAGGAGGCAAGGCGGAACTCACAGTGCATCCCTGCTTCGGGAAGTAGAGCCAATAATGGCCTGGGCTCAGAGAAACCTTGTCAATCTGTCGGCAGTGTACATACCAGGATATCAGAACACACAAACGGATTTCCTCTCCAGAACACAGCTCAAAAACAACAAGTGGTCTCTCCACCAGGAGGTGTTCAATTGGATCCTGTCCTTAGAGTTCATCCCAGAGGTTGATCTCTTTGCCTCCTTTCACAACAGGAAATTGGAGAAGTACCATTCGAGGGACAGGGAACCCAGAGCTTTCGGAGTGGATGCCCTTACAGATCGCTGGAAATTCCGCAAGGCCTATGCCTTTCCCCCAGTACCAGTCATCTTCCAATTCCTGCAGAGAGTCAAGATGGAATCAGTGAAGGTGGTTGCAGTTATTCCCTTCTTGCCCAACAGACTGGGGTTTCCTCTGCTGTTTCCGCTCAGCTATAGCGACCCAGTACCTCTTCCTCTCAGACCGGATCTGCTGTCTCAGGGCTCCATACTTCACCCGTGTCTAGCCCGGCTGCACCTTCAGGTCTGGTTTTTGAGAGGGGAAGACTGGAGGCGTTAGGTTGTCCGGAGGTTGCTATACTAACTCTCTTGAGTGCTAGGAGACAGAGCACGAATAAGACCTATGAATGAATTTGGTCTAGGTTTACTTCTTTCCTGGAAACCTATGGAAAGTCTTGGTCATCGACATCTGTGCAAGATATACTGTCTTTCCTACAGTCAGGATTGGAATTGCCCCTTTCAGTGAGCACCCTGCGAGTGCAGGTTTCAGCTATCTCCGCTTTCATGGGTGTTTCATGGGCTGTCCATCCTCTGATCCGGCAATTCTTCAAAGGGGCAGTAAGGCTGAGGCCACAGAAGAAGTTGAGATTCCCCAAGTGGGACCTCCCCTTGGTCCTTGACTTCCTTTCCTCAGTTGGCACAAATCCAGAGGAATCTATCTCGGTTAAACAGCTCACCCTCAAAGTGGTCTTCCTAGTGGCTGTTACATCTGCAAAAAGAGTCTCAGAGACTCAAAGTCTTGGAAGTAAGGAACCTTTCCTGACCTTTTTCCCGGACAGAGTAGTCCTTATCCCGATGCTCGGGTCAACACTTAAAGTCACCTCGGTTTTCCACGAGAACCAGGAAATTGTTCTCCCTACCTTTAACTCATCTACCGAATCTCCAGAGGTTCATCCGCTGGATGTGGGCAACACGCTCAAACAATATCTGGAAGTGACAGCTCCTTTCCGGAAGACGGATTACCTCTTTACCCTTTTTTCAGGGAAGAACAAGGGTATGCGTGCAAGATCAATTGCCTCCTGGATAGTAGAGGCCATTCAGTGGGCTTATAGAGAGAAGGGCTTGTTCCTCCTAAATCTGTGATTGCGCATTCAACTTGTGGTTTCGCTACTTCATGGGCAGTTTCAAGACATGTCGCTCCGGAAGTGGTCTGCAGAGCAGTGTCTTGGTCGTCCATTCACACATTTATGACGCATTATTGTGTTGAGCCAGCGGCTCTTTCCTCTGTTAGTTTTGGTACTCAAGTGTTATCAGTTGCAGGTGTTAATTACACTTTTCAGCATCTGCCCACCCTATTGTGTTTTGGCGAGTTATTTCCCAAACGTATGCTGCCATGGAGTCTGTCAGGAAAATGGAAAATTGTTATCAAATACTTACCGTAATTTTCCTTTCCTGATGGACTCCATGGCAGCAGGAGTCCCCTCCCAGTTCCTGAGTAGGCTAGTTACAGAACAGAAAGGGAGCAAGGATTTATGGGAGTGGGGTCCTATGGGGTAGGAGTGGAGGCGGGGCTACCCAAATGAATTCTGTCATGGAGTCCATCAGGAAAGAAAAATTACGGTAAGTATTTGATAACAATTTTCCATTTTTCTAGCACATTGTTACCAGTTTCAGTTATGTATTATTTAAAAAAGAATAAATAACCCAAGATCTGAATTGGATTATTAAAGTTTATTATATTGGATATCAGGTCATTTTTTGTCAATCAATGCAAAAAGACTTCTTGGCTATTTGTTGCCTTTTATACGTCCCTGTAATTTTATAGAATAGTCCTTACTGTTGAAATAAACCTAACAGCATGTTTTTCCAATTATATTGTTGAAGAGGGCAGGCATTGCTCAGCCGTCCCTAAACTCTAACCTTGTTTTATTGATCATAAAATGCTTTATCATACAAAAAAAAAATTATTTTACCAGAATCTGACTATTGCCAGGAAATAAAATACCATATTCACATGAACAAAATAGTGATATATCATTGTGATGACCTTTATGAGTGTTACCCCAGATCACCTTTTTACTGCGCTATTCATGTTCTTCCCGCTGAATGCTTGTTTGCGTTCGCTACATTTTTTTTTCTAAGAAGAAGAGCTTGGCATAGCTGAAAGAGAATTTTGAAATACACAAATTAGGCATTGATATGACACAAAAAAGTAGCAATAAGCCAACAATGAAAAATACTCTGGTCTGGTAATTAACTGAGTCCTTCTGTACTGATCTATTTACAGGGTCACATATTGGATAAGTTATTTTAGGGCTCTGACGTACTTATGTTTTTTGCATTTTGCAAGGTATGGGTTTGTTAGGACAAAGTGAGAGGTTCTCTTGTCAGATGCACCCCCCCCCCATCCCCACCCATGGATTCTTACCTTACCTATGCTTTCCTGACACTGACTAAAGCTTGGTACACACTAATAGGTGTTTAACAAAACATATAAAATCTGGCAGGTCCACTTGGAGCCCCTGTAATAACAATCTGACAGTAGTACAGCAATCTCCCCCACTGAGCTGTTGTGTTCTGACAGGCAGTGGCGGTTCTACATTAAATTGCTCCCCGGGCAAGACTCCCTCCCGGCGCCCCCCCCCCCCAAAAAAAAAATAACATGACATCATAACAATAAATGCAGAGTGCCACGGCATTGTTGCCCCCAATAAATGCAGAGTGCCACAGCAATGCCCCCAATAAATGCAGAGTACCATAGCAATGCTCCCAATAAATGCAGAGTACCATAGCAATGCCCCCAATAAATGCAGAGTGCCACAGCAATGCCCCCAATAAATGCAGAGTGCCACAGCATTGTTGCCCCCAATAAATGCAGAGTGCCACAGCAATGCCCCCAATAAATGCAGAGTGCCACAGCAATGCCCCCAATAAATGCAGAGTGCCACAGCATTGTTGCCCCCAATAAATGCAGAGTGCCACAGCATTGTTGCCCCCAATAAATGCAGAGTGCCACAGCATTGTTGCCCCCAATAAATGCAGAGTGCCACAGCATTGTTGCCCCCAATAAATGTAGAGTGCCACAGCATTGTTGCCCCCAATAAATGCAGAGTGCCACAGCATTGCCCCCTTTCAGTGCAGAGCGCCACAGCAATGCCCCCTTTAATGCAGAGCGCCACAGCAATGCCCCCTTTAATGCAGAGCGCCACAGCAATGCCCCCTTTAATGCAGAGCGCCACAGCAATGCACCCTTTAATGCAGAGCGCCACAGCATTGTTGCCTCCAATAAATGCAGAGTGCCACAGCATTGCCCCCTTTCAGTGCAGAGCGCCACAGCAATGCCCCCTTTAATGCAGAGCGCCACAGCATTGCCCCCTTTAATGCAGAGCGCCACAGCAATGCCCCCTTTAATGCAGAGCGCCACAGCAATGCACCCTTTAATGCAGAGCGCCACAGCATTGCCCCCTTTAATGCAGAGTGCCACAGAAATGCCCCCTTTAATGCAGAGCGCCACAGCATTGCCCCCTTTAATGCAGAGCGCCAAAGAAATGCCCCCTTTAATGCAGAGTGCCACAGCATTGCCCCCTTTCAATGTAGAGATGGCATGCCAGAGTGCCACTTTTCAATGCAGAGCGCCAGCGTTCCCCCCGACCCGTCCGTGCACTTACCTCATAGTCACTTCTCTTCACTTCTCTTCAGTCCTCCCGCGGCGCCTCTTCCTCGGCCAATAGCGTGGGGTTTGCCTTTCGGCCAATCAGGAAGCGGGAGGACCCGCTCCCTGATTGGCCAGGAGGAGGATCGGTGTGACAATAGCGAATTTTAATTCGCTATTGTCACACAATGGGCGGGCTCGGGGGGGGGGAGCAATGCTCTGCTCCTCGGCTCGGCTGCGGCGAGTTTAGGCATGGGCGAACGGGGCTCGGGCGGTCCTGTACCATTTGATCCACGGACCGGTACCGGTCCGCGGCCCGGGCATGCCGCCCCCCACGTGGTATGAAAAAATGCCGCTCCGGGCGGCTGCCCCGTTCGCCCGTGCCTAAAACCGCCACTGCTGACAGGGGGAGGTCTGGAGGGCCTGAGAGCACTGATCGGGAGCAGGTTGGCTCCGGGTTTTCCAAAATGCACGTCCATCAGAAACTGACCAAACGGGCAAGGTTTTATTGAACCACCCGATGTCGGTCCATGTGTACTAGGCATAAGTCTAAACCTTGTTATAATAAGTCCATGTTAAAAGTCCATGGGGGTTATCTTACATTGCACTTGGTGCATATTTCTCTAAGTCTAAACCTTGTGTAGCACTACTCCCTTGGGAGCTGCTGGTTCCCCTGGGTTACCATTAGCAACAGCATGGCAGTTCAACATTTTCCCAAGTGTTTTAGCTCAGTCAGAAAACAGTCCAATAGATTTGGTTTTCGTTTTTTTTTTTATTGAGAACTTGGGTAGGAGAAGGGAATGAGTGGGTTTCGCCAACTTATATAACTATGCACAATCTGCTGGGACGACTGAATATTGTTGAATGCGGCAAGGCCGCTGCTTCACCTTGTCAGTAGCGGTGAAGAAGTAGTTAATGAACTATTGAGGTAAACTTGACTGTACTGCAGAACACTCTTCAGGGTCCTTCTTGGCACCCCCTTGTCCCTACTCTTCAGGGTTATCTATACGGCACCCCCTTTTCTGTACTACTCTCTGTGTGAGCTAGCTCCTTGACTTCACTGAAGTGGTCCCCCTTCCTTGGCAGACCCTTAGGCAAATCTCCTGGTACTCACGAACACTGTTTTTCCCGAGAGACTCTGCCAGCAGCTCCACTGTCAACACACTGGATCCTCTGCAGCTCAGCTCCACACCTGGTTAACTAGACCGACTGCCTAAGACCATCTTCCTCTCACACTGCAGGAGGAGAGACCAGTCGTCTGCCTCCTCCTGGGACTCTGTTTCCCGCCAAAGATGCCCTGTCACATGTCCCCTCCGTATTTATGGTCAATCCCAGGATGCATTGCAGAATGCCCTCCCACTGGGACTGCCACAAAACATGATGTGTCACTGGCTGGGTTTCCTCCACTGTCCAACAAGCTCCCTCATTGGATGCAGTGGGGACACTCCCTCAGACCCAGTGAATCACACCTGGAAACATGTGACAGGCAAACTAACAGATCAGGCTCCCCTGATAAGCAGCAGGAGCAATAGATGCTTTTTCCTAGCACCTACCTATGAGGGTGCTACACTTGGGTAAGTTTTTTGCTCTTCGTTCACAGTACAACATACAATTTAATTTCTGGAAGGGACTGTAAACAAATATGTCTGTGCAGGAGCATTGTCATGATGGACAATCCACTTGTCAGGTCACAGTTCCGTTTTTTTCTCCCAACAGATTACTGTAACCTTTTCAGAATTTCCAAGTAATAATGTTGAAAAACCATTGTACCATGTTCTTTGAACTCGTAGTGAACTATGCCTTTGTGATAGAAAAAAAAAAAAAAAAACACACCCGCATGAGTGTACGAGGATTTGCCCTCTGTCCACATTTGCATTTTTGGCTGCCCACTTCTTGTACCAACATGGGCATCTTCCCACCCCTCCATAAACTGCTTAAGCCATTCAAAAACACGTGATTTCATAATGAAATGTTCACTATAAGCTTGTTGTAACCAAGCTAAAGTTTCACTTTTGCCAAATTTCAAGCAAAATGTGTTGGTTTTGGAAAAAAACACAGCGTACACCTGTGTTATTTCTTCTACTACTCTATAAAGACTAAGTTAACTGGTCTGTGACCCAGGCAAGTGTAAAGTAGAACATGTCAGAATACACTCAAGTGCGAATGGCTGTTTAACTCACCACCATTGTGCTACATCACAGGCATTCTGGGAATTAAATTGTCACACCTCGTAGTTTGCACAGCAGAGTGGTCTGGCAGTCTGATAATTGTCCATATTTCTTCTGTCCAGATTTTTTATCATGTACTTGGTGATGACTGGAATGTTGTGGAGGCCTCTCTTGCACCTCCTGCCCAACACTCCTGAATGTAGAGACAGAGAATGTGAGAGCATGGAGTGGCACAAGTGCTGGAATAGTTGGCTGGCTAACTCTGCTCTTTCGGTGGATGAATCTGGGGGTCTCAGTTTTTAGAACAGGATAATGAAGCAGCTAGGCACTAGAGCATGAGATGTTAGCAGAGTAGGTATGCATGCAGCAACAGCCAGGCAATGAGGGACCGAGCCAGAAAGCAACCGCAATAAAGAGTCTTAGGTCTGAGTGATCAGGTTCGAAGGATTGGGTCTCAGGAATGCAGGTAGAAGCTGAAGACCATTCCGCAACTGCTCATGGTGACAGACAAGTTTAAATAGGCAATTGGGTGGCAAGTGCACACGCTAATTGGCACACGCACGTGTGTGCATGTACGTGTGTGCTTTTGCGCCCGTTAAACTGGAATATTACGTCTGACATTGCCTCTTTGCTTGCAAGCTTGAGCATGTGAGCAATGCACATATTAAAGTGAGCATAAGCCCACACTGGTTCTCTGGTGCTGGGAATTCGATTTACCTTACAGTTGAACTGTCCAGATTGCTCTCACACAATAAATCTAAGCCCTGATGAAGGAAGACCCCTGGTAGGCATAGTTTGTCAATTTTTGCTAGAACCTTTCATTTTCAAAAATTTCGATTCATATCTGTATTGATCCCTACAAAAAAACACTACTGACGCTCTTATCTTTTCTCATCTGCTGTCTGTGTTCCTGCTAGGGAGGTCCACTCTATCTATTTGCCCTGGTGCCATTGTCAACAAGACAGAAAGTGATGGGAAATCAACATTTTACAGTTGTCACCAGAACAAAAAGTGGGGGTAAATCTTCCTATAGGAACACCTGTATCGGTGACAACCATCTAAGAGATGTCCTCTCATTTTCTGTACAAGAAATGAAGGGATATCTCCATAACTTGACAGAGACAGCACAAAATAAACCAATAGGGGCCATAACCACTTACCCACTGGGCACCTAAACCCCCTTCCTAACCAGACCAATTTTCAGCTTTCAGTGCTCTCACATTTTGAATTACAATTACTCAGTCATGCAGCACTGTACCCATATGAAATTTGCATCCTTTTTTTCACACAAACAGAGCTTTCTTTTGGTGGTATTTAATCATCATTGGGTTTTTATTTTTTGCGCAATAAATGAAAATTACTGAATTTTTTTTTAAAAAAATGCATTTTCTTCATTTCGGGGTTTAAAATTTTGAAAATTTTGTAATTTTTCTTCATAAATTTTGGCCAAAATTTTTACTTCTACATATCTTTGTTAAAAATAACCCAAATAAGTATAATTTATTTGGTGTTTATGAAGGTTATAGAGTCTACAAGCTATGGTGCCAATCAATGAAAATTGATCACACCTGGTGTAGTGACGGGCGGCCTATCTCATTTCTTGAGACCCTAACAAGCCAGTAAAGTCCAAATACCCCCCAAATGACCCCTTTCCCCTTTCCAGGTAGTACAATGTATTTAGTAATAGGCATGGTGAATTTTTTGAAGTTGTAACTTTTTTCCACAATTCTTTCAAAATTAAGATTTTTTTTTTTACAAAATGAACATTTCTTACACACTGTATAGGCATACTTGCAACTACACCCAAAAATACATTCTGCTACTCCTCCTGAGTATGTGTGAGACTTTTACACAGCCTGGCCACATACAGAGGTCCAACATCCAAGTAGCACCTTCAGGTGTTCTAGGAGCAAAAATTACACATATCATTTCCTGACAACCTATCACAATTTTGGAGGCCTTGGAGCACCAAGACAATGGAAACATGGCATGGATGTGGCACTGACGAACACTGATGTGGCATGTATGAGCACTGATGTGGCATGGATGAGCATGGATCTGGCATGGATGAGCCACAGATGAGGCATTAATGTGGCATGTATGTGGCATGGATAAGGCATAGATGTGGCATGGATGTGGCACGGATGAGACATGGATGTAGCATGAATGAGGCATGGATGGGGCACGGATGAGGCATGGGTGTAGCATGGATGAGGCATGGATGTGGCACATATGAGGCATGGATGAGGCACAGATGAGGCATGCTTGAGGTATGGAGGAGGCACTCCCTCTCCTCGCACAGTGTACCGATCATTGTGTACAGTGTGCGAGGGGAGGAGAGAACTGAACCGGACATGCACCGGTTTGTTGACAAGTGATCGCTCCATCATTGGACAGAGCTATTACGTGGTAAAGGGCCGCTGTCATTGGCCCTTTACCGCGATCCACCAGGGGGCGCGCGGGAAGGGCGATTCTGGGAGGAAGTTATTGTACGTCCTCCCATAATAATCCGACTGCACTGTAGCCGTCATTCGGCTATGGCCCGGTCAGCAAGTGGTTAAAATGATACTAAACAATCATTTTTATTTTTGTTTGGATGGAAATAACAAA
Organism: Pelophylax lessonae; assembly: GCF_965119305.1. NCBI lineage: Eukaryota > Metazoa > Chordata > Amphibia > Anura > Ranidae > Pelophylax > Pelophylax lessonae. The sequence continues at coordinate 291,367,348 of NC_138773.1, read as the reverse complement.
TATGTTATACTTACCTGCTCTGTGCAGTCGGTTTTGCACAGAGCAGCCCATATTGTCCTCTCCTCGGGTCCCTCTTAGGCACTCTTGGCCCCTCCCTCCTACCAAGTGCCCCCACAGTAGGCAGCTTGCTATAAGGATACCTGAGCCGACCCACAGCTCCGTGTGTCCCTTCAGACACAGAGCCATGACTTGGCCCCATCCCTCTCTCTCCTCATTGGCATCCACTGCTGTGTCTCAGTCAATCAGGAGGGAGAGTCCCGGACAGCCGAGTCTCTCATAAAACATCTCTGGATCGAGATGGGGCTTAGGTAAGTATTAGGGGGGCTGAGGGGGGCTGCTGCACACAGAAGTTTTTTTTATCTAATTGCATAGAATGCATTAGGATGAAAAAAAAACCTTCTGCCTTTACAACTCCTTTACCCTACTCTGCACAAAGGCAAGAAAAAGTTTTGCCTGTACATACACTTGAATGACCTTCTCCCCTCATGTGATAGTGTCTGGGTCTGGCAATTAGCTTTGAAATTAAAGGGTAACTCCACTTTCACTGGAAAAAATAGCAAATAAAAAAAAAAAAATAATATAGCATATTGCGACACAAATCATATTGTAATTGAATGATATTAAAAACAACCTTTCCTTTTCAATCTGCAGCTCTGTTGTTTTCTGTAAAATGCAATGAAATTTGGCTTCCTGGAGGCGTTCTGCACACAGAATAGAAAACCACACCTAAAGGAATGCAGACCCTCCAATTTTCCTCATTAGAGCCCTGCAGATGCAGCAGCTGGTAAATAATTATGAAACCACTCCCATTAGTCTCACTTAGCACAGAGGAACAGAGAAACAAACAGGGATTTCTTCAGAATAACAAAAGATAGGAATCTGTAACAAAGTTTGTTAAAATCCTTGCAATACACATACAGTAGATCACAGAGAGGGGAATGTTTTTATCTCAACAAAATTGGAGTTACGCTTTGAATCACACAGTTGTTAGCGGTCTTCTACCTATAACCAGGTGGGTCAGTGGGGACCACACAGATAAAATAGTCATGGCAGAACAGAGGATCCATCATCACCAGCGGCTCCTGCAGGGTACGTGCTACATTTTTATAAATTTAACTTTTTAATTTTCTCTTCAAAGGCCCCAAAATTTCAAAAAGTGTTCTGCTTATGGTTATTACCCAAAATGGAATTAGGCCCCTTTCCCACTTGTGCAACTTGGCCTGTGACTTGGGACTGCAAAGTCGCATGACAAGTCATACCCAATGATTTCCAATGATTACTGCTCATATGTGTGCAACTTCAAGTCACAACAACTTCAAAGTAGTCCCTGTACTACTTTAGGCCAATTTTAATGCGTTTTGAGGTCCATAGACATAGGCACTGCTTCAAGTCCAGTCAAAATTGCGGCATAAGTGTGAAAGGGGCCTTAAAATCAGAACAGGAATAGAATATAAATATTCCAATGGGGACACTAGTTCTGGCGACAGCCAGGGATTCCCTCATTTTGAAGGCACTTCCTATCACTGCCTGTTTTGGTTATAGTGGTAGTCGGTTAAAGGAGCACCCAAAATCAGCTATAAGAATCCCACTTAGATCAAAAGATCATCGTTTTATTGGTAGCAGAACATGTTAAAGCCAACGCGTTTCAGGGGAACAGAGACTCCCCCTACTTCAGGGATAGTATTGGGTGTGAGAGATCACAGTGGAGGAAGCACTTTGTTTGGCCCAACAGGATATGAATAATGGACCTGAAGTCAATGGATGGATGAGCTTTGTGAAAAAAACACCCATTACTGTCCCTGAAGAAGGGGGAGTTTCTGTTCCCCTGAAACGCGTTGGCTTAACATGTTCTGCTACCAATAAAACGGCAATCATTTTATCTAAGTGGGATTCTTATTGCTGATTTGGGGCGCTCCTTTAACCGACTACCACTAAAACATTTGGAAATGACCACTAGACCGTATCTTAAGGTAGCAGCCCAGACCCCTTAACAACTTTTTTCATCCAGTCAGGCCAGATTGATTTGGAGTTAATTTCCCCATGTGGCCTGCTCTCACCTACCACCCACCCACAGACCCTCTATCGAGCAGGTCAGTCCAGCGCTGCCATCAACTTTTCAAAAAAATACTGTTTTGGTTATAGGACAGGAAGTAAAGAAAAATCTCCCCAATGGGCAAAGATGTCTAAAAACATGGTTCTCATTTTGAAGGGACTTCCTATCACTTCCTGTGATACTCCCAATAGAAAAACACTTCTAAAGGGACGCAGACCCTGCAATTTTCTTCATTAGAGCCCCGCAGGTGCAGCGTCTGGTTGATAATTATGAAACCACTCCCATTAGACTCACTGAGCACAGGGGCACAGAGGAACAAACAGTGATTCCTTCAGAATAACAAAAGGTAGGAATCTGCAACAACGTTTGTTAACCACTTCAGCTCTGGAAGGTTTTACCCCCCTTAATGACCAGGCAATTTTTTGCGATTCAGCACTGCGCTACTTTAACGAAAAATTGCGCAGTCGTGCGACGCTGTACCCTAATACAATTGATGTCCTTTTTTTCCCACAGATAGAGCTTTCTTTTGGTGGTATTTGATCACCTCTGCGGTTTTTAGATTTTGCGCTATAAACAAAAAAAGAGCGACAATTAAAAAAAAAACAATATTTTTTACTTTCTGCTATAAAACATTCCCAATACATTTTTTTTTTTTTTTTTTTATCAGTTTAGGCCAATTTGTATTCTGCTACATATTTTGGGTACAAAATCCCAAAAAGCGTATTTTAATTGGTTTGCGCAAAGGTTATAGCGTTTAAAAACTACGGGATCGATTTTTGGACTTTCAATTGTTAGCGGGACTGCGACATTGCGGTGGACACATCGGATCCCTAACTGACATTTTTGACACTTTTTGGGGACCAGTGACATTAATACAGTAATTAGTGCTAAATAATATGCACTGTTACTGTATAAATGACACTGGCAGGGCAGGGGTTAACACTCTGGGTGATCAAAGGGGTTAATGTGTTCCTAAATATGCTTTCTAAATGTGGGGGGGGGGGGGGGCTCTGTGACAGGCAAAGAGAGAAAGAGAGATCGGGGGTTTCAGCTTAACTGAAACTTCTGATCTTTCCCTGCCTGTCTGACAGAAGGGTCTTCTGTCAGTTTATCTGACGATTGCAGGAGGCCGGCGGCAATTGCCACCGCTCCTCCTGCGGCCCGCCTCCCGCTGTGTCTAAACACAGCGGGAGTACGGTCTCGCCGGCGCGCATGCGCAAAATCACATATATCTACGTGACTTTGCGCAGCCGAGCCGACCTGCCGCAGTATATCTGCGGTGGGTGGTCGGCAACTGGTTAAAATCCTTGCAATGTACAGAGATCACCCAGAGGGGAATGTTTTTTTCTCAACATAAGTGGAATTTCACGTGGACCAATCTACCGGGAGTGTTGTGGGCAACAATTTGGGTCAATAAAAACGTGCAAATTCTACCTCTTTCACCATCATTAGTATACAGTAACGCACAACAGCCAATGATTTTGTAACTGCCAGAACAAAAAAATATAATTTCTGATTGGCTGGTACAGTTTACGGTTCTATTTATACCGCTCTTTCTATTGTTAAATAAAGACCATGGCAATACTTGTGTTACATGTGGCTCGAAATGAGCTGCTTTATCACAGAGGGAATTATTTGCCGCTTTCGCTTGGAAAGTACATTGTGTAGGTATTGATCCATACACCTGGGTTTTCCTCTATATGTGAGCTTAATGCAGACAATGGAGGTCCAGCAGGATTTGACGCTGGCTTCAATCCATAGTAGACAAAATAAGCAGGAATTGTATTTGACAGAAAAGAAATCGATATGCTGAAAGACACATTTTAATTTTGTAGAGAGCTCTGTAAATCCTAGCAATCATTAGACGAGCCTTTTGTCTAAAAATTCCAATTATTTACCATTTCCAATTTTAATAACTTTTTCTATGAACGCCGTCGGCGTGCAGCGTGTTATCCCGAGGCTACATTACAGAACAAAGCAATAATGACATATTTGTATGTTCAATAGGATCTTCCACTCTTCCGAATCAAACTAGAATGGAAATTCTAAAATTATTTCACAGTGTGGGGGTTTGGTTTAACTCCTCGCAGCTTAAGCTGGCCATAAACACGTGAAATCAAATGTGCTAAAAAAGGCATGCAGTCTTTACCCACTTCTGGACCGGAAGGTTTTACCCCCTTAATGACCGGGTCATTTATTGCGATTTGGCACTGCGTTACTTTAACTTACAATTGCGTGGTTGTGCGACGCTGTCGCTGGTCAAAATAAAATTGATGACCTTTTGTCCCACAAATAGAGCTTTCTTTTGGTGGTAATTGATCACCTCTGCGATTTTTATTTTTTGCGCTATAAACAAAAAAAAAGCGACAATTCTGAAAAAAAAAAACAATATTTTTTACTTTCTGCTATATAACATTCCCCCCTCCCCCCAAAAAATAAATAAATAAATAGATGAGCGAGTTTGGGGTGGAGGATCTTGGCTGGCCTACACAGAGTCCTGACCTCAACCCGATAGAACGACTTTGGGATGAATTAGATCAGAGACTGCAAGCCAGATCTTCCCGTCCAACATCAGTGCCTGACCTCACAAATGAACTTCTGGAAGAATGGTCAAACATTCCCATAGACACACTCCTAAACCTTGTGGACAGCCTTCCTAGAAGAGTTGAAGCTGTTATAGCTGCAAAGGGTGGGCCAACTCAATATTGAACCCTACGGACTAAGACTGGAATGCCATTAAAGTTTATGTGCGTGTAAAGGCCGGTGTCTCAATACTTTTGGTAATATAGTGTGTATATATATATATATATATATATATATATATATATATATATATATATATATAATTTTTTTGGATAGAATTAAGGAGGGTTATAAATCCTGTCGGTTGCTTTTTAGACTTCTTTTCCCAAGATTTTTCTTCACTTCCTGTCCTATAGCCAAAACAGGAAGTGAAAGGAAGTCCCTTCAAAATCAGGGAATTCCTTGCTGTCGCCAGAACTAGCGTCGCCATTGGAATGTTTCCCTTCTATTCCTGTTCTGGTTTTAATTTCACTCTTAGTAATAACTGTACACAGAACAGTTTGTGAAATTTTGGGGCCTTTGAAGAGAAAGTGAAAAAGTAAAATTTAGAAAAATGTAGCACTTACCCCCGTAGGAGCCGCTGGCGAGTCCTCCGTTCTTTCATGACTATTTTATCTGTGTGGTCCCCACTGGACAGACCTGGTTATAGGTAGAAGACCGCTAATGTCTGTTTGACTTAAAGTCTTGCTCCACTTTTGTTAAGAAAAAAAAAAAAACATTCCCCTCTGGGTGATCTATGTGAATTGCAAGGTTTTTAACAAACTTTGTTGCAGATTCCTACCTTTTGTTATTCTGAAGAAATCATTGTTTGTTCCTCTGTGCTCATTGAGTCTAATGGGAGTTGTTTCATATTTATCATCCTTGCTGCAGCAGCAGGGCTCTAATGAGAAAAACTGCTGGATCTGCGTCCCTGCACACATGATTTCCTATTGGTAGTAACTTACCAACAATGACATTTTTGTTGCAGGGGATGCCAAAAGTCTAACTTGTATCTTAGGCAGACTTCTGGGAAAATTGGTGAGCCAATCACACAAGCAGGAAATGATGTTTCTGGGGTGTGGTCAGTATACATTCTGTGTACAGAACACTGCCAGGGAGCCATATTGCATTGTATTTTACAGAAAATTACAACAGCTGCAGATTGAAAAGGAAAGGTAATTTTTAATAACATTCAATTACAGTATGACGTGGGTCACAATTATATACGCTATATTATTATTTTTTTGTTTGCTAATTTTTCCCATGAAAGTGGAGTTATCCTTTAAGTGTTAGGAAGCTACCAGACTATAGTATTGTACAGAAATTAGGTAGAGACTGATGGTAGATTTAATGAATGTACTTAAGAAATGCAAGTAAACAATGCAGAAATTATTCAACAGGCAAATAAAGTGATACTAGTAAATGAACACTGACCCATAAGCTGGCAGTAAATGTAACTATAGCAATTGTTTTATCACAGTTATGTGATAGTTTACATTTTTTTTTTTTTTTTTTGAGATGTGCAAAGAGAGATCACACAAACTCTTGTAGGTATACCATTTATTTAAACAATGACAGATACAGATAACAAATGTAATTATATTAGAAAATGTAACAAGAATACTTAGTTATAGATCCTTTTTCGCTATGGGTTACGGCTTGGCACAGATGGTCAAAACCAGGCACGTGCATTTAAGCAGCCCTGGGAGGGAATAACTACGAAAAGTTTTGGTTGTGGTATATTCAGCAGTGGCGGAACTATCAGGGTCGCAAAGGTCGCACTTGTGACCGGGCCCTGGCATTCCACCACTGTGGGGGGGGGGGGCAGACCTGTAGATCTCCCCCCTCCATGGCAGCTGGTATGTCTCATTGCCAACTGCTAGCACAGTCCTCCTCCTCGGCTCCGATGTTCGCTTGTACGCATACAGAAGCAGGAGGAGCCGTGGAGGAAGGACACCATACTGAAAGAGCTGCACTGATAAACAGAGGTCTGTGTATGGATGTACATATACAGGGGCGACAGAATAATGGAGATGAGGGCAGGTCCTGGGGGAGTCTGATTGGAGTTTTACCGATGGAGGAGCCAGAGGACAGGAGGCAGCAATGTGAGGGAAGGTTGGTATAGTTGGGGGTCTGTAAAACCAGAGAACCTGAGAAAGGGGGGGGGGGGCAACACTGGCAGGGGGAAAACATTCAGGTAATAGTGACAACACATGGGCAAAGGAGAAAATACACAGGCAGAGGTGACAGCACATGTGCAATGGTGATAAAATTGGTAGGAATTACAATGCATGGCATGGGTGACATCATGTGGAAAACAGTGATAACACAGGTAGAACAATGACAGCACATAGCCAAGGGTGAGAACACACAGACAATGACTCAAAGGCAATGATGGCCATACATCAGTAGGGGGGATAACAGTGACAACACATGGGCAATGGTGGCAAGACATAGGCAGGGTTGACAACATGCAGACACTAATGAAAACACATGGGCAGTGGAAAAAATACACAGGTAGGGTTGACAACTTGCAGGCAGTGGCGAGAACACATGGGCTAAGGTGGAAATACATGGGTATGGGTGACATGCGGAAAACAGTGACAACACACAAGCAATGGTGGAAACGCATTTGTAGAGGTGACAACACAGGGAGAATAATGAGGATACATGGCCAAGGGTTACAACACACGGCCAATGGTTACAACTCATGAGCAATGGTGGAAATACATTAGGGGCCCAACATACAGGACTTGGAGCCATAATGTTCAGAGAATGAGAAGAGGTGTCAGGACCATCTGCAGCAAAAAAAAAAAAAATATATATATATATATATATATATATATATATATATATATATTGGGAGAAGTTATGGGAGATCAGCAGGGGGTCAGATAGATCTGTATTGGAAGTGTATGATTAACTATTTCATTGCTGGCAGATTCCAGGTGGAAATATGCATTTCCACTAGGGATCTGCTATCAATGAAATGGTTACTCATGCCCTTCCAACACAGATATGAAAGGGTTAAAGGGTTAGGGCTAAGGGTTAATGGGGTGGCATCTATTTACCAGGGATCCAGTAATACATTTTTTTTAAATGTTGGCAACTATGCATGTGAACCTGCAGGACCATAATAAAAGGCCCTGCAACGGAAGTAAAAATCATGCTTTTTTTGAAAAAGAGAGAGGGGGGGCAACATTTTAGGCCAATTTGTTTTCTGCTACATATGTTTGGTAAAAAAAAATCGCAAAAAGTGTATTTTGATTGGTTTGCGCAAAAGTTATTGCATTTACTAACTAAGGGAAAGATTTTTGTCATTTAAATTGTTTTTTTTTTTTAACGAGTAATGGCGGCGATCTGCAATTTTTGCGGGACTGCGACATTGCGGAGGGACAGATCGGACCCTTGACTGACATTTTTGACACTTTTGGGGGTACCAGTGACATTACTACAGTAATCAGTGCTATACATATGCACTGTTACTGTAAAAATGACACTGGGAGGGAAGGGGTTAACTTTATTGGAGAGGGAGGAGTTAAGTGTGTCCCTAGGGGCGTGCTTCTAACTGTGATTGGATGTGGCTGTGTGTGCAACAGCAGAAATCAACGGTCCTACATAGCAGGAACGTATGATCTGTGCTGTTACACAGGGGAGAATGACAGGCGGCTTTGTTCACATTAGCCGCCTGCCTTTCTCCCGGTGAAACCGACAATCACGACATTGGGTCCGCCAGTCACTTGCGGGGGGGGGGGGGGGGGGGGGGGTCCGTGAGCGAGTGGGAGCTCCCTTGAGCCTCACAGGCTAGTGACGTACCCATACGTCACTTTGCCTGTGAGGGGCTGACTGCCGCCGCATATAGTCATGCGGCAGTCGGCAAGTGGTTAAGGCAATAGCCCATCCTGGTCAGTTTTTAGAGACATTCCCATAGCATTAGGTTAGTTAAGGTAAAGCCGTACTTATATCCTTATATGGCCAGGTTTAGAATTCATTCTTAGATATTGTGAGCCAGTATTAGTAAGGAAATATGAAACTTCCCCATCAGCAATGTGCAACAGGATTAAACTATTAGGCCTGAAGTTTAGGAGCAGTTGGGTGTTTTTTTCACCCAGATCATTCCATACAGAGTACCTGTCACTGTCTATTACTGTCAGAAGGAATATTTACATTCCCTCTGAGAGCAATAAAAGTGATCAGAATTTTTTTTTTTTCAAAGGGACAGTGTAAATAAAAAAATAAATAAGAAAACTTTTTTTTTGAGCACCCCATCCCTCCGTGCTCGAATGCAGAAGCAAACGCATACACAAGTCACAACCGCAGATGTAAACAGTGTTCAAACCACACATCTGAGGTATCGCCACGATCGTTAGAGCAAGAGCAATAATTCTAGAACAAGAACTCCTCTGTAAACAGGTAACCTCAGTGGTGTATTTTGGTTTTGTGCTGCCCTAGGCAAGACTAAAATTGGGTGAACCCCCCCCCCCCCCATGTGAATTTACCCCACTTCTTTTTTAACGGATGTGACTCCCTCCAAAATTGAAGGAATACAAGTCCCAGCATGAACCCCTGAGATCTCACGTGGGGGGTGAGAGGGGGTGGGAGAGAGAGAGGGGGGTGGGTGAGGGAGAGAGGGAGAGAGAGAGAGGGGGATGAAAGAGAGAGGGGGTGTGTGAGAGAGAGAGAGAGAGAGGGGGATAAGAGAGAGAGATGGGGATGAAAGAGAGAGGGGGGTGAGAGGGGAGGGAGAGAGGGGGGATGAGAATGGGAGGGTGAGAGAGGGGGGTGAGAGAGAGAGGGGGGATGAGAGAGGGGGTTGAGAGAGAGAGAGAGGAGGGGGATGAGAGAGAGAGAGGAGGGGTGAGAGAGAGAGGGGGGATGAGAAGGAAAGAGAGAGGGAGGGGGAGAGAGAGAGAGAGAGGGATGAGAGAGAGGGGGGATGAGAGAGAAAGAGATAGGTAGAGAGGGGGAGAGAGAGAGAGAGATGGGGGTGAGAGAGATGGCTCTAGCAACCAGTGGCCAATAGAGTCTCAGGTGGAGGGGGGTGGCTTTTTTGCTGCCCCCCTGCAAAGTGCCGCCCTAGGCCTGGGCCTTGTTGGCCTAGGCCAAAATACAGCAGTGGGTAACCTGTAATTATTTTTAAAACATCGCCTATGGAAATTTTTAAGTAGCTTGTCGCCATTCCCCATGTGTGCACAATTTGAAAGCGTAACATGCTAGGTATCTATTAAGTCAGGGTAACATCATCTTACACATTATACAAAAAAATTGGGCTAACTTTATGGTTTTTATTAATTCATGAAAGTGTATTTTTTGAGTTTGAAAGACTGCTGTGCAAATACCGTGTGACATAAAATAATGCAACGGTCTCCATTTTATTCTCTAGGGTCTGTGCTAAAAATATATAATGTTTTGGGGTTCTAAGTGATTTTATAGCAAAAAATACGGATTTTAACTTGTAGGCAACAGATGTCAAGAAAAGGCTTAGGAAAGGAGGAGTTAAAACATACATGAAAAGCAAAACATTTTTGTATAGATATAAAATAAATATTATATTATATTCACTCTGCTGGCATAAAAAGTAGGGTAAGTATTACACCTTATTGCTCTATTCCCCAGAAAGAACATGTAACCCATGTTAGGAGCAAGAGGTTACTAAAGTAATTCTCCACTTCCACATGGATCGGCCAGGTACAGCACAAGCATTTTTACATTTGGCCAAGCCGAACCAATGTAATTATGCAAAACATAAAATTAAAAAAAAATTAATACCTGGAATTCAGCTTTACCACAAGAAGAATGCTCTAACTTTCTAAAAAAAAGAAAAGATATAATATTAATTTGGGTACAGTTTTGCATAAGTGAGTCATTGTCACTGAAAAATGGCCTGGTAATGAAGAGGGTTTAACCACTTGCCGACCACACCCCACAGATACAGTGCCTTGCGAAAGTATTCGGCCCCCTTGAACTTTGCAACCTTTTGCCACATTTCAGGCTTCAAACATAAAGATATAAAACTGTAATTTTTTTGTGAAGAATCAACAACAAGTGGGACACAATCATGAAGTGGAACGAAATTTATTGGATATTTCCAACTTTGTTAACAAATAAAAAACTGAAAAATTGGGCGTGCAAAATTATTCAGCCCCTTTACTTTCAGTGCAGCAAACTCTCTCCAGAAGTTCAGTGAGGATCTCTGAATGATCCAATGTTGACCTAAATGACTAATGATGATAAATAGAATCCACCTGTGTGTAATCAAGTCTCCATATAAATGCACCTGCACTGTGATAGTCTCAGAGGTCCGTTTAAAGCGCAGAGAGCATCATGAAGAACAAGAAACACGCCAGGCAGGTCCGAGATACTGTTGTGGAGAAGTTTAAAGCTGGATTTGGATACAAAAAGATTTCCCAAGCTTTAAACATCCCAAGCAGCACTGTGCAAGCGATAATATTGAAATGGAAGGAGTATCAGACCACTGCAAATCTACGAAGACCTGGCCGTCCCTCTAAACTTTCAGCTCATACAAGGAGAAGACTGATCAGAGATGCAGCCAAGAGGCCCATGATCTCTCTGGATGAACTGCAGAGATCTACAGCTGAGGTGGGAGACTCTGTCCATAGGACAACAATCAGTCGTATACTGCACAAATCTGGCCTTTATGGAAGAGTGGCAAGAAGAAAGCCATTTCTTAAAGATATCCATAAAAAGTGTCATTTAAAGTTTGCCACAAGCCACCTGGGAGACACACCAAACATGTGGAAGAAGGTGCTCTGGTCAGATGAAACCAAAATCAAACTTTTTGGCAACAATGCAAAACGTTATGTTTGGTGTAAAAGCAACACAGCTCATCACCCTGAACGCACCATCCCCACTGTCAAACATGGTGGTGGCAGCATCATGGTTTGGGCCTGCTTTTCTTCAGCAGGGACAGGGAAGATGGTTAAAATTGATGGGAAGATGGATGGAGCAAAATGCAGGACCATTCTGGAAGAAAACCTGATGGAGTCTGCAAAAGACCTGAGACTGGGAAGGAGATTTGTCTTCCAACAAGACAATGATCCAAAACATAAAGCAAAATCTACAATGGAATGGTTCACAAATAAACATATCCAGGTGTTAGAATGGCCAAGTCAAAGTCCAGACCTGAATCCAATCGAGAATCTGTGGAAAGAACTGAAAACTGCTGTTCACAAACGCTCTCCATCCAACCTCACTGAGCTCGAGCTGTTTTGCAAGGAGGAATGGGCAAAAATTTCAGTCTCTCGATGTGCAAAACTGATAGAGACATACCCCAAGCGACTTACAGCTGTAATCGCAGCAAAAGGTGGCGCTACAAAGTATTAACTTAAGGGGGCTGAATAATTTTGCTCGCCCAATTTTTCAGTTTTTTTATTTGTTAAAAAAGTTTGAAATATCCAATAAATTTCATTCCACTTCATGATTGTGTCCCACTTGTTGTTGATTCTTCACAAAAAATTACAGTTTTATATCTTTATGTTTGAAGCCTGAAATGTGGCAAAAGGTCGAAAAGTTCAAGGGGGTCGAATACTTTAGCAAAGCACTATATACTGCGGCAGGCTGGCTCGGCTGTGAGAACCAACGTATGGGTACATCGGTTTGCGGATCGCTCCTGGGGGAAAACACACGCCACCAGAGGCGCACGCCTGCTACCACTAGGCAGCAGGGATGCCGATCCAGGCGGCCGCGGTTGCTGCCGGGCACCCGTGATCGCTCCCTGCTGAGAGAGAACGACGTTCAGCTGTTGTAAACACAGCTGACCATCATTCTCTCTTAAATGATCACAGAGCTCCTGTGATCCTCCTATTTAGTCCCTCCCCCATACAGTTAGAAAACACTCCCCTAGGCTCACACTTAATCCTTTGATCACCCCCGGGTTAACCTCTTCACTGCCAGTGTCATTATTACAGTAACAGTGCATATTTTTAGCACTGATTACTTTAGTAATGTCACTGCCCCCCCCCCCCCCCCAAAAGTGTCAAAAATGTCAAAAAGGGCTCCGATCTGTCCACAGTCCCGCTTAAAATCGCAAATCGCCACCATTACTAGTAAAAAATAAATAAATAAAAATGACATAAATCTTTCCCCTAGTTTGTAGACGTGATAAACCAATCAAAATATGCTTATTGGGATTTTGTTTACCAAAAATATGTAGCAGAATACAAATTGGCCTATAAGGATGAAAAAAAAATGATTTTACCTTTTTCTTTTTTTTTTGGGAATGTTATATAGCAAAATGTGAAAAATATTGTTATTTTTTTCAGAGTTGTCGCTCTTTTTTTGTTTATAGCACAATAGATAAAAATCACACAGGTGATCAAATATCACCAAAAGAAAGCTCTATTTGTGTGAAAAAAAGGACATTGATTTTTTTTAGGTACAGCATCACACGACGGCGCAGATGTGTGTTAAAGCAGTAGTATACTCCGCTTTTTACCTTTTACCTACAGGTAAGCATATAATAAGGCCTATAATAAGGCTTACCTGTAGGTAAAATGAATATCTCTGAAACCTGCACGGTTTAGGAGATATTCGCCCTGCATGCAGCCGCACCAGCGACGCATGTGCTCTGAGCGGAACTTCAGAGCTTCTTGCCGGAAAGTGAACCCCGGGAGTTCCCCACCGGGAGTTCGCAGGAGTGACGTCATTGCGGCTCCGGCCACTCACAGTGCCGGGGCCGCCGAACCCGGAAGAGACGCCGAGGGAAGATTTCAGCTGCTTCAGCGGTGTCCGGGGCAACCATGTTGGGACTTCGTTCTAGTAAGTATTTCATAATGAGCTAGTATGTGATGCATACTAGCTCATTATGCCTTTGTCCTGCAGGGTTTGTTTTTCTTCTTTTTTTTTTTTTGAGGATACAAATGGCCTGGTCATTAACCACTTGCCGACCGCCGCACGACAATTTACTGCGGCGGTCAGCCCCTCACAGGCAGAGCGACGTATGTCTACGTCGCTAGCCTGTGAGGGTCTAGGGAGCGAGCGCGCGCCCCCGGAGGTGCGCTCCCACTCTCGCGTGGTCACGGACCCCCCTGCGCGTGTGGCGATCATTGGTGGAGAGGGAGAAAGGCAGGCAGCTAATGTAAACAAGCCACCTGTCATTCTCCCCTGTGTATGAATGGTGATCATACGGTTCTACTATGTAGGACCGTTGATCACTGTTCATACACCTCAAGCCACAGCCAATCACAGTTAGAATCACGCCCCTAGGGACACACATAACCCCTCCCTCTCAAATCTCAAAAAAAGTTAACCCCTTCACTGCCAGTGTAATTTTACAGTAACAGTGCATATGTATATCACTGATTACTGTAGAAATGTCACTGTTAACCCCAAAAGTGTCGAAAATGTCAGTCAAGGGTCCGATCTGTCCGCCGCAATGTCGCAGTACCGCAAAAAGAAAATCGTAGATAGCCGCCATTACGCGTTAAAAAAAAACAACAAAAATGACAAAAATCTTTCCCTATGTTAGTAAACGCAATAACTTTTGCGCAAACCAATTAAAATACGCTTTTTGTGATTTTTTTTACCAAACATATGTAGCATAAAACAAATTGGCCGAAAATGTTAAAAAATTTTGATTTTTACATTTTTTTGGGGGGGAATTTCATATAAAAAAATGTGAAAAATATTGTTATTTTTGCAAAATTTACGCTCTTTTTTTGTTTATAGTGCATGATCAAAAAATTGCACAGGTGATCAAATACCACCAAAAGAAAGCTCTGTTTGTTGGAAAAAAAGGACATCAAATTTGTTTGGGTACAGCGTCGCGCGACCGCGCAATTGTCTGTTAAAGTCACGCAGTGCCGAATCGCAAAATAGGCCCTGGTCAGGAAGGGGGTAAAATCTTCCGGGGCTTAAGTGGTTAAGGGGGCAAATCCTCTCGGTCCAGAAGTGGTTAACAAGGCAGTCCTCCAATGGTTAATATAATAAAATTGTGGGCCTCAAGCACAGTAATGTCACATACCCAATGGGAAATGTAACCTTTATCTGCATGTTTTCTGTTCTGCTTGGTGAAGTTGAACCAATTTAAACCTAAGTCCTTGTCCCCTCATTTGTGTCCCTGCTATGTAAGAGTCGGTGGGCTTGTAGTGCCTATGAAGTGTCGCTTTCCTGCATCACAAGCAATACAGCGGCCCACCCCATATCCCCTATCAGTAAAATAGCCAGTAATAATGAGACACTTAACTTCCACTGAATATGACTATAAAGTTCCTTTACATTCGTTAACGTGTGCTAGCCAGCACTTTAGCATAATGGATGCACCCATTTCACATAAGAAGGGAACATTTTACCCTCTCGTAGAGCGGTATTTATAACAACCACTTCTCCATGCAAATAATGAAATCCCAGCACTTCACCGTGATTCGGCAGCACAACTGATTATGTCTCATCAGTGGAGAGACGGAAGAGGCAGAAGATGGAGCAGCTTGTAGATTTGTATTGTGGAAGTCAACAGTGTTGCTAATGTAGGATAGAGATTGTATGAGAAGCAGCTGCTACTTCATGTTTCATGGTTGAATGCATGATGACTTCTAATTACATACAGTTAGTGAAAGGACCGAACCTCAAATTAAAGAGGAATTATAATGACTATTGGTCAATTTTATTTTCCTTTTTATTTTTTTTTACGTTTTCAAGCTTATGTGTATTCTTCTTATAATCGTTTGTATATATTTTTTCCATTATTTGCATATTTTTTTTATTTTACAGATAAAGAGTACTTGCATGACACGGGGAGTCTATTTATAAAACATTTGCAGAGCTTTCCATTCTGTGAAACTACATATACATTTGTTTTGTGTGAATGTGGGTTAAATCGAACATTATTAGGTTATTTTATTTCCAGTTCAAATGTTATTCATGCATATAAATGTGATGCTCAGCTTCTCAACGGGAATACCCATTAAATGCACCAAGGTTTTCGATCTGTTATTTGATCTCAAAACTTACAATACTGATGTGTCCATAAGGCTCCGCTAACCCCCTCCCCATTTCCCCACTTCTCCTTTCCCTGCCTTTCCCCCCCCTGTCCCCGCCCCCTTTTTTTCCCCCCATGCCGGTCACGGAAACCCCCCCCCCCTTTTTTTTTTTCAATGGGCTTACATATATATAAACCTCAATATTCTCAATTCTATAACAACGGGCATGGTATTTAGTTTCATTAACTTGTTTAGGAGCTCACTCTGTTGTTCTATGCCCATATACTGTTTTCACACTTAAAGAATACCTCTTTATTATACTTTTTATCCAGTACTCCTGTATTCTGATTATTTCAAACGTGTGTCTCATTTATCTTGTATCATATTGCATACAATGTTGACTTTGTAATTTCTTGTTTGTTACCCATAATTTTCTTCAATAAACTTGTTGGAAAAAAAAAAAGTGTGAATCCGGAAAATGCTGCACTATGGCCACTAGATGGAGCTTACAATTATAGTTATCAAGTATTTTTTTTTTCCTATGATCATCATCTCCATCCAGTGGATATAATGTAGTAATTTCCTAAATCATTTTTTTCTTATATGAATAAATACCATTTGACCTTGAAAGAACATAGCATGTTAGCTTTCACATTTACCCCATTCGCACAAAATGAATGTACATGCAGTTACACAAGATGAATAGCCCCTTAGTTTGCAGAGCACTCTGTTTTCACACAAAGACAGGGCAGCATTAGTGACACAGCATGTGTATTAACAAGAACATGATTTGGTCAAACACACTAAGAATGCCAGGGGCTAGAGCAAAAAAAAAAAGTAAAAATCAAAGTATATGTAAATATAATCACTAATTTTTAAAGGGTTCGGTCACCTTTTGAGACGAAAATTAAAAAGTGAAATAGAACCCTACAGCATCCGCACTCACCAGGTCCCTGCTATACTTACCTCCATAGGTGATGAGCTGTCAATACCTACGTGGCCAGTACTGCGGTCTGAGGAATTGAAATCTCTTGATGCTTCATGCCAGCGCTGAGGGAATTGACCCAACCGTAAAAATGTCAAACTGTGACAAAACGCGTTGGGAGGGGGTATTGGCTGTGATGTCACATCCACTGGCGTCACTTCCTGTGTGTGTGGAGGCAGCGGGAGATTTTTTGGACAATATAATTATATTCGATGCTCGCATTGAAAGAATCTTCTAATGTAAGTGCTTGCTTTGGATGTTTTCTTTAGATTTAATAAAGATTTACTGCAATAAGGTCCCTTTCTTTTGTGGTTTATTTCCTGGTATGGCCAACATGGCATCGGAGGAATTTCACAGCTGTTTATAAAAGTTCCAATTGGTTGTGAAAGGAGGTGACCTGGAAGGCTACCTGAAAAGAGAGTACTGAATTGAACTGGTGTGGACCCCCTTATTAGCTTAAGGGGGTCTCATAATTTCTGGTGGGTGCATATATTTTTGGGTGTGAGCACTCTGAATGGATTGGAATGAGGTGGGTTGCAGTTTACAGTGTTTATGTTTGATGAAGAAATATCCTTTAAGAGCACTGAAGATCAAGAATTTGTGTTCTATTCGCAACACACATGAATAAAGCACTTATTAGGGAGAACTGTCATTTGAGAGACTTTACATTATATAATGGACAAGAAAAATTCGTTTTTTACACTGTCAAAAATTGGGATAGGATATTATTTGGTGAATAATCATAGGATTGACCACAATAATTTTATTTTGTTTTTTTTTTTTAGTGCAGCACCAACTCTTTTGGTGTCTGGTAAGTGCCTCCTGAACCCTTATATCTTTTTTGGGGGGGCAGAATGTGTGGATAAGCCTCTTGTTTCCTCAACATGGGGACAAGGTGCCTTACAAGTAGTGTTGGGTGAACAGTTCAGCCTGAGAAATTAAATTGCTCTGAAGATTTGCTGTTCACCCATTCTGAGAACACCCTAATTGTCGGGTCGTTCGACCGTTTGTTTGGCCCGCCGAGCGCCCCACAATGTATTGCGCTCCACACAGTGCATTGGAAGCCCTGATTGGCTGAAGCAATGAAGGATTTGCACAATCAGGGCACAGAACACTTTTAGAGCCATGTTTGGAGAAAGTAATGAAGACTATGCCCAATCATGGCTCATTGCTCATAGAGCCCCCCACTTCTTCCCAGAGCAGCCATTTGCAGTGTGATATTGGAGTAGAGATAGATAGAACAGGGCTCCATTCAGTGGTACTAGCAAGTTAGTGTGCTATAGTGTGCTATTGTGATTCTATTGTGAGTGTAGAGTGTTAGTGCAGTGTGAATATAGTGATAGTGCAGCGTGAGTGTAGTGCAAATATTCATTTTTACTGTAGTTTCAGTTTAGTGTTTCAGGGCAGGTAACCACAGTATATTAAAGTGTGTCAGTATAGAGTGTCAGAACAGTTTTACTACAGTATAGCAGTGCGTCAGGGCCCTTTTACTGCAGTATATTGAAGTGTGTTAGTGCACTTTTATTGCAGTATATTGAAGTGCGTTTGTGCATGTTTACTGCAGTATATTATAGTGCGTTAGTGCATGTTTACGACACTATATTGAAATGCGTCAGAGTACGTTTACGGCAGTATATTGAGGTGAGTTAGTGTACTTTTACTGCAACATATTGAAGTGTGTCAGAGTACTTTTACAGCAGTATATTGAAGTACATCAGCGTACTTTTACAGCAGTATATTGAAGTGTGTTAGTGCACTTTTACTGCAGTATACTGAAGTGCGTTAGTGCAGTTTTGCAGCAGTATATTGAAGTGCATTAGTGCACTTTTACTGCAGTATATTGAAGTGTGCTAGTGCAATTTTATTGCAGTATATTAAAGTGTGTCAGTGCTGTTTTACTGCAGTATATTGTAGTGTGTCAGTGGAGTGTGTCTGTGTAATGAGTACTCAAGTTAAAGTGCACCAAACACCACTTTTCATTTATTAAAGTGCATCCAGTTGTAAGATTCTGGTACCTTTGGTACCCTTATTTACCATTTTCCTTTCCAAACATTGCGTCCCACCTTTTTAGTTAGGTGGAACGCATACACCTTTAAGACGGATGACGTCATCGCTGAGCGCCGCTGAGCGGCTATTTCAATCGCCAGCATTCTCTCTCACATTGTTCGTTCAATGTGTGTCTACATGCTCACAAGCCTTGTCTTGCTGTCGGAACCTCCAGCTATTTGCCTTTACCTGGAACAGACCGGAACCTCGCAACTGATCCCGTATCTCGCTACCGGATCACTCCCTCACTACTGGACCCCTCTACTTACTAAACCTTACTAGTGATAAGTACCCCACAGGGGAATCCTCCATAACTAACTTACACTATCATCTTCTGCACATTAAGGACTGTTACTATCTATGCATACTAATTCTACCATCTGCACTGTTACATAGATTGCTAGCTCTTGAGTCTACTACCATCTATCCTTGCACTGGGTTAGTCTTCCCTGTCTATGTCATCTGCTGTCCTTACCACCTGTTACCATACATGATTACTAACCTATCTGCATTCTACCTATTACCATCTACTACTCTCCTGAACATTACTATCAAGTGCTTACCATTACTGTCACTGCTCACACCTGTCCCTTCAGCACATTACTACCATACTATCATATACATCCTATCACTCCAGGAACATCTTATTGAGTGTGTGTATATCTGTATGCTGAAGCAGACAGGCCCACAGTGATGAGTCTGGAGAGTTGGATCTGGTATTCCAACACATCTCTACATGACTACTGAGTGGAGATTCTGCAGCTGCAAATCCAGCTTACAATAAAAACGCAGGAGCGTTACAGATTGAACGAACCTTAAAAAAATGGATTCAGCAGAATTACCCACTCAAGTGACACAATTAACACAACAAATAAATGCATTAATACTTGCTCTTACTGAAGTAAAAGAAGACAATCAGACTCTGAGACAGCAGGTAACCCGTCTTTCCCAGCTTACTGCTGCTCAGCCCCCTGAACCCAAAATAAACCCTCCTCTAGTATTTACAGGTGATCGGAAAAAATTTTGTGAATTCAAAAACGCATGTCAGTTGCTTTTTTTGCTAAAACCTCGTACTTACCCTACTGATCAAATTAAAGTCTGTACCGTCATTTCATACTTAACGGGTGATCCACGGGCCTGGACAGACTCTCTCTTTGAGAAAAATGATCAGCTTCTCAACTCCTATCCTTTATTCCTAGCGGAACTCGCTAGTTTATATGATGACCCCAATAGGCAGAGTACTGCTGATATCCAATTGAGGGCTTTAAAACAAGGAAGGAGACCTGTAGAAGATTTTGTAGCAGAGTTCAAAAGATGGACCCTTGATTCAGGGTGGAATGATACATCTCTGCGAACTCAGTTCAGACTCGGGTTGTCAGAAGCAGTTAAAGACGAGCTCACCCGAGCGGATTTACCTGGCACTTTGGATGCCTTAATACAACTCAGTATCAACATTGACAGGCGACTGCGAGAAAGAAGGGCTGAGAAAATGGGAATGCCATTGTCTAGTCCTTCTCGGATTTCGGCCGTTGACCCTACTCCTATGGAGGTAGGAACCATACGCCCACCTTTATCAACTACTGAACGAGCCAGGAGAAGATCCAGTAATCTCTGCATGTACTGCGCATCCCCGGATCATTCGATAAGCGTCTGTCCCCTTGTCCGCAAAAAAGAGGGTGAGTGTTCACATGTCTTGCTAGGGGGATTAACGACGTCCTTCTTTAAACCTTATCTCTTTGTTCATTTAACATTACAGTGGGACCAGACTAGGATTACTACCAAGGCTATGATCGACACAGGATCTTGTGGGAACTATATCGATACACATTTTGTTACTTTAAATAAAATACCTATTATTTCAAAACCTAAACCTGTTTCTGTTAGTTTCATTAACGGTATTCCGCTATCTTCTGGTCCAATCACCAATCAGACACAAGCACTCCTTGTTACTGCTAATGAGTCTCATATGGAGACCACCTCCTTTGATATACTATCTTCACCCCATTTTCCCAT
The DNA here is from genome assembly GCF_965119305.1 of Pelophylax lessonae. Lineage (NCBI taxonomy): Eukaryota > Metazoa > Chordata > Amphibia > Anura > Ranidae > Pelophylax > Pelophylax lessonae. Next base: position 291,346,752 of record NC_138773.1, on the reverse strand, counting down.
TATTTTGGGACTCCCCTGGTTACACACACATCAACCAATCATAGATTGGAAAAGACGGACTTTAACTTTCCCTTCTCACTATTGTGAGATTACGTGTAACCTCCCATCTTATGGAAAGATCCTGTCTGTGGTGTCAGACGAGATTGCACCACTATGCTATCAGGATCTGTCCGAAGTATTCCTTGAGAAAAATGCTCAAGTGTTGCCTCCCCATAGGGATTATGATTGCACTATCGATCTACTCCCTAACAGCAAATTGCCTTTCGGTCATGTTTATCCTCTTTCACAGGATGAACTCTCTCATCTCAAGGAATACTTGGATGAGAATTTGACAAAAGGGTTCATCAGACCCTCTACTTCTTCCACAGCTGCAGGACTTTTCTTTGTCCGCAATAAGGATTTAAGTCTTAGGCCTATTATCGATTATAGGCAATTAAATACCATTACAATAAAGGATCGCTATCCTTTACCGCTCATCCCTGAACTCATTGAACAAGTGCGTGGGGCTACTTACTTCTCTAAATTGGACCTAAAAGGGGCATACAACCTAATCCGAATCCGTGACGGAGATGAGTGGAAAACAGCATTCAGAACCAGATACGGATTATTCAAATATCTTGTGATGCCATTCGGGTTGTGTAATGCTCCCGCAGCTTTTCAAAGGTTCATAAACGACATCTTTAGAGACTTACTTGATGTCTGTGTTGTGGTATATCTGGACGATATACTTATCTATTCTCGATCTCTGTCTGAACATAAAAAACATGTAAGACTTGTGTTATCCAGATTACTCGCACACAATCTATACGTGAAATTAAAAAAATGCCTATTCCATAAGGAAGAAATATTATTCTTAGGATACATCATATCCAAAACCGGGATCAAGATGGATATGAGCAAGATATCCTGTATTCTGGATTGGCCTATACCAACAACTCGTAAGGCATTACAGCGATTCCTTGGATTTTCAAACTTCTATAGGAAGTTCATCAAGAACTTCTCTGCTATTGTGAGACCTCTCACACAACTTACAAGTATAAAGAAACCATTCAAATGGTCAGAAGAAGCAAATGGAGCTTTCCGCTTGTTAAAATCAAGCTTTACTTCTGCTCCCATACTACACCATCCACACCCATCCCTCCAATATATTCTGGAGGTAGATGCGTCAAATATGGCAGTAGGAGCAGTTCTCTCCCAACGACCAACAAATACTTCATCACTCCACCCAGTTGCTTTCTTCTCAAAATCCCTAAGCAGCCAAGAGGTGAATTACCCAGTGGGTGAAAATGAGTTGCTTGCCATAAAACTGGCACTGGAGAATTGGCGACATCTACTTGAAGGTACCCAATTACCAATACTCATATATACAGATCATAAAAACCTTCAATACCTCCAGACTAACAAAACTCTTTCCCACCGGCAGGTACGATGGTCATTATTCTTCCTAAGATTTAACTTCCTAGTGACCTACACGCCTGCAGACAAAAATAAAAAAGCGGATGCGCTATCACGATTAACCGAAGATAACTGCGCCGAAATCCCTTCTATTCCTATAATACCCTATGAACGTATTATTGGTGTTGTTCGTTCCCTGAAGGAAGAGATTTTGCACAGTATAAGATTGGATTCACCTCCACCACAACTAAGTACTGATGCAGAAGGCTTCCTCTATTACCACGACAAACTCTACATACCCCATACTATGCGCACCAAGATCTTGGAATTATCACATGATGTGCCCATGGCAGGACATATGGGTATGACGAAAACCCTTAATTTGCTTACCAGGCAGTTTTGGTGGCCTGATATGAAGACGTCTGTACAAAAATTTGTTTCTTCATGTGACATCTGAGCAAGGTCCAAAATTGACACTACAAAACCATCTGGTCTACTCTGCAGTCTACCAATACCCCAGGTCCCATGGGAAGTTGTGTCCTTAGACTTTATAGTAGAACTACCACCTTCCAAAGGATTTAATACCATTCTAGTGTCAGTGGACCATCTGACAAAGATGGCACACTTCATTGCTATTCGCAGACTACCTTCATCTAAACAAACAGCGGAACTACTAATGAAACATGTATTCAAGTTACATGGAATTCCCAAGACTCTTTTATCCGACCGTGGTTCACAGTTCATCTCCAAATTTTGGCAAGCTCTATGTCAAATACTACGGATTGAGCGAAAGCTCACTTCTCCCTACCACCCTCAAACCAACGGACAGACTGAAAGAGTCAACCAGTGTATAGAACAATATCTGCGTTGCTACACATCATACCTACAGGATGATTGGGTGGACCTCCTCCCTCTGGCGTAATTTGCTTATAACAACGCAACCCACAGTACTACTAAGCAAAGTCCGTTCTACTTGAACTATGGGTTTCATCCCACACTTCTTCCACCACGCATCTTACCATCAAGTAACCCAGTAGCCTCGGATTATCTTACCCAAATAAAAGACTCTCTGGGTTTACTTAATACCACCATCACACACGCTCATAGTCAACAAAAAAGGTACTACGACCTTCGTAGAAGACCTTCTCCGCAATATGCTATTGGGGACCTTGTTTGGCTATCGACAAAAAATTTAAGATTAAAGATCCCTAGCAAAAAGCTTGGACCTTTATTTCTGGGACCCTTCCCAATTAAGAAACTCATTGGAAAAGCTGCAGTGCAACTCACCTTACCGGCAGATCTCAAAATACATCCCATCTTTCATGTGTCGCTACTGAAGCCACATGTTCCTAACCAAGGAATAAGGCCTTAAGGGGGGGGTACTGTAAGATTCTGGTACCTTTGGTACCCTTATTTACCATTTTCCTTTCCAAACATTGCGTCCCACCTTTTTAGTTAGGTGGAACGCATACACCTTTAAGACGGATGACGTCATCGCTGAGCGCCACTGAGCGGCTATTTCAATCGCCAGCATTCTCTCTCACGTTGTTCTTTCAATGTGTGTCTACATGCTCACAAGCCTTGTCTTGCTGTCGGAACCTCCAGCTATTTGCCTTTACCTGGAACAGACCGGAACCTCGCAACTGATCCCGTATCTCGCTACCGGATCACTCCCTCACTACTGGACCCCTCTACTTACTAAACCTTACTAGTGATAAGTACCCCACAGGGGAATCCTCCATAACTAACTTACACTATCATCTTCTGCACATTAAGGACTGTTACTATCTATGCATACTAATTCTACCATCTGCACTGTTACATAGATTGCTAGCTCTTGAGTCTACTACCATCTATCCTTGCACTGGGTTAGTCTATCCTGTCTATGTCATCTGCTGTCCTTACCACCTGTTACCATACATGATTACTAACCTATCTGCATTCTACCTATTACCATCTACTACTCTCCTGAACATTACTATCAAGTGCTTACCATTACTGTCACTGCTCACACCTGTCCCTTCAGCACATCACTACCATACTATCATATACATCCTATATCTCCAGGAACATCTTATTGAGTGTGTGTATATCTGTATGCTGAAGCAGACAGGCCCACAGTGATGAGTCTGGAGAGTTGGATCTGGTATTCCAACACATCTCTACATGACTACTGAGTGGAGATTCTGCAGCTGCAAATCCAGCTTACAATAAAAACGCAGGAGCGTTACACCAGTACACATTTCCCGTCTCTATTACATTTCGGTAATAAGCCCCCCCATCATGTCTGGGAGGCCAACAAGGAGAGGCAGATGTTCCCATGGCAAAGGTGGACGTTGTTTGTCCTCAGGCAGGGCATAATTTTCTCTGTTTAGTGATTTTGGCTGTGCTATTCAGCCACAGCATGCAGAGGAGGTGGTGGACTGGCTTACCAAACCATCCTCATCCTCTTGGTCCTCCTTCACCCAAGCAAAGACTAGTGTGCAGTCCACTGCAGCTGCCAAGGCGGCTTATTGTGTCTCCTTGTCCACAAGTTCTCCTGCCATAGCCCCGGCATCATGCATGGAGGAGTCAGCTGAGTTATTTGAACACAGCGTCAGTCACTTGCTCCTTGACGATGCACAGCCATTACTTGATTCATCAACAGTACCTCTATAGGGTTATGGTATGAAGGCATTACCGACACCCAAAGCCCAATTTTTCTGCACCTGTTAAATCTATCCAAAGTCTGAGAAACAGACACCAGAATTTAACCAGAAAATCTCTAAGCTTGTTCTGAGTGCAATAAATTGTGACTTTATCATACAGACTGGCTCCCCAAGCCCTTGTTTATAAAATAAAAATGTTGTAGGGAAAATGTCATTTTTTTTGCTTTTATAAATGTAATTTTTGCTGCAGTAGGTTCTATACAAGGTACAGATGTGCCATTTTACAGACAGACTAGGGGGACCCCCAGACACTATATTTAAATATAGTGTTTTGCATTTTGATTGTTTCACCATTAAAAATTATGTTTTTTACAAACTTTTTTCTCATTGATACATGTCCCCTAGGGCAGTACCCGGACCCCATAGCCTTTGTATGCCCAATAACTTGCATGTAAGCCCTCAAAATGGGCACTGTTTATTTTTCCAGTTTTGGTCCCTTGGACTTTAATGGGTTTCGTTGTTTGTTCGAGAGTTCTGGCACGAGCAAAACCATGGTGGGGGGGGGGGGGTGTTCGGCCCATCTCTACTTACAGGGGGGGGGGGGAACCTTTACTACCCTTTTGCAAGGTACCCTCCCAATGTTGAAAAGCCTAAGGCCTGGCATAGTTCCAGGAGTGAGAGCTGCACATTCATGTTCTCCTTCCTGGCCACCCAGGCTGCATGCCTGGATTAGGGTCTAGTATGAATTTTTAAGGGGACCCCATACCATTTTTTTTTCTACATGTCACTTTCAAAGGGTTTAATCATACAGTTCTCTGCCTTTAATGTATCCCCCAAGCATGCTATTTTAAGGTTATAGGTATTTTCAATGCCCATTCATTGCCAATTGAGCAACATTAAATGACCCTCTCTCTGCTAAAAGTTTTTTTGCTTTGGTAAACATTCCCCATGGCAGTGCCCAGCTACCCATGATATTGCTCAGTTTACTCATCCCTACTCAAGGCCATCAGCTAGTTATCACATTTGAAATTCATGCATGCAAACTGTTTTACCTGCCAGAGCATTTGTAATTATTTTCTATCAGAGCTGTGAGTCACACAATTCTATTTTTGGTCTTATATTTGGCATTTTAGCAGCTTTCCGTTATCTTTATTCCACAGCAATCTGTCACCAATGATTTTAATTAATGTTCCAGTCTTGACTTACTAGAAGATCAAAATGATACATCAAATTTTAGAATAGAAAGCCCAGTCCTACCCTTGGACCCCCCACTATCTCTCCCAGTAACCCTAACACTAGGCTTCCCTATAATCCCCACATTTACCTTCCCTGTGACCCTAACATTATCCCTGTCTGTAACCCTAATCCTACCCTTTACTAAAGTACTTACACTTACGCTCCCAGTAACCCTCATACTAATTGCCATGTATCTGATAGTACCTTAAAATGATGAGGTTGGCTTATTTTATATCTTTGGTCCAGGCACTACTGGAAGTGAGACAGATAGTGCCAAGGGACAGAAAGAAGATGAGTGCCGGTAGATGTCGATGGCAGAACCCTGTTTTGGAGGTGCAGACCTGGAAGATCTAGCAGAACATCTGGTCAGGAACAGCAGGACTGTGAGGAGAACCAGCTGAGATTTAAGGAAAGCTCCAATTGCACTGCAGAGGCTTGAGGCAGGAACACACAGAGGTGATGTTTGGATGCAGTAAAGGCACAAGGCAAAAGCGTAGTTACATAGGAAGCCACAGTTAGCAGCGAGAGGGCAGCGAGGTACAGAATTATAAGCCGAATTAAAGCTGTGAATGGAGCAGAGGTCAGAAAGTGATGAACACCAGTACAAGCAGAATCCAAGATTGGGTCAAGGGCAAACTGGGTTGGTTTTAGAAAGCATATATCAGGACACGGGATACAGCTGAAGATCAGTTAGTATTGACAATGGTTTGAGCCTATCCTAGATAGGCGCCAATGCAGATTCTGGGCATGCATGCATGTCCATGCACACAATGTGATACACATGCACTCCCGCACACTTGGCTTATGTTCATTCAGATGTATGCGCATACACACATATTTCTCAAAACCAGCTGGCTAACAGAAATTCCCTAATACTAATCCTCCGTGTAACCTTTACTCTATCCCACCTGTAACCCCAACACTAACTCCACACTAACGCTGCATGTAACTCTAACACTAACCCTCCATGTAATACTAACATCATCCCTCCCTGTGACTATCACTACCTTTCCTGTAATTTAACCCCTAACCCTCCTTTTTCATTTCAATGTTACTTTATCAAAGTAAAGTGCATTACAAAGTCACATATACATTTTGCCATTCAACAACTTTAGTCTTGAAACGTACAGGATTGCTCATAACCAAGTATTACAGTATTAAGTAGCAATATACTCTTTGAACTAGATGCGGATATACGAAGAGATCTCTCCACAACCGACCCTGTGTGTAACTATTAAACAAGAAAATAAAATAACGAAACATACTGTAAGTGTTTTAGTTGTCATAGATTAACACAGTCCAAAGAAGAGATGGTTGAGGAGTCATCATATCAGAGAGTGTGGCTAATCAGGATATGCTATCTTATACCATTCAAACCTTGGCTTCCATTTCAAATTGACCCTTTGATAGTTGCCTAATGAGGAGACAAACGTTACTTTGTATGTTACATGTGTATGTATCAAGTTTGTTACTTCCCTAACGGATAGGGATGTAGTACCTTTCCAGTTTCCAACTAATGCTAATCGAGCTCCTAGCAGAATGTGAATAGCTAGTCCGGGTGATAATGGAACATTTACTCCTAGAACTTGTGAGAAGATCCGGAAAATCTGGAAACATCCTGAAAATTGCTGTCAAGTAGGTGGCTAGATATGGCCATAGAATGTGTAATAGATTGCCTATATTTCCGCAGTTCCTCCAACATAGGGAGGGCGTCTGGGGTGAAAATTTTGCTAATCTTTAGGGAGTTAGTGTAACGGATCAACCGGCACCCCGACCTGGTACCTCCATTGACGGATGCTCCTAGTGCTTCCCGATGGCTCCAAGCACTCCACCAGACACCATAACCACTTCGGACCCCACGAACCGCCACAGCTGGGTTGGGGTCTCACCGTATCCTACCCACCCTGGACCTATGACAAGGTTCCAGGTTCCCATGGGTGACCCTCTCTTTCCCCAGAGAGTGAAGCAGGAACAAGAACAAGCTCTTACAAAATCTCTTAGAGGAGCTTAGTGATTATCCAGGGGAGTATGAAGGACATAGCAATCCCTTGCAGCATATTCCCCCAATGAGAGACAGGACTCTAGATTTAGAGTGAAGTATAACTCAAACTTTATTGAACAAGAAACAGACTTTTATACAGTTTTCCCCCACAAGGTTACCGCCCAGGTGGACGTTGTGGAGGACAGGAAATGACATTCACAATCCAATGAAAACAGAATTTTACACTCACATACAGTGTACACAAACCCTCCCCTCTGCCTGATTATAGTAGCATATGCAGATGTATACAGGAACACAATTAACCTAAACTGATTATCTAGCCATCTGGACAGAACAATGTGAGGTCATTAGGGAGAGTTCAGAGGGTGGTGATTAATGGGGAGTACTCGGATTGGGCGGGTGTGGAAAGTGGGGTCCCCCAAGGTTCTGTCCTGGAAACAATCTTGTTTAATTTATTCATACATGATGTAGAGGAGGGGATATCTAGTACAATCTCGGTATTTGCGGATGATTCTAAACTAAGCATGTCAATATCAAGCAGACCTGAACAAAATAATGGGGTGGGCAACTACATGGCAGATGAGGTTTAATGTTGAAAAATGTAAAGTAATGCACTTAGGCATCAGAAACATGAAAGCAAGCTACTCACTAGATGGGAAACCTCTGGGTGAATCTAAGATGGAAAAGAACCTGGGGGTCCTAGTGGACAACAGGCTTGGAAGTGGCATGCAATGCCAAGCTGCTGCAAGCAAAGCCAACAGAATACTGGCATGTATAAAAAAGGGGATTCACTCCAGAAATAAAGTGATTATTCTCCCACTCTACAAGGCTCTGGTCCGGCCATATGCTGGCCAGTTCTGGGCACCGGTCCTCAGGAAGGATGTGCTGGAACTGGAGAGACTCCAGAGAAGGGCAACAAAAATAATTAGGGGAATGGAGGGCATCGGCTATGAGGAAAGACTACAAGCATTGAACTTATTCTCTCTGGAGAAGAGATGCTTGAGGGGGGATATAATATCAATGTAGAAATACTGATACTGGTGAGGACTCTAGCATAAGGAACAAACTTTTTAGAGAAAGGGAATACAATAAGACACGTGGCTACTCACTAAAACTAGAGGAAAAACAGTTTAACTTTAAAATACGTAAGGGGTTCTTCAATGTCAGAGCAGTAAGGATGTGGAATTCGCTTCCACAAGCAGTCGTATCAGCAGGGAGCATCAATAGTTTCAAAAAACTATTAGATGGGCACCTTAAAGACCACAACATACAGGGGTATAAAATGTACTAACACACACATCATAGGTTGAACTGGATGGACTGATGTCTTTTTTCAACCTCACAAACTATGTAACTATGTAAAATTAACGTTTAACAATGGGACAGGCACAATCCACATTCCCTCCCAATACAAAAACAATAATAGAAGGCTTCTAGAGACAGTCTGTGTGTCTTTCTCACATTGAAGCTGGAATAAACTTTAGCAGTCAGACTTCATGGCAATGGTCTATAAAAGTCTAAGTCTCCCAGTGTAAAGTGGGAATAAATCTTCATATTTCTATATGAAGATATTGCTGACAAATATTACTGTCCCATCTGAAGCAATTCAAACCATTAATTATCTGTTTTTCACTTCCAGTGACGGTGACCGTTCCAGTGACAGTTACCATCCAAGCAGTATTTTTTGTGATAGCTCCCACAAACTGGCGCTTCTAGTGGGCGCATAGGTACAGTACCTTAAGAGCTTTTTGCCATTGAACAGGGGTGTAGTCCTTACCTAAGTCTCATTCCCATGCTTTAAAGAGGAAGTAAACCCTCCTCTGCAAGTTGTACCTATAGGTAAGCCTATGATAAGCCGTTTAGGAGATATTTACCTTAAATGCAGCCAGGGACATCACTGGCGCATGCGCTCTGAAGGAACGGCCGCTGGTGCCGTTCCTTCAGAGCCCCGTGCCGTGACTGTCAGCTCCCGCGTGCATTAGTGGGAGTGACGTAATGGCGGGTCCAGCCAATCAAATGGCCGGATGCCGTGAACCCGGAAGAAGGGTGACAGAACATGTCACCCATGGCAGAAGTGAGCGGTCAGCGCTTCGGGGCTTCGTTCTAAGGTAAGTATATCATAATGAGCTTGTATGCGATGCATACTAGCTCATTATGTGTTTTTCTTTCAGGTGTACATTTTGAAAAAAAATTCTGAGGTTTACAACCTCTTTAATAGTCATGGGTTTGGTAAATTCAGATTTGTTATTGAGTAGAATAGTAATATTTCTTTAATATTAGTATAAGGACTAGTGTAGTATTGGACTATTTGCCAGGGCAATGCAACTTCTGTATTAGGATGACATTGGAGAAAGTGAGACATCTGTAGGTATTTATATTGATCCTGGGTCGTTATACCATACCCTATTTGAATAGACCTAAATGTTATGGGAATAGGACCAATCATAATGTCTTTGGTTGAACTTACGCTCATAGATTCCCAGTGTGCAATGTTAAGGTCACAAATGATAATAGGTATGCTGAGTATTGGGATGGAAAGTGTGGTTGTTACAGGATCTTTAAGTGGCATAGTCAGCAATGTTTGCAATACTTGAAGTGAAGCCTTAATAGTTGGAGACAATTATGAGGATTGGTGTTGAATGAATCGGCTTACCATTAAAAAACTGTATAGGTTGGTACCTTGGATTTGGTTTTGTTCCAGTTCTCCTAACCCTCCTTTTTAACTCTAACACCAATCTTCCTTGTAACCCCAACATTAACTGTCACTCTAACACTACCTGTAACCCCAACACTAACCCTCACTGTAATTCTTACACTAACCTTCAAACTGCGCCTCTACCTATACCATAAAACAAACTCCTCCTTTAAAGCTGAATCCTGGGGCTAGCAAATATTATCTAAATACAGAGTCATGTCTATTCTTCCTTAAATGTTTGTGCGCTTTGTGTATCTGTATCTGGATCTGTGCAGTAATCCAGTGTGAGATTTCACCTCTGTGCAGGAGCTTCCTGTATTAAAACCGCCCACTGCTGCCCTCTCTTTTCTTCAGCAGGGTAACTGGTCTTGTCTCTGCCCCTTCTGTAGGTTTCTACAGTGGGTGGAGCCTACTGTGACCCTTCCACAGCTCTGCTCTCTGCACAAGCTAAGTACAGAACAGTAATGTCACTGCTTCTTTTACAAGGTAACATCTGGGTTTGCAAAGGCATTGGTGCACACAAAGTAGATTTATATTTTTTGTTGTTTTCGAGGAACATATTAAAACTATATTTTTGTGTCTGGAGTTCTACTGAAACCTAAACACTGACCCTTCCTTTAAGCCCAACACTCCCTTATGTAAATGTAATACCTTATTTGCATTCTTACCTCTCCTATGCCAGGTTTCTCTGTGCTAGATATCAAACTTACAGGGTCATGGAACCACAATCTTCTGATTAAAGGAGTTGAAAAGTCAGAAGGTTTTTATCTTAATGCATTCTATGCATTAAGATTTATTTATTTCAGGTACTTATATAGCGCTGTCAATTTATGCAGCGCTTTACATATACATTGTACATTCACATCAGTCCCTGCCCTCAAGGAGCTTACAATCTAAGTTCCCTAACTCACATTCATACATACATAGTAGGGCCATTTTTCTTTTTTTTTTTTTTATACAGGATCCAATTAACCTACCAGCATGTCTTTGGAGTGTGGGAGGAAACCGGAGTGCCTGGAGGAAACCCACGCAGGCACAGGGAGAACATGCAAACTCCAGGCAGGTAGTGTTGTGGTTGGGATTCAAACCAGCGACCCTCTTGCTGCTAGGTGAAAGTGCTAACCACTACACCACTGTGCCACCCATCTGTGTATAGCAGCCTCCCCAGCACCCCCTAATACTTACTGAGTCCCATCTCTGTCCAGCGATGTCCATGAGTCCCTCGGCATCCTGGACTCTCTCTCATGATTGGCTGAGACACAGCCGCAGCGCCATTAGTTCCCGCAGCTGTCAACCAAAGTCAGTTAGCCAATGTTAGGGCATTCAATAGGAGGGAGGGGCCAGGAGCAGCAACGAGGGACCCGAGAAGATGAGGATCCGGGCTGCTCTGTGCAAAACCAACTGCACAGAGGAGGGAAGTAAAACATGTTTGTTATTTTAAAAAAAAATCAAGACTTTATAATTACTTTAAGATCAAAATGACTGCAAAGTCTTAAGGCATTTTTTTCTTTTTTATATCCAGTTGTAGTTTTTAGTCACTTAAAACTGGGAAAGAACTGCAGCATGGAGTCAGTCACTCCATCCACACACACTAGGTCATCCATGCGGATTCTGCTTGGCCATTGCCATTGTCAGTCCATTTGAATCCTGCGGCAGATTCATTGAATGCAGGATGGAGTGACCGACTGGTAGGGGGTATTTTTGCTTTGTGAAAGGTGGTGCCCCAGCCCTTGGCTAGACAGAGAATGTATGAAAGTAAAGGGTAAATGGGAGAGGAGGTGAACTCTGAATCCCCTATACCAGCCTTTTTCAAACTTTTTAACATGGAGCAACCCTTGAAATAACTTTACGATCTCAAGGAACCCCTGCTAATAATGGCACTTTTCCACTGCATGGAACCGAACGGTTCGGCTCGCTTTTGTGCTTTTCCACTGCTGGTACCGCATGGTACGGTGTAGGAACGGTTTCGGTACGGTACGGCGGCGCTTTTCCACTACATGGAACCGAACGGTACGGCTCGCTTAAACAGTACCACCTCAGTTGTGGTTCCAACAGGGCCGTACCGGTACCATATCCCACAATCCTTTGCATGCAGCCTTGACTGTTTGTTACTACTAGCCACTGATTGGTCAGAGAATCGTTGTTATCCCACCCACTTACTTTAGTACTACTTTAGTGGAAATGCAAACCATACCAATCCGTACCGAACCGTTCCAACACCGTACCATGCGGTACCATGCAGTGGAAAACCAAACCGGGCCAAGCAGGGCCGAGTAGAGCTGAGCCGGTACTTGCAGTGGAAAAGTGCATAACAGTTATATTCAAAGCTCATAGTACAGTAGCTTGAAAGACACTGGGGACAAAGCTCATTATTACGTGTGTTGTCATTGGGAAGAACCCCCCCCCCCCCTTAGAGATAGCTAAAAAGATCATTTAGGTCATTGGGAACTTATCTGAGAGGCAGAAACTTCTAATTGCTCAAGGAACCCCTAACAACCTTTGGAGGAATCCTAGGGATTCACTGAACCCTGGTTGAGAAAACTTGTTCCAGACTCTTCAGTTCAATACCCCCTCCATCTTCAAGACAAATTTGTACAGACCCATATGCCTGTAAGAGTTAATACTTGCATCTCAAGCATGTCTTGCATTCATAGAAAAAAATGAAATCCATTAAAAATCTCTAATTAGGCCTCATGACATCTAAAAATAATGATCTGCCGATAGAGGCATTAGTGGTTTTCTGATATACTGCTGTGGTTTTTATGGCTTTCAAATATCTTTCACATTACTTCCTGATTCTTCATCAAGTCACTCAAACCGCTTCACGTAATTACAATCACAATACTCTCTCATCTACATGGCTGTAATCTGCTCCAACGAAAATAATTTTTTTTTCCCCAACAAACATCGCAGGGATAAATTCATTTAGTCAATGAGCCGTTGAGGTAGGTAAGAGTCATCTTACAGCTCTGTAACATCTTGGTGAGAGAAGAAGCGGGGGCTGTTAATCCCCCAGAGGGTGTCATTATTTCATGTGAAGAGCAGGTTAAATTCTGCTTTATTGTGTTACACTCCAACAATTGCAATAAAACAATTGAAGTGATAGCATTATTAACTGAAACGTAGTGATGAGGATCTGTTCTCTCTTTTCATTCCTACAGAACTGGTGAGGAAACAGAGAACAACTGACAGTTAAGTCAAGTCCCCATGCAACGCAGTTTTGCAAAATACCAGTGACTAAAGAGTAACACAAAGTTACAGAAGAAAACAATATTACCATTTTTATTTCCATATTTTTGAAGTATACCTGTGATGCATTCTGAGATGAGAAAGTTAAAGTGGTTTTAGCAAAAAGTGTATAGGCAAAGGATTCCCTAACCATCTGCTCCCCTATTATGCAGAGCATGAATAATAAATACGGTATGTACCAGGATTTCCAGGCATTGGGCCTGATGTGGGTCTGCCATGGTCACCAGTAACACCTTCAGCCCATTTAAGCTGAATACCCAAGTGTGAGATTTGAGTCAAAGACCAGTCCGGCATCTTTGGTTTGTTTTGTTTATTTTATAATGGGGATGGGAGAAGGGAATGAGTGGGATACTCCTCTGGCTCAACTAGGTACAAAATGGGACACTTGAAAAAAAATGCCTGTCAGCGCTGTCTTGACGCCGGCTGAGTGCCGACCAACGCTTGCGGGCGCTTGAAAAACACTGACTTGCTGTACTGTATTTGGGAAACTTGACTTCTGACACTCTGGTTAGCTCAAAAGTCCTGAACACAGCTCCCTCCAGTCCTTCCTGACTGAGGTAGCTTCTGTGAACTGCTTCTGTTGCTGCAACTCTCAACACTGTACACTGCACGCTGTACACTGAACACTTCAGGGCCCAACTGCTGGCACCCCCTCTACACTTCAGGGTCCACACACTGGCACCCCCTTTACACTTCAAGGTCCACACACTGGCACCCCCTTTACACTTCAAAGTCCACACACTTGCACCCCCTTTACACTTCAAGGTCCACACACTGGCACCCCCTTGTACACTTCAGAGCCCAAACTCTGGCACCCCCTTTACACTTGCTTCCTACAGCGGCTAGCTAGCTCCCGGATCCCTCTGACCTTCTCCGGAGTGGTCCCCTCTCACTTGGCAGACCCCCAGGGCCAGTTTGCAGTACTCCCGAACTGGAAATGCTTTCCTGAAACTCGACCCCTCTTAGCTCCGCTTGTCCTCGGCACACCGGATCCTCTCTGCAGCTCAGCTCAGCCCTCTGTCCCCTCAGGCAAGCCACCTGGGACCCCCAATTCCTCTGACAGGAGGAGAGACAGTCGTACTCTCCTTCCTGGGACTCTGCTTCCCGCAAAAGACGCTGCGTCATGCGCTCCCCTCAAACTTATACCCACTATAAGAATGCTGTGCGGTAGAATCTGCCTTTCTGGGGTAGATACAGGACTAAGTGAACCATTGGCTGGGTTTCCTCCACTGCCCAATGAGAACCCTCTCATTGAGTACAGTGGGGAGACTCCCCAGTCTCAACAGCCACACCTGGGAGACATGACAGCCCAGCTGAAAATCATAGCCCTGCTGTTAAGCAGACAAGGCCCACTATACTTTACCTAGCACCTACCTTGTAGGGTGCTACATCCACCCCACACCAAACTGAGTCATGTCCCTTATTGACTCCGAGGCAGCCGCCTCCTATCAAAAATTTCAGCCAAAAACTCTGGAGTATCCCACAACCCTGGAAAGGGGGGAAAGGGAAAGAATGAATATACAAATAAGTTATGGTGGAAAAATATAGCTATACATCACTTTGCTGTACAAATATACAAACAGTTTTTCGATGCATGAAGATGATTCACCCCCCACCAAACAAATTCGCTTGGTAAGGATTTCCAAGCAAACACAATTTACATTCCCTTACTGACTATCTCTAAGATGAGCCCACCTGTAGAGAAAATGAGAGGAAAAGTTAGTCAACTGCATACATTTTAAGAAAATGCAAGATTAACTGACTGTACAGTTGAGTGAGAAGACCCTCCTACTCAGGGCGACCTTCTCACTCCCTTCCCTGACTACCTCTGCTGACCAGTGTCTTGACTTGCTGGGTCCACTCCTGGTGGTTAAGGAGTCTGTGCCCTAACACTGGCTATGTCAGGTGTTAGGTGTGAGTACTTCATGTCAGGAAATAGGGCAAGCCACTGAAGCCTTGATGGCCTGCAATCCTGCTGAGTCAGGGAAGTAACAACAGGGGTCTCTCAGGGCACCCCTCACCAACGTTTCTGGATACACACTTGAAGTTGTATTAATCAGCTTGCATCTCCTCCTTGCTTGAACTGTGGAAGGTCTCTACACACAGTATTTTTTAATCCATTAATAGATCCTGGCCCGATGGCCCAAGGGATCTGATATAGTAAACATTCTCCTTAAGACCCTGTCCCGATGGCCCAAGGGATCTGCAATTGAACTTGAACATTTTCAACACAAACTTGTATTCAACATTACATTTTCTCTTACACAATCCTTTGGTCAGTTGTAGTGGCAAAATACACAGTTTGAATTTTTTTTTTTTTTAAGAGAGCACTTTTCCTTTAAATGTAGTAGTCAGGATGGGGAACACAAGTGCACCTACTTGTGCTCTCCTGTGAACCAGAATCAGCCAACATTGCACTAAAGCCCAAGGTCAGCTGACATCACAGAGCCAGTCCAGGCTCTGGAAGGATCCTGACAATAATTTTAGGATCCACTCACATGCCTCACCAGCAGCTGGCTCAACCTCTCAGCGTGACGCTAAACCAGTCGCTCCTACCCCCTCCACACCCCGGTACTCCAGTAAGCGCTGGAAGAGCAGAAAAGTGAGCGGTGACTGACAGTCACCAACTCTCTGCTCAGAATGGACTGAGAACTGAGCGATCAGCGGACATGTGATCGCTCAGTCCTCGGGCTTAGAGCTGGCAGGGGACAGCTGTAGCATCACACTGATGCTGCCACAGGGAGGTGAGTATCTATTTTTATATTTTTACATTCCCATTCTTCTCTTTTAACACTACAGTAGTTAATAGTTCCCACCCTTTCACAATGAAAAAAAAAAAAAAGAAAGCCCAGCAGCTGCAGGGGAATGGAGGAAGCACCTGGCAGTGGCTAGGAAAGTCAGGGAGCAATGACATCACTCATAGGCTCCCATGGTGCAGCTGTTGTTGGCGCTCCCTCCTCTCCCCTGCACCTGCTGCTGGCTGTCACAAGGGGGCCAGGTCACATGACTGGACCAGAGCGGGCTGAAAATAGATAAATATATGCATATTTTTACACAAGTTAGTTATGGGGGATGGAACATTTTTAAGACTAGTTAGGTTTCGTCTGGAATAACTGCAGCAGGTCTCTCCTGCCTTGCCAGACTGGACTGTTCTGAGTGGCAGAGCGTAAATCTCAGGACTGCAAAAATAGAAATCCTATGGCAGGTAAAACAGCTCCCAATAATGTTATTCATTTGTATATTTAGCTGTTTGCCTGAAATTTTGCTTTAAGCAAACATAATTTGGAAGCCAAGCAGTTTGAGCAATAATCCTTTTGACACTTTTAATACATGTTGCACATTATCCCATATAGAAGATCCGTTATTTGTAGCTGTATCGGTGCTGATACTAAGCAATTGCACAAGACTTTCAGGCCCCGTTCACATTGCCGCGATCCGACTTGGGGGGGCGACCTCCGAGGTTGCAGTGCGAGCAGCGCGCCGCAACCTCGGAGCGGCCGCCACGGACTTCATAACATTGAAGTCTATGGCGGTCGCCTCCAGGTCTCCCCAAAGAAGCTCCGGACCCTTTTTCTAAGTCGGAGCGACTTGTGTCGCTCCTATTAGAACGGGTCTGCAGCTTCCCTATGGAAGGTGACCTACGGCGACCTGTGAGGCGACCAGGTCGCCTCACAGGTCGCCTTAGTGTGAACGGGGGCTCTGACTTGGTTCCTTTAGCTGTCAGTGGGATTTCCCACTCAAATGTAAACACCCCCCCCCCTAGCAATTACCGGTTGTTAAAGAGTGGACCACTGCCTCCTTAACAACTGATGAGTGTAACTGTAAACCATTTCCCAGCAATTGAAGTAAAAAAAAGAAAGAAAAGCAGCTGGGCAATGTTTATTAACAACATTGCTCAGCCGCTGATACAGAAAGATAAAAAGAAACATTGTTTCATTTTTTATCTTTCTGTTTATTCATCGACAGATCAAAAGGAAGAACTTCAATCTGCAGATGAAGTCAGTTTGAAGCAACCTGTCATGTTCCTCTGTTTAACCCCTTATAAACCGTTAAAGTATATCTAAAGGCAAAACTTTTTTTCGTTTTAAATAGAGTAGAGGTGGATTGCTGTCTATGCCCCTGTTAGGGAAATTCACCTTTTCTATTTGTCCTGTTTACCATTATCATTGAAAATAAAAGTAAAAGAAAATCTCAAATTTTGAGTTGTCCCCAAAAAAGTAATAGAGTGGAAATCTTTCAATGGGGACAGTTCTGGTGACCTGTGGGTCCCCAAGGACTTCCCTTAATTTCCAAGGATTTTCTGTCACTTCCTGTTTGGCTATGGGACAGGAAGTGAAGGGAAATCTCTGAAATTGGACACAGATGGCAAAAAAAAAATCTGACAGGGATTATAACCCTCCCTTGCTCTATCCAAAATAAAAAAAAAAAGTTTTTGCCTATAGTTCTACTTAAATTTACTCTCATCAGCCCTAATTAACTCCTTATTCTCCTCCATTTAATTATTATTTTCCTGCTGTTCTTTTTTTGTTCACTTCTATATTTTAAACAAAACTATTAAAAATTAAATCTTGTTTTTTTTGTTTTTGTTCCCTTTGTTTGTTAATAATTTTACACCTTTAACAAATATTTATACGTTTCACATTAAAAAAAAATGCAAAGTTATAAAAAAAAAAAAATAATAATTTAATTTGTAAATAACATCTTAATGCTTTTGTACTATTGCCTGCAGCTGCAGTGTAAACAAAACAGTTGCAGTTACAAGTATCAGTAATTGGTATCAGCGAGTACTAATGTATAGGGTAAACTTATTTCAATTGAGCCTTCAAGAAAACTTCTAGACTGAGAAAGTTACAAAGTAAAAAGGTTTATTAAAAACAGAAAATTTAGCTACGTAAGAGCATGCTCCCTATAAAGCTGCCCAGCATGCTCTGGCCTGATACACTTCAAACGTCCTTTTTTGTAGGGTTTCTTATCACCAAAGATGTATAGTAAAGTAGAACTACTTCACTATTGTACTTAAGTACTGAAATGCGGTATCTGTACTTTCCTAGAGTAGAATTTTTTTCTCCTACTTCCACTTTTACTTCCCTACATTTTTTCAATGATTTCAATACTTCTACTCCAATATTTTTTTTTTGTGCTGCATAGTTACTCGTTACTATTATAAAAATTACCACTGCCAGAACAGTAGATGGCAGGTTTCATGAAGTTCAAAACATGTGTATTATCAGCGCATACGAAAATAAATGCTACTGTATGTATAAATAAAAGCTGCATTTGAAATAATAAAAAACAATATGATGTTTAAACTTTTGACTTCTTTCTTTAATAACTACATAACACAGTACTTGTACTTTTACTTTCAGCACTTGAGTAGCAATTTTTTTTCAAAACTACTGGTACTTTTACTTTCAGTACTTGAGTAGCAAAATTTTTTAAAAAAACTACTTGCAATACTTAAGTACAAAAAATGTTGAATACTTTAGTACTCAAGTCACTTTTTGATCGAGCACTTGTACTTTTACTTAAGTATGGGTTTCGAGTACTTTATACAACTCTGCATAACACACACTTATAGAATGATACATTGGTACGAGGTGTTGGCATTCGCATTGATATTGGCATTTGCATTGGTATTGGTATTGGCATTCGCATTGATATTGGCATTTGCATTGGTATTGGTATTGGCATTCGCATTGGTAATGGCACCAGTATGATAACATCTTTGTAACAGACTAATAAGCGCCATTTTAGCTTCCTAATGAATATATCTTTATATTACTTAAACGTATCATATGTTAATAATATTCATACTTGTATATATTTTAAATATAATTGTAAATATAATTGCGTGTATAAATGTGTTATTATCATGCGCTATGATGTAGTAATTAGGGATGATCGAACGGTTCGGGTCGACCATCGGTTCGACCCGAACATTGGATGTTCGATATTCGGCCGAATACCGAACTTTTTGCGGCAAAAGTTCGGTATTCGGCCACCAGAACCGCCCAAAATGCACTGGGACAGGAACTGGGCTTTAAAAGCCCGTGATTGGCCCAGAAACGTCTGCAAAAGCCAATGAGGGGGCAGGAGTCTCCTAGGAACGTGATTGGAGTGACTACGGGGACCAGAGGCCAATCAGGAGTGAATACGCCCCACACTATATAAGATGGCCCCGCCTAACCCCTAGCACAGTTATCCAGAGCCTGTTGAAGAGAGTTGAAGCAGTTCTGTCTGACTCCTGCTTGCTACACTACATTTCCTACATATCGAGTGGTTCTAAAGCTCCATATAGCAGAATTGTATTTAGCTTACAGCCAGTGTAGTTAGATACAGCGATTGTGCTGGTTCTTAGAGTTAAAAAAAAAAAAAAAAAAAAAAAAAAAAAAACTTAAGGGACAGTGTCAGTCTTCTGCTGTATGGAGCTTTCTATTTAGTGGAAAGGGATATCTAGTGTAGTTAGGGAACTTTGTACTACATTAGTTAGATTTGAAAATTTAGTTTCTGTAGGGAAAGTGTGAGGGTTCTGTTTAGTGAGCACGTGGCACAGTGCTGCTGTATCACAGCAGGTATACGTGCTTGCTAGGCAGCAAAATACAGTGACAACTTAACGCCTGTTGTTCAAAGCGTTAGGTGCACTGTACAAAAGCCTTTGCAACTGTGCGTGACACGCAACTGCTGTGCTGTATCCAGCGACAACTGTGGGTCGCATAGCAGTGTGCGTTTTTCACTGCACACAGTTGCCAACGCATCAGTGACAACCTAACGCCTGTTGTTCAAAGCGTTAGGTCCACTGTGCAAAAGGCTTTGCTACTGTGCGTGAACCGCAACTGCTGTGCTGTATCCAGCGACAACTGTGGGTCGCATAGCAGTGTGCGTTTTTCACCGCACACAGTTGCCAACGCATCAGTGACAACTTAACGCCTGTTGTTCAAAGCGTTAGGTGCACTGTACAAAAGCCTTTGCAACTGTGCGTGACACGCAACTGCTGTGCTGTATCCAGCGACAACTGTGGGTCGCATAGCAGTGTGCGTTTTTCACCGCACACAGTTGCCAACGCATCAGTGACAACCTAACGCCTGTTGTTCAAAGCGTTAGGTCCACTGTGCAAAAGGCTTTGCTACTGTGCGTGAACCGCAACTGCTGTGCTGTATCCAGCGACAACTGTGGGTCGCATAGCAGTGTGCGTTTTTCACCGCACACAGTTGCCAACGCATCAGTGACAACCTAACGCCTGTTGTTCAAAGCGTTAGGTCCACTGTGCAAAAGGCTTTGCTACTGTGCGTGAACCGCAACTGCTGTGCTGTATCCAGCGACAACTGTGGGTCGCATAGCAGTGTGCGTTTTTCACCGCACACAGTTGCCAACGCATCAGTGACAACTTAACGCCTGTTGTTCAAAGCGTTAGGTGCACTGTACAAAAGCCTTTGCAACTGTGCGTGACACGCAACTGCTGTGCTGTATCCAGCGACAACTGTGGGTCGCATAGCAGTGTGCGTTTTTCACCGCACACAGTTGCCAACGCATCAGTGACAACCTAACGCCTGTTGTTCAAAGCGTTAGGTCCACTGTGCAAAAGGCTTTGCTACTGTGCGTGAACCGCAACTGCTGTGCTGTATCCAGCGACAACTGTGGGTCGCATAGCAGTGTGCGTTTTTCACCGCACACAGTTGCCAACGCATCAGTGACAAATATGCCTGGTAGACCAAGAAAAGGCATACGTGGCCCTGCTGCGGAAAGGGGCACAGCTTCTAGGGTGTCTAGAGGCAGGGGTGGACGTGGTGGTCAGTCCTCAGCCAGGCCACCATTTGGATTGTTCTCCGGCAGTGGCCAAGCTATACGTCCACAGTATGTACAGGAGGTGGTGGACTATATGAACAAACCCTCATCATCGGCATCATCTGCAACTACAGTGACCCAGGCAGAGAAAAGTGGTCAGTCTTCTGCAGTTGTCAGAACAAATACAGATGAGTCCATGTCCACCTCATGTCCTCCCTTAGACCCAATTTCAGACATGGCAGAGGAGTCAGCTGAGCTGTTTGACCACAGTGTCGGCCATCTACTCCAGCCTGATGCTCAGTCCTTTATGGAGTCTGATGTTGGGTCTGAGTTTGAGGAGGAGGCAGAGCAAACAAGAGGGGAGAGCAGACGGCCCGCTCCATCTAAGGCCGCACCTGTTGTCTCCCAGGCCAGGCCTGATGCTCAGTCTTTGATAGAATCAGATGTTGGGTCTGAGGTTGAGGAGGAGGCAGAGCAAACAAGAGGGGAGAGCAGACGGCCCGCTCCATCTAAGGCCGCACCTGTTGTCTCCCAGGCCAGGCCTGATGCTCAGTCTTTGATGGAGTCAGATGTTGGGTCTGAGGTTGAGGAGGAGGCAGAGCAAGCAAGAGGGGAGAGCAGACGGCCTACTCCATCTAAGGCCGCACCTGTTGTCTCCCGGGCCACTATACACACCTCATCTTGCTGGGCCTTTTTTGAGACATCCCATGCAGATAAAACAGTTGCGATCTGCAAGATTTGTAAGAAGGGTATAAAACGTGGCAAAAATGTCAACCACCTGGGTACAAGCTGCCTAAACAGGCATTTGACAACCCACCACTCGGCCCGTTGGCAGGAGCATTTAAAGAACCCACAAAAGGGCCAAAGATTGGTCAGTCGGCCTCCTAGTTCTCCTCGCGCTCCTCCTCATGCTCCATCTGCTCCACCTGCTCCACCTGCACATCAGTCTGTTCCTGGCCCTGCTATAGTCACTCGTCACCTGTTGGCAGCCTCCACTGGCAGGGATGATGATATAGCAGGCAGTGTCGCATCTACCTCCAGCACACCACCAGCTGTATCATCTAGACGCCAAATTTCGATTCCACACATGCTGGAACGAAAAAAAATGTATACTCCCCGCCACCCACATGCCCAGCGTCTAAACAGTAGTTTGGCTAAACTACTGGCTCTGCAACTATTACCATTTAACCTGGTAGAGTCTGCTCCCTTCCGTGACTTCGCAAAATGTGCAGTTCCACAGTGGCAGGTGCCAAGTCGGCATTACTTTTCCCGTAAGGCCCTGCCATCCCTATACCAACATGTGGAAGGCAATGTAGTGTCATCCCTGGCCAAGTCAGTCAGCCGTAAGATACACTTGACGGCTGACACTTGGTCAAGCAAACATGGGCAGGGACGGTACATTTCTGTCACTGCTCACTGGGTGACACTGCTTGCCAGTGGAAGGGATTGTAGCCAGGGCTCGGTGCTGCAGCCAGTGTTGCCCCCACGTCTGCAAACAGCTGGTGGTGTCGCTGATCCGGGTAGATCGATCACTTCTACCCCCTCCTGCTCCTCCTCCTCTACCTCCTCCATGCCCTCCTCTGCAGAATGGTCCTTTGAATATGATGAGATACCACGTAAACGTTCAAAGGGCTATTCTATGTCTCAGGCCAAAAGGTGTCACGCAGTGCTGCAGCTTGTGTGTCTAGGGGACAGGCAGCACACTGCCCCTCAGATTCTTGGGGCTCTGCAGGCACAGGCCCAGAGGTGGTTGACACCACGCCAGCTGCAGCCAGGGATGGTGGTTACTGATAATGGGTCAAACCTCCTGGCCGCCCTTCGTCAGGGAAAGTTAACCCATGTGCCATGCCTGGCGCATGTCCTGAATCTCGTGGTACAGCGGTTTTTGAACTCGTACCCGGGAATGCAGGATGTGCTAAGGATGGCAAGAAGGGTGTGCAGTCACTTCAGGCGGTCGTACAGTGCCACTGCACGTTTGGCCGAAGTGCAGCGCGAGTTTCACCTGCCGGTACACCGCCTCATCTGTGACATGCCCACCCGCTGGAACTCCACCTTGGCTATGCTGCAGCGCCTGTACACGCAGCAGAGGGCCCTCAATGAATACCTATGCGAGTACGGCACCAGCACTGGCTCTGCGCGCCTGGGCTTCTTTTCACCACGGCAGTGGCTTTTGATTAAGGATGCATGCGCTGTCCTCTCGCCATTTGAGGAGGCCACAAGGATGGTCAGCCGGGACAGCGCATGCATCAGTGACACCCTACCGGTACTGTTTTTGTTGGAGCACACTCTGCGTGGCATTATGGACAGGGCACTGGAGGCAGAGCAGCAGGAGGAAGAGGAGGACTTCCTTGCCTCTCAAGGCCCCCTTTATCCTGAGAATCCTGACCCCATTATGCCTAGCTCCCAGAGGCCCGAGCAGGATCCAGGGGTGGAAGAGGAGGAGGAGGACGATTCTGCGGGAACTTTTGCAGGGTTTGAGGAGGAGGAGGAGGAAGACATGCGGCAATCTGCAAGGCCTAGTTTGACTCCCTCGGGACACTTTGGAGTAGTACGTGGCTGGGAGGAGGAGGAGCCCGTTGAAGATAATGTCGTTATGAGTGACCCCGAGGAGTCAGCTTCTCAGGCCTTCGCTAATTTGCGACGCATGGGAAACATCATGCTCCAGAGCCTGCGAAAGGACCCCAGAATCAAGGCCATTAAAGAGACTAACCACTATTGGTTGGCCACCCTACTTGACCCCCGGTACAAGTGTAAAGTCTCGGAGCTTTTCCCATCCACCCATAGAGTCCACAGGATCAAATCCCTTGAGGACAGTCTCAAGAGGAATCTGGTGAACATGTTCCCCGACTCCCGTAGGGTGCAGGGGCGGGGACAACCTACCATGGATTCTACTGGTGGTCACGAGAGGAGCGTTGGAGAAGGCGTGCGGTTGACGGATGCCTTTCGGTCTTTTTTTAGTCCTCACCGCCCAGGCCTCTCAGCTGCCACATCGCATCGACAGCGTCTGCATCACATGGTGGACGATTACGTGAGGGCACAAAGTGACACAGAGGGCTTTTCATGTGACGAATCCGATCCACTGGCATACTGGGTCTTAAGATTAGACCACTGGCCAGAACTGGCCCAGTATGCCATGGAGTTGTTGGCCTGCCCTGCTTCCAGTGTCCTATCGGAACGGGCATTCAGCGCAGCAGGAGGATTCGTCACAGACCATCGAACTAGACTCTCCACCGACTCAGTCGACCGTTTGACATTCATTAAGATGAATCAGTCGTGGATATCAAGCTTTGATGCACCTGATGCAGACCTTGTAGACTAGGCTATCGTTGTGATGTGGCAGTTGAGCCTCAGTTTAAGCCTGGACCATGGTGCCACCCTCAAACCCTCCTCTCATTCTCTTTACGTTCACAGAACCTCATTTTGGTTATGACAAAAACGACAATGTTTGCGCACCTGTTCCACAGGTGCACACCTTTACAATTTTTGGGCCTCCTTCAACACCAGCTCTTTGGGGTTAAGGTGGGGAGGCTATGCTAAAACAAAAACGACAATGTTTGCGCACCTGTTCCACAGGTGCACACCTTTACAATTTTTGGGCCTCCTTCAACACCAGCTCTTTGGGGTTAAGGTGGGGAGGCTATGCTAAAACAAAAACGACAATGTTTGCGCACCTGTTCCACAGGTGCACACCTTTACAATTTTTGGGCCTCCTTCAACACCAGCTCTTTGGGGTTAAGGTGGGGAGGCTATGCTAAACAAAAACGACAATGTTTGCGCACCTGTTCCACAGGTGCACACCTTTACAATTTTTGGGCCTCCTTCAACACCAGCTCTTTGGGGTTAAGGTGGGGAGGCTATGCTAAACAAAAACTACCATGTTTGCGAACCTGTTCCACAGGTGCACACCTTTACAATTTTTGGGCCTCCTTCAACACCAGCTCTTTGGGGTTAAGGTGGGGAGGCTATGCTAAAACAAAAACTACCATGTTTGCGAACCTGTTCCACAGGTGCACACCTTTACAATTTTTGGGCCTCCTTCAACACCAGCTCTTTGGGGTTAAGGTGGGGAGGCTATGCTAAAACAAAAACGACAATGTTTGCGCACCTGTTCCACAGGTGCACACCTTTACAATTTTTGGGCCTCCTTCAACACCAGCTCTTTGGGGTTAAGGTGGGGAGGCTATGCTAAACAAAAACTACCATGTTTGCGAACCTGTTCCACAGGTGCACACCTTTACAATTTTTGGGCCTCCTTCAACACCAGCTCTTTGGGGTTAAGGTGGGGAGGCTATGCTAAACAAAAACTACCATGTTTGCGAACCTGTTCCACAGGTGCACACCTTTACAATTTTTGGGCCTCCTTCAACACCAGCTCTTTGGGGTTAAGGTGGGGAGGCTATGCTAAACAAAAACTACCATGTTTGCGAACCTGTTCCACAGGTGCACACCTTTACAATTTTTGGGCCTCCTTCAACACCAGCTCTTTGGGGTTAAGGTGGGGAGGCTATGCTAAACAAAAACTACCATGTTTGCGAACCTGTTCCACAGGTGCACACCTTTACAATTTTTGGGCCTCCTTCAACACCAGCTCTTTGGGGTTAAGGTGGGGAGGCTATGCTAAACAAAAACTACCATGTTTGCGAACCTGTTCCACAGGTGCACACCTTTACAATTTTTGGGCCTCCTTCAAAGCCAGCTCTTTGGGGTTATGGTGGGGAGGCTCCGCCAACACCAAAACTACCATGTTTGCGCACCTGTTCCACAGGTGCACACCTTCATAATTTTTACGCCTTCTTCAACACCAGCTCTTTGGGCTTACAGTGGTATGGCTCCGCCAACACCCAAACAACAATTTTTGCGCACCTGTCACACAGATGCATATCATTGTAATTTTTTTCCTTACAAAGGCAATTATTGCTTTCATTACCAGCACTTTCATAGGGATATGGTGTCAAGGCATCGTCCGCACCACCAAATGCCCAATTTTTAAGCATCCTTTACTTCTATTCAAAGTCAAGAGACAACAGTATTCATCCAAAACATCTCTAATCTTGTTCACTCTGCACTACATTGTGGCCCCTACCCCTAACCCTCAATGTATCCGTGCATATATGTCTGTTTCTTGTGAGATTTCAAGTTAAAGTGCACCAAACACCATTTTACATGAAATAAAGTGCAATTACATACATCTTTGGACTTCTTGAAACATTTGGTAATAAAAGCCCCATTGTGGAAATACACCCGTTAATTATATGCACATTTAAAGAGACAGCACCTTTTTCCAAAAAAACCTCTAATCTTGTTCCCAGTGCACTGCATTATGTCCCCATCATACACATTGGCTGAGCCGTTGATTAGGAGCAAAAGAAAGGTGCGGTTAAGCAAAAAAGTCATTTTTGAAGGTTTGGTATGCTGTAATTCTGGTTCTGGACATGCTACAGAGCTGAAACTTCACAGGTACAACTTTTAGACCCCCCAGACACTAAATCCAAAGAAATCTCTTTTTTTTTTTTTTTTATTCTATCAAAAACGACAATTTTTAAGAACTTTTTTTTGTGTGATTAATAGTCCCTGGGGCATGACCCAGAACCCTAGGCACTTTTTAGGGGCATTTATTGGGTTTTAGGGCTTAAAAATGGTGTTTTTTGATTACAGAAGTTCGGGTCCCATTGATTTCAATGGGGTTCTGAAATCCGAACCGAACTTTCGTGAAGTTCGGGTGTTCTGGTCGAACCGAACTTTTCAAAAGTTCGATCATCCCTAGTAGTAATCAGTAAAGATCACATTATCCTTATGCATTAAATAAAAAATATTGGTACTCACACTCGCTGTAAAAAAATAGTATTGGAACATCGCTAATTATTTGCTCTATTTTAGGTAACATTTCTGAATATTTCTGGATATTCTCCAATTTGTATCCCCTCCTCCATGCAGTCCCTGCTCTCTCCCACGCCGTACCTGTCCCTTCTCTCCATGCACCTGATCGATGCAAGGCAACCCGAAGCCGCTGACCTGAAATAACAGCTTCTTGTTAGGAGATCTAATGGAAGATTTCTGTCTCGTTTCAAAATACATCTACAGATGATGTATGCCAAGGTTCACAATTATCTTCTGACATATGCGTTTAATGGAGAGCGCATTCCAGGTCTGCGGCATTTGAAGTGATTAGGTCTGAGAGGAAGACGCGGTTTGAAATGGTCACTAATACTGTTATAAGGAGAAGTATAGCTGATAAAGTGTTCCGCTCTTATAACATATAACCCAGACAATTGAACGTTTTAACTAGGCACCATTTAGGCAATATCAGTATTATGGATGAGCAGGGCGATTTCCGAGAGCTTGATTTTACGGCAAAATTTGTGATTTTGTGCTCATCAAAATTTCATTAAAATTGGCCGCTTGTTTTGCCGTGCTGTGAAATGAATATAGCAACCCCCCCCCTATAAGTGTTCTTGCCTAACAATAACTATTCCTAAAAATGTCCCCCCCCCCCCCCTCTTCTGCTACCTACCCTGCCTACCCTATGTAAAAATAATGTATATACTTACAGTACAAACAAATGGCCCCTGCCCCCGCCTATAACTGGCCTTTGCAGCAAGGACAACATGGAAGGGAGATGCATGTCAAACAGAATCAAAGAAAATTCCCAGCTTAACTCCCCAGCCAGCCTGCAACCTACCAAATTATCCTATTAGTATGCGTTCAAAACAGAGGTTAAGTTTGCACACATTTACAAATACATGCATAAGCTGTAGAGCCACTTCACGGCACCTCTGTATTATCTGCAGTCCTAACTCTATATATTTTGAGAGCATCCATAGTAAAAGCAGACACATTATAATGGATAGGCAGAGGGCCGGTGAGCCTGGAAGGAGCCCACCCCTCCTTAACCACTTGCCGACCGCTCACGTTGAGGGTACTGCGGCAAAGTGGCTCGTTATCGTCCAGCGGCGTAGACCTACGTCGCTGGACAACGCCCCCTCTCGGCGGCGCGCGCGCACGCACGCCGCCGGAGGCTTGCTCCCGCTGTATTTAGACACAGCGGGAGTCGGGCCAGGGGAGGAGAGGCAGTGATCACCGCCGTTCTTCCCCGATCGTCTGGGATCGAGTGTGGAAATCCGCCCACGCAACAAAGTGGGCGGATCTCCTATGTGACAGGCAGGGACAGATTACCGGATTCAGCATAGCCGAACCTGCGATCTGTGTCTGTGTCACACAATCCCCTCCCCCCACACACGTCAGTAAGCATGAGGCATACATTTAACCCCTTGATCACCAATAAAGTTAACCCCTTCCCTGCCAGTGTCATTATTACAGTAACAGTGCATATTTATAGCACTGATTACTGTAGTAATGTCACTGGTATCCCCAAAAGTGTCAAAAATGTCAGTCAAGGGTTCGATCTGTCCGCCGCAATGTCGCAGTCCCACAAAAAAAATCGCAGATCGCCGCCATTACTAGTAAAAAAATAAACAATAAAAATGACAAATCTTTCCCGTAGTTAGTAAACGCGATAAATTTTGCGCAAACCAATAAAAATACGCTTATTGTGATTTTTTTTTACCAAAAATATGTAGCAGAAAACAAATTGGTCTAAAATGTTAAAAAATTTTGATTTTTAATTTTTTTTTTGGGAATGTTATATATCAGAATGTAAAAAATATTGTTTTTTTTTCAAAAGTGTCGCTCTTTTTTTCAAAAGTTAAAAATCACACAGGTGATCAAATACCACCAAAAGAAAGCTCTATTTGTGAGGAAAAAAAAGGACATAAATTTAATTTGGGTACATCGTCGCTTGACCGCGCAATTGTCCGTTAAAGTAACGCAGTTCCGAATCACAAAATATAGCCAGGTCAGGAATGGGGTCAAATCTTCCGGTCTTAAAGTGGTTAAAAATACGCTCATTGAGGATTTTTTTGTCAAAGACATGTAGCTAAATGATTTTTATCACTGATTGAATTATAGAAAGAATTTATTTAGAGATCAATTGATTTTACATATTAATATTCACCGTTTGCACATTATTGGCTAAATTTGCACAGCATATCCACATATATATTTATTTATATACCATTTATACTTTGATTAGCGCACCATTTTTTATATATATAATTATTGTACAAGCACATGAGTACTTGAATTGGTGGGAGCTGCTTTTCGTTTTTAGGTATTTTTGGTGTATCACCATAACAGTACACCTTTTCACGTTTTTATAATTTTGCTGCCATTGTGCTGTATGCTGGGTGTCCAATGCGCCCCTGTGCCACTTTACCACCGGAGGATTTTCCGGAGGATTTTCCTGCTTTACGTCCAGGCCACTTTTTGGAACTTGGCACTGCGCAATTTTAACTGACAATTGCGCGGTCATGCAACACTGTACCCAAACGAAATTTACGTCCTTTTTTTCCCACAAACAGAGCTTCCTTTTGGTGGTATTTGATCACTTGCGCTTTTCTTTTTTTGCGATATTATTAAAAAAAGAGCGAAAATTTTGCGAAAAAATTGACATTTTCTACTTTGACAGTTAAAAAATATCCAATATATTAAATTTTTGTCATATATTTAGGCCAAAATGTATATCTCAACCTTGCGCAAAATAGCAACTCGTGTGCAAATGAGGGGAAAAAAAAAAAAAAAACAATCAATTCAATCCAGAAAAATATATATAAATTCATATAGTCCATCAATGGTAAGATTCCATCAAAAAAATAAATAAGTAAATAAAAATGTGACGCTCCAAAAGTTTTATAAATATTAAACAATCTTCATCCACTGTTATTTGATAAATCCCATATCCAGATTCCAGATACATAGAAGAAAAAATAAACACAACAATAGTGCAATATTGTCATAATAAAGTACACTTAATTAAGAGTGAATAAATCCAATAGTGTAAAAAAATTGTGTGCACAGAGTGAAAGTTCTCAAATTCGTGCAAGGCGGTGATAAAAAATCTCACAAAAACTCTTCCACCAAAAAATATTTTCTGGCTTTTCATATGCACTTACCTCCAGCACATATAAACTGGGCTTTATATAAGAGTGTAAGGCCCCTTTCACACGGTCCACATTCCGTTGCGGACCGTTCTCTGCTCAGCGGGGATTGATCCGCCGATCCCCGCTGAGCCGGCGGATGACAGCTCCGTCTCCGCACTGTGTGTGGAGAGGGAGGTGTCAGAGCCCCGCTGCTCTCTTGGGGAATCGGGGGATCAGGCAGTCCGCTCTCATCCGATCCGATCCCCAGGACGGATGGAAAATAGGGTTTCCATCCGTCCGGATTTTACGGACAGGATCGGATGCGGATGGCAGCGGGTGTCAGCGGACATGTCACCGCTGACTTCCGCTGCTCCATAGGGCTGAATGGGGCATCCGATCAGATCCGCCTAAAAAAATGACAGGCGGATCTGATCGGAACGCCCGTGTGAAAGAGCCCTTATTAGTCCTTGCCCGGAGGCTAAACTCAAGGCATAAATTGACAGGGTGCTTCTTATTTCAATCTCCCCAGAATATATAAAGAAGTAAAGGACCATCTTTATTATTGATTGGACCCTGGGCAAACATTTTTTTGGGCCCTGCCAAATTCACTTGTCAACTATTTGCAAGCAGTGCAGGCTCAAGGTTCAGCTTTGGGCCCCACAACAATAACTGGGCCCAGGGCAGCTGCCCCTTTTGCCCTGTGTTAAAGATGGCCCTGAATAAGGTATTTTATTCAATAAAACAGGACAATTCTCACTTACATAATAGTAAGCAGCTTTCGGTGATTCCTATGAGGGCTCTCTCTGTATCTCAGCCTGGCTGCCAGCCAAAAACTCAGCTGTTCCATACACAGCAGACGAGCCTCAAACCATAGGTCACTAACTCCGCCTACGCGTTACATCGCAGACACATGACTTCCTCAGGGTCCACCCCTCCTTAAAGGCACAGGGGCGCATTGGACAGCCAAAAACTCAGCTGTCCCATACACAGCAGACGAGCCTCAGACCATAGGTCACTAACGCCTATGCATTACATTGCAGACACATCACTTCCTCAGGGTCCACCCCTCCTTAAAAGCACAGGGGCACAATGGACACCAAGCATATAGCACAATGGCAGGTGTCCAGTATGTCCCCTCACCAGTATTCCAACAAAACAAACAAATGCCGGCTGCCCTCACCTATAACTGGCCTTTGCAGCAAGGAGCACATGGAAGGGTGACACATGTCAAACAAAACCATAGTAAATGTGTATACTTATCTTTATTCAGTCTGATCAGGTTCATCTGGTCATGTGATCATGCAGATCCAGCTCTCCTGTGTCAGTGAGCATCGGCTTTAGGGTAGAAGAGGGAGCAGCAACAAGGGCTGGGCTTTGGGAACCTAAAGCAGGCCATTGTAGCCATTGCATTGCAGGTTATGCAATTTTCTTTCCTACAACCACGCTTTGCAGGAAAGAAAGTTGCCTAATTCCCCCACAGTCAGTCAGTATTGATGGGGGATTCCCTACTGCAGAGCTTTTGTGTTCTACAACAGGAAAGGGGGTAGGGGCAGGGAGTCGTCCCTGCCAGGAGAACACAGTCCCAGAAAGCAAGAATACCTTGCCACATATTTGTAGTAGTGTTGAATTGTCAGTCTGTTAATTTGCTGAACATTTTCACTGTCAAGTTGTAGACTTGAAGCACAAGTTCTAGTTGACACGTTTCCAATTTGTAGCAAATTTGCGTGGAAAGTCTCTAGCAAGAGCAAAGTTGCAGTGGTGAGTCTACAGCAAGAGCTCTGCAAGTGTACAGCAGGAAAATTCAGCCACAGTGCCCCCTGTGGCGGGATGACTATTGCACAACAAAACTAAACCAGAACTTGCAGCAGACTTGCAGAAAGTTTGCAAAGAAAGTTGATCTGAAGTCATGCAATGCGGACTTGCTGCAGTTGTGCAACAGACTTGTGAAGCCCTGGCAAGTCTAGCAATAGCTTAGCAAGTCCTTGTCAAACTTTTAGCACAATTGCTTGCTATCTGGGGAGATTACCGCTAGCAGCTGAAATAATTGCATGCTAAAAACAGGACATGCTGGTTGTACCCATATTGATCGATGGATCAATTTGGGTACAATTTGCTTACCCAAGGATGGATTGAATCTCGGCTGGTCCCTGCTGAACTGGCCAAGATTCGGTCCATCTGTGGCTGGCATAAGGGTTAAATGACCGCCCCCGTAATTCCCAGCAATTGTGTAGCGCTCCCACTTCTCCCCTGAATTCACTGCTCACTGCCACGGGATTTGGAGCTGCAGGATCACATGACAGACATTACATGGGGTAGGCAGGATGGGAAGCAGAAGGGGGGGGGGGGGTGTGGACAGTTTTAGGAATATTAAATGTTAGGCAGGAATTCCACTTCAAGGCTCATTCACTTGGACACTAAAGCCCGTAGTCCATCAATGGGCTGTGTGACTATGTGGCTTAAGCAGCCAAGTGCTGCATGCAGGTAGCCCATTCATGTCTATGGGGACACAGCGACTTCATGGACACAGCTGCTCATCCCAATATGTTGATGAGTGACTCCAAATGCACACTGGCTATGTTTGGGACTGCTCACCCGCATCCGCGTGGCTGTCAGATAGCGATTAATGGCTGGGTCCATACAGCCGCTGCATCCCCATAGACATGAATGAGCTGCCTACATGCAGTACCTGGTGGCTCAAGTTGCATAAACACATGGCCCATTCATGGAATATAGTCCCTGTGTGAATGAGGCCTTAAAACTAGGAGTGTGAAACATTGTGAAGGTCCCATAGATCTGTTAATGTAATAGCATCAGAGATTGGTGAGCTTCCTATGTGCACAGAAAATGATGATTTCCAAATGTGCTGCCAACACTTCACATTCACTATAAAAATAACCTCGCTAAATCAATGCTTGTAGCAACACATATATTTAAAAAACATTGGATCAAATTTGTTATGCTAAGTAGGATTTTGAATAAAATCGATATGCAGGATGTTGAATTCTAAAAATTATGTAAATAGCTTTCTATTGTCATATAAGAGTAATCATGCAAGTTTTTTTTTTATTGCAGTGAATACATGTTTAATAAATATATAATATGACAGCTTAAATGCCCAACGAAAACCAAATAAAGGTATAAGCTATCCCAAGCGCTTCAAATGAGGACCACTCACCAATAAATAAATTGGCTATGCAGCTACTTAACTAAAACATATGGAGAAAGATATATAATAGATAGATACTCAGCAATATCCCTATATATATATAGTAGCGCAAACTTGTCAAGAAGCAAGTGCCAAAAAAAATACTGTGCCCACTGCACAAAAGTCCGAAATGCAATAGATGTCACATAGGCAGCAGGAAAAAGTTCAGAAATGACTCAAACAGTCCATAATCCTTCACTCTATCTCCTGGGATGATAATGTACGAAGACGTGTTTCTCAAAAGGATCACCACCACCACCGTGCTCCAAGGGGGGAGGAGAATTGCCCACTCACCAGATGCTGTGGCCCAACCCACTTTCGTGTTTGAGCATTCAGGCTTATAATGATGGTCACTGGTCCAGAGTATCCACAACAGGAATCGCACCAGCGCAGTCAAAAAAAGCTCAGCAGCATATGGGGAGGAGAGAACATAATCCCAATAGCGTGATACCATTTGAAAGGGTTTTTTTAAATAAAATAAAACATAAGGTAACACACTCACATGTCTTGTATGTCATCCAACGCAAAAAAACAGTCACGAATAGGGGAGGGATGCCCTTCGGGAGATGATGTCCAGGCTCCACGCCGTGGACGCCGCGCCTTCTGGGTAATCCGAACTCCTCTTACACAGCCTGGTTACATCGCCTGGTTACGCCCCGACGCGTTTCGTGATTTCCACTTCTTCCCCGGGAGCGTTCCCGGGGAAGAAGTGGAAATCACGAAACGCGTCGGGGCGTAACCAGGCGATGTAACCAGGCTGTGTAAGAGGAGTTCGGATTACCCAGAAGGCGCGGCGTCCACGGCGTGGAGCCTGGACATCATCTCCCGAAGGGCATCCCTCCCCTATTCGTGACTGTTTTTTTGCGTTGGATGACATACAAGACATGTGAGTGTGTTACCTTATGTTTTATTTTATTTAATAAAACCCTTTCAAACGGTATCACGCTATTGGGATTATGTTCTCTCCTCCCCATATGCTGCTGAGCTTTTTTTGACTGCGCTGGTGCGATTCCTGTTGTGGATACTCTGGACCAGTGACCATCATTATAAGCCTGAATGCTCAAACACGAAAGTGGGTTGGGCCACAGCATCTGGTGAGTGGGCAATTCTCCTCCCCCCTTGGAGCACGGTGGTGGTGGTGATCCTTTTGAGAAACACGTCTTCGTACATTATCATCCCAGGAGATAGAGTGAAGGATTATGGACTGTTTGAGTCATTTCTGAACTTTTTCCTGCTGCCTATGTGACATCTATTGCATTTCGGACTTTTGTGCATGTTTAATAAATACCTGCTGATCCTACCCTGATCTCTCTGAGGCCTGTGAATGGACAGTGAAAGGAGAAGCAGCACACTGGAGAGGTCATTTCTCTGTCACTCTGCTCTCTTCTTCTATCAGCATGCTCCTTGCACTGAAAAATACCTGACTGGCTCTTTGTGTTGCTTCTTCCTCCCCTCTCTGAGCCCTGCTGTACAGACTGTACAGTGGACTGCAAGAAGTTGATGACAAATCAAATTCAAGTATTTATACTGCTTGCATTAAAAAAAAACACACACACATTTAATAACTAATAAAGTGAAAGTAAAGGCCTTTTCATAATTTAAACCTACAGGTTAGCCTACAATAAGCCTTACCTGTGGTGACATTAAATATTTACCTTAGCAGCGCCCGTGACGTCACCGGTGCATGCACACTGCCCTCTCAAATGACAGTGTCCCGTCCATAGTGAGAGCCGTTCCGCGGCCATGACTTATCGCGGCTTGGCTAGTCACATAGTTGTAACCCGCAAACCAGGAAGGAAGGCTGGGTGAAGATGAAAGCCCCGGGGATACTGCAACAGCGCTGCACTGGAGGTCAGTTAAGTCCTTCACAATGTGCTAGTATGCAATGGTTCAGTGGTAAATTGGCGCAAGAAGAAGTCTCAGTGTGGGCTAGTCCTGGGGACCCGGGGGGGGGGGGGGGGCCTGAAGAAGGAGCGCATGCTCCACAAACGCGTCGCCGTAGCGTCCCGCATCACCACCAGGAATGACGTCAGGATCCCAGGACCCACGAGTGCCAGCGTTCCACCCACTGACGGGGAGCCAACGGACACCACCGAGGCCGCCCCTGCGCAAACTGAGGAACCCCTCTGCCTCTCTCATTGGAACCGCCTGCCTCCACCACCAGGACTCGCTCCAGTGATGCCCCAGATGACACACACACATCTTGCTGAACTGCCTCTCATTCACCTAAAATATGTGAGTGTGATACTGCTTTACTTCTTCAATAAATGTCTTGCTGCAATTAGAAGGCACTGCGCTTCTTTCCTCTTGCTAGTATTCAATGAATACTAGCACATTACGCTCTTGGCTTGCACAATTTTTTTGTTTTCTTTTTTTGCGGTTTACTACAGCTTTAATGATCACAGAGATGCATTAATTATTCAGTCTGGAGTTTTAACCTCTTCCCATACTGCATACATATACAGTATCTCACAAAAGTAAGTACACCCCCACATTTTTGTAAATATTTTATTATATCTTTTCATGTGACAACACTGAAGAAATTACACTTTGCTACAATGTAAAGTAGTGAGTGTACAGCTTGTATAACAGTGTAAATTTGCTGTCTCCACAAAATAACTCAACACACAGCTATTAATGTCTAAACCACTGGCAACAAAAGTGAGTACACCCCTAAGTGAAAATGTCCAAAAAGGGCCCAATTAGCCATTTTCCCTCCCCGGTGTCATGTGACGCGTTAGTGTTACAAGGTCTCAGGTGTGAATGGGGAGGGCAGGTGTGTTAAATTTGGTGTTATCGTTCTCACTCTCTCATACTGGTCACTGGAAGTTCATCATGGCACCTCATGGCAAAGGACAGTGTACACTCACTACTTTACATTGTAGCAAATTGTAATTTCATCAGTGTTGTCACATGAAAAGATATAATAAAATATTTACAAAAATGTTGGGGCTTCACTCACTTTTGTGAGATACTGTATATATACCCTGGATGAGAAGCGGTAATGTTTTAGAGCCAGAAAACGGCTTTCAGGAAAAAGGAAGAGTTGATCTACAGCCGCCAGATCACTTTTACGGGACTTGGAAAAGTGCCTTTTGCCGTCCCCAAACTCTGCCCCTGGGCTGTTCACAGTGGAGAGGGAGGACCATCCATTATCTGTTCTAGTAGACCCCCGATCTCTCATATAGAGTGCCTGTCACTGACCAAGCTATCATATCGTATAGGTCCGGCCCGCATATGCAAACAGTGATTGCACCACACATGTGAGGTATTGCTGCAAACGTCAGAGGCAGTATGAGCAATAATTCTAATGCCAGAGCTCACGTTTAACTCTGGTAACCTGTAAAGGCTTTTAAAGTGTGGCCTATGGATAATTTTAGGTACTGTAGTTTGTCAACATTTTACAGATGAGCAAAGTTACATAAAAGTTGTGTTGTAGAAGCGTCTGATATCTGTGGCATTTTTGTATGGAAGAGGCAACTAAAGAGATCTTGTATCCATAGTAAAATCAAAGTTAGGTAAAAACACATTTCATAGCTTCTCACCACTTCTTCAGGACAGGTGCGCCATATACACTATGTCCTGAAAAAGGTCCAGTGAAATATTGTCCCTTTCCTTTTTCTTGGCTTGAAATCCCAGATATCACCAGCTTTACATTTTGGTAAACACCTATGATTTACTACCTCACCAGTCAATAGGAATGAGCAGGAGGCAGAAAGGGGAGGGGAAGCCTTGGTGGGCAACCTATGGCACCAGAAGGCCAAAGGTTCTTACTATTGCATTCCTGCAATGTGCGCAGATGCACATTCCTTGCATTAGTGTGATGTGGTGCCAATCATACTGAATTGTGCCCCAATTCTGCTTGCAACTAACATGCATTCTAGTGTGCCTGCAGAAAAGGCGCAAGTCTGTTTTCTGGGACTTTGAGGTGCCTTGCCAACCTATATCGCATGGGCTGCCTAATGCAATCCACATTAGCACACAATAAAAAGCTTGCTTTAACGGGCATGCATTAACACAACACACCCCAGTGGCAAAGTATAAACCCAACCTAAGTGCAGGCATCTATAAAGCGCACCTGTGCTCAGAATATGGTCGGTAAGCTATTTGCCTATTAACAAGCAGTAAAGGAACTTTTAAATATGTCCTCACCTTTCCTACTGCTTTTTGCTGTGAAGTAATTAATTCTCAAATGTTCTCAAAGATCACAACAAAGACCCTAAAGTTAGATTTCACTCCGTTTTCTAACATCAAGACTTTAGTGTGACATTTGAAAGTTAATTTCTCCACAGTGCCTATAGATAAAAAGATGAATGAGAGCTTGTTTTAAAGTGATTTACTGTTTGTTGATAATACTGCAATGTGCCTGATTTGGGCACAAGTTTAATGTAAATTGATCATATTTTTTTGGGGGTGTAGATTTTTGTGCATAGGTGCCTTCACCTGCTAGCAGAAGTGAGAATTGAAAATAATCATAGGAAAAAAGTGTTTGTTACCCTAAAAAAAAAAAAAAAAAAAAAAGATCCTGTTTCTTTAAAGCATGTTAGACAGCACAGTGCTTGTGCCTTGTGCCTGCCTACTTCTGCCCTCCACCCTGTAAACTGACCACGGTGTATCATGGCTGCTGACCCCTGACACCGTTGTCAGTTTATGTGTCTCCATCACCCTCAGCTCTCCTGTCCTCCTCTGTCCTCTCTCCCCTCGCTCCCTGCCTGTCTGCTCCTATGTCAGTGCCCACCCCTCCCCTCCTGCTGCTGAAATTACTTTTAATGTCCTATATAACCCTGTGTGTTTCCTAATGATAGGTGTTCCTGTCTTTGTGTTTTATAAAGAAAATGCCGTCTATACCTGACTCGACGCTCACTTGATTGCCTGGCTCTCTTCTCCTCTCTTCCTCTCGTCCTGACTGACTTCAGTGGGGGAATCGCTGCAGGTGTCAGACGGGGAGAGGAGAGAGCGGGCCGGTCACGTGAGCGCCGAGTGGCGCTCTGAAATGAGATATAGACAATATTTTTTTTATAAAACACAGAGACAGGAGCACCTGTCATTATGAAACACACAAGATTATATGAAGTTGTCACAGTGGATTTACATTAACAACCACTTTAAATTAAAAAAAATTAACTTTTTTTTATTATTCCTGACCATAAATAAAAAAAGAAAAAATATGTACAAAACTGCTTTACATTCCCATAAAGGAACGGACTTCTATATACAAGGAACAGAAAGCAGAAGGGGCATTAAATAGTTGAGATTATTCAACCTTACTTCCCGTTGATAGAATTTCAAGGGCAACTTCAACCCAGCACCAGCTAGAATTTCAACTCATATTATCTCAAGCATAATATGGATTTTGCGATGAAATCCATTACATGGCACATTACAATTAGAACATTGTGTTTTTCACCCCGTTATACTAACCAGCCAGCCAGTTCTATCTCTGCGCAGCTCTCGAGTTTGTACAAAGTTGTCGCCTTGGCCAAGGTCAATGGAAGTGAGCTGTCAGAAATATTTAGAGGTGAGATCTCTGCCTATTCTCAATAATCCTTTCACTAAAGGTGAGCCAGTGGCTCATTTCAAGTTCATTCAAAGTGTTTGTCTTCTGTCTTTGTAACAGGAAAGGCACCTTACCAATATTGGGCAAGAGTCTGAAAATATTGAAAGATTGTTGACCCTTTAATAGCTTTTTCTGCATGCTTCACAACACAAAACGGGTCACCACAGCATTGAAGCAAACCTGTCTTCCAGAAGTAAAGTGGAAATCTAACTCAACTATGAGCATTTTGCCTCTGTTAAAGTTTTGTATATCAGTGGTTCTCAATTCCGGTCCTCGGGACCCACTAACAGGCCAGTGATTGCATTTACTGCAATCACTGAGCAGCAAATGAGATCACCTGTGATGTAATTTAGTTATCTTGCAAACCTGGCCTGTTGGTGGGTCCCGAGGACCGGAATTGAGAACCACTGTTGTAGATTTCAAGTAAAATAAAGGAAAGCATGCAATCTTAACCACTTGCCAACTGCCTAACTGTAAATATACGTCATTACTTTTACGTTAAATACCGTTGTTATGGTTAGCTGCCATAACCCCGTTTTCTTTTTTTCGTTAGATGGCCGATTGGCCGGCTGTCCGATAAAAGTGATCCCAGCTTTTATAGGCGGCGGGAGAGGTCTCCATTCCTCTTTCCGGTCAATTCCAAGCTTACCGGAGTTGGTAAGCCTGGAACCAATCCGGTGCGGCCGATGGCTAGGCAGGAAGCCGAGTGATAGCCCCCACTCGGCACTATGCCCTTGGAGGATCGGAGCGACCTCTGACATCACCTCTGGTCTTTGGCAGATAAACAGGATTTTTTTTTTTAAAAAGTTAAAATATCTTTTTTTTTGTTTTGCTTTTAACCGTAAATGAGAGATCTGGGATCTTTTTGACCCCAGATCTCTCAATTAAGATGACCGGCATGATATTTTTTTTATAAGGGATGTTTACATTCCTTGTAATAGAAATAAAAGTGATAAAAATAAAATAAAGGGACAATGTAAAAATAAAAAGTAAAATAAAAAAATTTAAAGCGCCCCCATCCCTCTGTGCTCGCATGCAGAAGCGAATGCGTGCTTAAGTTGCGCCCGCATATGTAAATGGTATTAAAACCACACGTTTGGTATCATGCGATCGTTAGAGTGAGAGCCATAATTCTAGCACAGGATCTCCTCTGTAACTCTAAGTGTCCATTCACACTACCGCGACTTGTCAGGCGACTTGTCAGCCTGACAAGTCGCGGTCCGTCACGGTCCATTGTGTTCTACAGGATCCGTTCTAATAGGAGCGACACAAGTCGCTCCGACTTAGAAAAAGGTTCCTGCACTACTTCGGGGCAACCCGGAGCGACTTGCATAGACATTCATTATATGAAGTCCGTGCAAGTCGCGCCGAAGTCGCGGTGCACGCAACTTTACAGGTCGCCCCCGAAGTCGTGCCGCGTTAGTGTTAACCGGCACTTAACAGGTAAACTTTAAAAAATGTTAAATTGTTGCATATGGAGATTTTTAAGTACTGTAGTTTGTTGCTAATCCACAAGCGTGTTCAATTTTAAAGCATGACATGTTAGGTATCTATTTACTCGGCATAACATCATCTTTCACATTATATAAAAAAAAGTGGGCTAACTTTACTTTTTTTGTTTTAGGTGTATTTTTTCCAAAACAATTGCATTTGAAAGACTACTGCAAAAATACAGTGGGACAAAAAATATTGCAACAACTGCCTTTATATTCTCTAGCGTCTCTGCTAAAAAGAAATATATAATGATTGGGGGTTCTAAGTAATTCTCTAGCAAAAAATTTAGATTTTTACTTGTAACAACAGATGTCAGAAAAAGGCCATAATGTTTACTTATTTTGTAGATTTATTCCATGGTCCACACAGCCTCTCTATTACGTGCAGGGGTGTATCTGCACTGCCTGAAGGCAGCAGCAGAAAGACGTGTAGCACAGTGGGAAAAGCCTCTGTCTCTCATCCAGAGTAGGCTGTCAAAGGGATGCAGGGCCGCTGATAGGGGGGGGGGGGGGGACCACCAGCCCTCTTGTAGGGGGCCCAAGCTCACAGGGGGGGCCCACACAGAGAGGGGTGATTAGTGATGGACAACAAATACAGAAATCTTCCTCCAGCACCTGAATCTGATCTGTCCCTCTCCCTGCTATCAGCTTTTATCTGTTGAGAAAGAGACAGTTGTCCCTCACTAATCCCCCTCCCTTGTGTGGGCCCCCCCTCCCAGCACTTATCTCTGCTCAGGAGTTTATTTGTAAATTGTAACTTTGTTTCTCTCTCTCTGTCTCTCTGATCACGGAGCTCCAACTGCCCAACCTGTATATTTTTCTCATCTCATCTTCTATTTTATTTAATATTGTTTTTTTTTTTTTGAGATTTAGCAGGAATTATGCGAGTTATGTTATATTTGTGTCTGCTAATAGTGATGTTGTCATTTTAGCTAAATATATCTTTAATATTTCCTGGGGGGGGGGGGGGGGCTGCCAGGTAGTCTGTCCGCGATTTCTAACAGCAGCCCTGAGGGGATGTGGCAGCAAAGCTGTCTATGGGACTACAGACAGGCCATGTGTTGGTA
The DNA here is from genome assembly GCF_965119305.1 of Pelophylax lessonae. Classification (NCBI taxonomy): domain Eukaryota; kingdom Metazoa; phylum Chordata; class Amphibia; order Anura; family Ranidae; genus Pelophylax; species Pelophylax lessonae. Next base: position 291,305,448 of record NC_138773.1, on the reverse strand, counting down.
CAGGGTCCTGTAGCTCCAATAAGAAAGCTGCAAAGTGAGCACATCAGCACAGATCTGCTTGGTTATTTGGTATGGTCAAAATGCTGCATTTTTTCATTTGAAATATCATTAAACTCACATAAAAAAAACTATCAATAAATGGTGTATTACATGCTCTTCATATTCACTCAGTGCACAAACAAGGTCCATAAAGAAGTGGATGAGTTTGGGGTGGAGGAACTTGACTGTCCTGTACAGAGTCCTGACCTCAACCTGATAGAACACCTTTGGGAAAAATTAGAGCAGAGACTGTGAGCCAGGCCTTCTCATTTACTCCAGTGCCTGACCTCACAAATGCACTTCTGGATGGTCATAGACACACTGCTAAACCTTGTGGACAGCGTTCACAGAAGAGTTGAAGCTGTTATAGCTGCAAAGGATGAGCCAACTCAATATTGGACCCTACGGACTAAGACTGGGATGCCATTAAAGTTCATGTGTGTAAAGGCAGGCGTCCCAATACTTTTGGTAATACAGTATATTTATATACTGTATATATATTCTTGCAAATGCAGTTCCTTAACAGCAAGTGAGCCACAGGCCATGCTGTCTTTGTATTTCTGATGAGTTATTACGTGATGGCTAGAGATGCTGGAACTCGCTCATTAAATTGGCTACAGTTTAGGTGTCAGAGGTCCATCTTGAAACTGCTGATACAGTAGATTACATTCCGTAAGAGAGAGTGACTCTGAAAGCTTGTTTGCAGCACATGTGTGAAGTCCACCTCATATCCCCGATGATACAGCTAAAAACTTGCTTAGACAGCCACAATGCTGGTGTTAAAACAGCTAGAGGAATTGTAGGTGTCAGGGTCACCATCCTAATGACCGATACTGTGACTTTTCTACATTTCATTTGTCTTATCATATTTTTTACAAGCTCTTTTACCTAGTTCAATTATTCCAGTAAATTATCTTACAGCAGGGAGCCAGATATATGACAAAACGATCCACGGCAACAGCAAATCATTGCAGATCAATCGTGCTTTTTACTTCTATTTTGACACACAGGCCAGGAAAAAAAAAAACCTGTCTCCAATCTCTTATTGCACAGCAATGATATGATATTACACGTCTCACTGATTGTCCTGATTTAAAGGACAATGCCAGAAAATCACGAAGGTGTATTAAAACTCACTCTAGGACACAGAGAATACAAAAAAAAAACCCCTTCACTACCAAAAAAAGTTAAGGATAGGTAAGCTGGACTTTATATGTACCACTGAGAAATCACACAGAATTAACCACTTCAGCCCGGAAGATTTGACTGCTCAAAGACCAGGCCCTATTTTGCGATTCAGCACTGCATGACTTTAACAGACAATTGCGCGGTCGTGCGACGCTGTACCCAAATGAAATTGACGTCCTTTTTTTCCCACAAACAGAGCTTTCTTTTGGTGGTATTTGATCACCTGTGCAATTTTTATTTTTTGCACTATAAACAAAAAAACAGCGACAATTTTGAAAAAATAACAACATTTTTCACATTTTTTTATATGAAATTCTCAAAAAAAATGTAAAAATCAAAATGTTTTAACATTCTTGGCCAATTTGTTTTCTGCTACATATTTTTGGTAAAAAAAATTGCAATACGCGTATTTTGATTGGTTTGCGCAAAAGTTATTGCGTTTACTAACTACAGGAAAGATTTATGTCATCTTTATTGTTTTTTTTAAAACTAGTAATGGCGGCGATCTGCAATTTATTTTGCAGGACTGCGACATTGCGGCGGACAGATCGGATCCCTGACTGACATTTTTGACACTCTTGGGGGTACCAGTGACATTACTACAGTAATCAGTGCTAAAAATATGCATTGTTACTGTAAAAATGCCACTGGCAGGGAAGGGGTTAACTTTATTGGTGATCAAGGGGTTAAGTGTGTCCCTAGGGGCGTTATTCTAACTGTTAGGGGGCGCGGCTAGTGAAGTAACCACAGAGACATGCGATCCTATATAGCAGGATCGCATAGCCTGTGTGCCTACTTCAGGGAGAATGACAGACGGCTGTGTTTACATCAGCCTTCTGTCTTTCTCCCTCTCCTGTGGGAGATGGCGAGTGGCCAGCAGCCATTGGAGCCGCTGGTCACACGCGCTGGCTAGGCAGGGAACGAGCGGGGGTGGGAGTGTGCCTCCGGCGGCGCGCGCTCGCCTCCTACAGGCTTTTTGGCAAGTGACGTAGTACTACGTCACTTTGCCTGTAAGCGGCTGTGTGCCACAGTAAATGTACAGGAGGCGGTTGGCAAGTGGTTAAACAACCAAACATTTTTTATTACATAATTCTAAAAATCACAAGTAGGACAAAGATCCTACTAAAAAAAAACAACAACCAAATCAAAACAGTGCTACATATAAACATGTGTATAAATATAATCCAAAGTTACCATATACTGTAACTGTCCTTCATACAAATGTCTGTGAATACGGTGGTGATACAATCCACCAATCGTGATCAAATTCACATAAAAAGTTTGATTAGTTGAGAAGAGATTGTGTGATAGCAGGCACCTCCACCAATCCCATGCTCACCTTATGTCCCTCATTAGAAAGATCTTTTTGCGCCTTTAATCAAATCAGTCATACTCCATGAACCCAGTTGGACTTTCTCAGGGCTCAAACAATCCTCCCCAGAATTCTTACTGGTAAATCCAGAACTCCTCTTAGCTCAGGTGATAAAGCATGGATCAGGGCTCAAAAAGATACAAAAACACAGCACTTACTGAGAAGGGATGGGCAGAACACCCCCTCAAACATCTCAAACAGAGAAAAAGTTCTAGCGAACATGCAAACCCTTATTGTAAAGGCTTGTAAGCAAGTTATTGCAATAAAAAGTGTATGGGGATCTGGGTACTGCCCTGGGAAACATGTATCAATGCAAAAAAAAGTTTTTAAAACAATTGTTTTTAAAGGAGCAGTGATTTTATTGATGCTTAAAGTGAAACAATAAAAATGAAAGATTCCTTCAAATATCGTGTCTGGGAAGGTCCCCTTGATGTGCCTGTAAAGTGGTGCATCTGTACGATATATGGAGCCTGCTGCAGCAATACTGACATTTCTAAAGGAAAAAATGTCTTTTAAACTTGCTCGCGGCTGTAACATATTGCCATCTCCCGGCAATACAGATAAAAAAAGGAAAAGTGAAAAATTAAAAGAAAGACAAAATTAAAAAAAAAATACATCGTAGGGTCCCCCCCCCAAAATCCATACCAGACCCTTATCTGAGCAAGCAGATGTCTGTGAATACGGTGGTGATACAATCCACCAATCGTGATCAAATTCACATAAAAAGTTTGATTAGTTGAGAACAGATTGTGTGATAGCAGGCACCTCCACCAATCCCACGCTCACCTTATGGATTGTCCCTCATTAGAAAGATCTTTTTGCACCTTTAATCAAATCAGTCATACTCCATGAACCCAGTTGGACTTTCTCAGGGCTCAAACAATCCTCCCCAGAATTCTTACTGGTAAATCCAGAACTCCTCTTAGCTCAGGTGATAAAGCATGGATCAGGGCTCAAAAAGATACAAAAACACAGCACTTACTGAGAAGGGATGGGCAGAACACCCCCTCAAACATCTCAAACAGAGAAAAAGTTCTAGCGAACATGCAAACCCTTATTGTAAAGGCTTGTAAGCAAGTTATTGCCATAAAAAGTGTATGGGGACCCGGTACTGTCATGGGAAACATGTATCAATACAAAAAAAAGTTTTTAAAACAATCATTTTTAAAGGAGCAGTGATTTTATTGATGCTTAAACTGAAACAATAAAAATGAAAGATTCCTTTAAATATCGTGTCTGGGAAGGTCCCCTTGATGTGCCTGTAAAGTGGTGCATCTGTACGATATATGGAGCCTGCTGCAGCAATACTGACATTTCTAAAGGAAAAAATGTCTTTTAAACTTGCTCACGGCTGTAATATATTGCCATCTCCCGGCAATACAGATAAAAAAGGAAAAGTGAAAAATTAAAAGAAAGACAAAATTAAAAAAAAAAAATACATCGTAGGGTCCCCCCCAAAATTCATACCAGACCCTTATCTGAGCAAGCAGCCTGGCAGGTCAGAAAAGGGGGGGGGGGACAAGTGAGCACCCCCCCTCCTGAACCAGGCCACATGCCCCCCCACCCCAAAGCACCTTGTCCCCATGTGAACAGCTAACTGTATGCTCTGTAATTATTTTCAATGTCTTGTGTTATATTTTGATTTGTATGACAAATACATTTTAACCTTTTTCTTTTTGTTACATTAATAAATACATTTTGATACTTTTTAATTTGTGATCTCTCTAGTACTACAGTAACCCCCCCCCCCTCCATTGCGGGGGTTACATTACGGACCCACCCGCGAAAAGTGAAAATCCGCTAAATAGAAAAACCCTATTAAAATACACTGTAGGCATGTTTTTTTTTTTTTTTTGGTCACTGTGGGCCTGATTCATAGTACGGCGAATTGGCGTTTCGGCGTGATTTTGCGAAGCGGCGATTATTTAAGTCTGAAATTGGCATTCAAAGAACGGCGGGCGGAAAATAGCGCCTAGTGTGAGATTCATTAAGATGCAATATGGTCAGAGCGCGACTTAAAACCACGCCAGCTAAAAGCTCGACTAAAGTTTAGCCAAATTTTCCCCTGTACCCCCAAAAATCCCAAATCACTGTGGAAGGTGTGGAAGTCAATTTGGAGATGACTTGCGTTTAAAAAATCTCAAAAACTGACTTAGAAAGAGAGATATCTGCGAAAGTGTGGAAAGGTTAAACAGCTCCTCCAGCCGCGAGCTGCGAACTCGCGAATGTGCGCATGCGCAACGCCAAATTGGCTCAAAAAATTTCGCCAGCGCGATTTTGGGTCAATTTTTTTTTGAATACCGCTTGCAAATCCGCTGTCTCGCCCATAGAAAATGGCAAAAACCGGCGGAATTGGAAAAACATGCACACTTCCAACAAGGGATCCTTTAGTAAACACCATCACATTCCATACACCTTTCCTGCTAACTCCGAAATCATAGCAGTCAAATCTACAGTGTTTATATAGAACCTCCACATTCTCTGAAAAAACCCACAAAATATTACATTGGGGAATTGGTCGTCAGATAGAAAAAAAATAGATGTAAAACATATTTCAAAGAAAGATTATTAGCATTTCACACATATCAAGGAAATGTCACAATTTTGACAATATTTTATGTGTTTCCAAAGAATGTTTTTAGAAATATATTGCAAATACTACCTTTTCTTCCATATGGGTATGGCCAAG
>NC_138773.1:291127660-291295160 GCF_965119305.1 Pelophylax lessonae | reverse complement strand
GTAATGCTACCCATACTGCTGTCCTTTTAACATGGTGACAAAAGTTGATACCTATGCTACATGTGTGTAAAGTTACTTGCACCCTGCTAAATGGACAGCAATAAGGTTGTAAATACAGTGACTGCCTGTCCCCCCCTGATGGCGGCCCTGGGTGTGTCATGAAAGGCCAATTGAGAAAATGGCTATATCATGTAGAGGAAATCACCAGTGTGGGGCAACCTATGTCATGGAGGTAGATTTGGACATCGATGTATATGTATCACCAGAAATGGAATTCTTTGTTCTACAATATCTCAAAGACGACCTAGCATGTTATTTGAAGACTGTACTATTTTGGACATACTTGGACTCAAACATACACTGCTCTTTCCACAGCTCCTCCTCCTCTGGGGGTATGATAAAGTTTATACGCATCTTCACCAAAAGCACAAGATGATGTGTCGTCTCCGGATGAGGCTGCAGCGGAGATTTCAGTTCCTGCCTGATATAGTGGATCTGCAGCGGGCCTGGAGTGATGCCAAAAGGCGCTCACCCAGGCTCCTGCTAAAGGCTGTGGAGCAAATCTCCGGTAAGTAAAAATATACATTACATGTGACCAGATAGGTTACAATTTTTTGGGTAGGTGGACATGTGTTTAGCTATGCAACAACACTAATACCAACACCCCCCCCCCCCCTCCCTCTCGCTCCTACCTTTCCTACCTCCATCAAGTGTCTCTTCACAACCTTTAATACTACTATGTACATTCGTATTTTTTATGTTTCTTTTTTTTCTTCTGCTTCTAGCCAAAGCGGACGGACGGCACCCTCTTGTGCTTTTGGTGAAGAAGGGGAGGAGGAGGACGGCCACACTCCAATACGCAATCAGAGGCAGCGAGCCATTTGAGCAGCTGAAAATTGTGGATCGTAAGTAGAAAATAAAAATGTTAGAAATTTCTAATCTCTAATCACATTTTACAGAGCCCCCTTTACATCGGAGTCTCCAGACTTACTACACTGTAAGAGGGAAGTGTGAAGACTCGGATATAAGGAGAGTTTGGGAACCATTATTTGAGGGGGGAAGCTGGGGACTCTGGTGTAAAAGGGAACTCTGTGTTCCCCAAAGCTCCCCCATACATCTGAGCTTACAGAGACCCTCTTACACTTCCCTTCCTCAGTCCACCACAGTCAAGGGCACAACAAGTCCCACTGCAGAAGGCTACCTGCTTGGACTTGTAATCCTCTCTGTAGGGGAATGAGGAAATACTGCCTGCTATGCTAAGACTTGTAGTGCCCTCTGTTAGGGACTAAGGATTCCTCAGTCCTCAACATTCTAGGGCACTATAAGTCTCAGCATAGTGGGCTGTCATACCTCAGTCCCTCACAGCTCGGGTCAAAAGCAACACAGTTAAACATCTAAAGGACAACTCCAAACAAAACTACCAATAATGGACAGAGTCCATATGCTCTATAATGTCAAAGACCCGCTACCACTCACCTTCCACCTCTGGTGCTGTCATTGTGTAGGGCAAAGGGCTCCATCTACACCATGTTTGGCTTTCAGGTCAGATAGGCAGGACTTGCTCAGCTCCACTCTCTTCCTTGGCAATTGACTCTGGCGTCATTGTGGATCTTTCCTCCTCTAGAAAACACCCAGGGGCCCTCTCCTTGTCCCCCAGCCACCCAGGGCCTTCTTCTCCTCCTCCTCCACCAACCATTTTCAGACTCTTCCAACTTCCCTTGGCCAACTCAACCCCTTTGCATAGTGGACACAACAAATCTATGACCAGCCTGCAAAATATCAAGTCTGGGCCTGGTTACCTGTATGTTCCGGGTCCAGGGCGGAGCTCTCCTCCCAGAGCAACAAATGATGATAGCAGAGTGAGTTGACCGGCCAGTCACTTCCTACTGGTGCAGGTACACACCTACCGATTCCTCCACATCTTAGGATAACATGATCAGACGGCCAATCCCCAGGCAGAGAAGGAGGAGTAAGTGTCAGCGGACAACAGACACCTGGCAGACGCAGTGAAGGGACTGCAGCACACTGCTGCAACTTTTTGATCCGAGGATTGAAAGCAATCTTTTACTTGGGAGATTTCCCTGACTGCGCCCTTCGAAATGTTGGTGCTCCGCCACTGGCCGCAAGGCCCCTGTAGGTGCGAGGCCTTAGGCGCCCGCTTAATTTGCATGGTGCCCTCCTGTTTTAAAACATGGTCAATGCATCTCATTGGTGTAAGTGCACTTCTATGTTCTGAATTTTAGGGGCATTGAGTATGGTGCTAGCATGATGAGAGGTTACTGCCTATTTGTGTCCATAAATAATATATAATGTTTTTCTTTTATTTTAGAAACCAGTGATCAGGATGTTGCGGCTCAGCCTTCTCAGGCCCCCTGTAAGTAATGTGGATGTGCTGGTGTGTTGTGTATTAGGTCGAACTTGGAGGAATGATTGTTTGTTTTGTTTTCTTTTGTGGTTGATGTAACTTCAGCAAGAGAGGAGCCTCAGGCAGGGCCAAGTCGCCTGGATCCGGGCCAGGAACACATTGTTGCCCAAGAAGAGGCCAATTCGTCTGAACCGGATGAGGACCTGGGCTCTCCTCAAATGGGAAGTAAGTATTCTACATGTGTTTGTGTGTTCAATGTGTCCTGGGAAATCTAAGGGCTGTAATATCTATATTTTGCCATTGGGGTTATGTAGCAGCTGACATTGAGGATGTTAGTTGTGGAGGACTGGGGAAGAGGGGCTGCTGCTTACCCAGTCCAAAGTAACTACTACCTTCAATGTTTCCCAACTACTTTCTGTGTGCCTTTATCAAATAGCTTTGGTTAAAGGATTGTATTTGTGTCTTTGTGTTTCTAGGAGATACGACGCCATCCCCCCATGAAGGGACACCATCCCCCCATGTAGGGTCTCCCCCATCCTCCCCCACTCCAGGCTCCCCTGAACTAGTCTGTAAGTACCTAAAATTAGATTCTCACATGAATTGTGTGTGCTAGGATGATGTGTATCTAGGATAATCTAAGTTGGAGTCTAAGCAAGTGTAGTTTTGCTATATGTGACAGGAAGGTTGGTCATGAAACACTCTTGCTTAACCTTCATGTTTGCAAGGTGGTTTTGGGGAGCTTTACAGGACATGTTATCTTTTGTAAGTTATCTCAAGCCACCCTATTCTAAATTGGTGTTAGTTTCTCTACATTGGAAATGGTGTGCTTTGTACTTGTAAATTTTTTGTGGACATTGTAATTTAATCATGTCCTGATTTAGTCAACACTGAAAATGTGTGTTTGTCAATCTTTCATAAATACTCTTCCTCGGTAATGTACCACATTCCAGTTCACAATTTGTGTTCTTTTTGTGCAGTTTCTCCCGAGCCAGCCACGCCATCAACTTCGGGGGCCCAAAAAAAAACTGATGATGGTAAGTTGTGTGCTTTTCCAGTAATGTGTCTACTTAGTAAGTGGAGAAATGCTAACTGTGTATGTCCCCGCTCAGGCTTCAAGTTCCTCTAAAGGCAGCAGGTTCTTTATGTGAATGCATTCTATGCATTAGTATTCCAAGTGATAGGTGTGCATATTCCCCCTCAGACTTACTGGGACCATTTTTTACTGTCCACATTTTTGCACTAATACTTGTCTGGAACAGACTCCCCCTCCTCCTTAACTGAGGTGACAGCATGCCAATATTGCCTCCTGATGCTGTCACTCCTAATCATTGAGACCATCGGAAGGGAGGGGGGCAAGGCTGGCTCACAGTTAGGTGCCTGAACAGGCACAGGGTGCTTGGCTTCATCTCATGTGCCTCCATAGCAAGCTGCCTGCTGTGGGGTCAACCAACAGGAGGGAGGTGCCTAGAGGTGTGTACAGGGGCCATGTAAAAAGGAGGATTGTTATTTATCTTGTCCCCAAAAACCTAGAGAGTGTAAGTCTAACCTGATTAGTTTTCCACAGCCCTCCCAAAATATGTTTCCAACACTTAGAACAGGCAGGGCTGAGGCACCAAAAACATCCGAAAAACACAATCAGCACAAAAGCATGGAGTACGTATCCTTAACGCTACAAGCTTCACCCAGTAGAATGACGCTTGCACTGTACAAATCTGCATCACCACCATATCAAAGTCTAAATAAAACTTTCAGGGAAATGTGGAGGGGTAATGAGTGGGTGTTAGAGCGTTTTCATGACTGCCTAACCTACAGTTAGCGTGAGTCCATTTGTTGATAAACTTTTTCTTCTCTCTTAACACAGCTGGGATGGCGGAAAGGAGATCAGGGGAGCAGACACATCTGCTCCGTCCACAACTGGCCCTCCGAATTCCAAAGGGTAAGTCTCTACTATGTGTCAGGTTCAATCTATAGACAGTAAGAGGGAGAGAGAACGCTACACAAACTCCAATGGTGATAGAGATAAATGTGTGCACATGTATCGTGTTGACCAATTGAACCCAAAACACCTTACATTCTTCTAAATGATTGCTTGTGTTGACATGAAGAAAAGCCTTTTACTTAGCTTTGGTGGAACTGCTACTAACATTCCAAGCCATCTTATGTAACCTTTTGAACAATTTGCTGTGAAAGTTTGAGTTTAAGGTTTACACCAGCAATTTAGCATATTTGCTTCAGAGTGTTGATAAAAGCCAACCAATAGACTCCTAAGCATATTTGTTGAGGCACATTAATTACAATCGTTGTTTGGATCATTTTGCATAAAACTAATTGTCATGTCTTTTTCTACCCAGGACACACGCACCTCACCTATGAGGTCCTTTTGGAATACGTAACATGGTGCATCGACAGAATCTTAGTTTTGGAAGAAACTTATGGGGCCAATCCAGCCCCTCAGGAGCCATTTGTCAGGAATGTTTCCCCCTTAAAAAGATTATAGTTTTTATTTTTTAATTTGTTTGGTTAATTTTACAATGTTTTTTAACTGTCACATTTCGACATTCTAAAAAAAAATATAACAAAAAAATTTAAAAATTCAAAACCTTTTTTTTGGGACCAAAAAAAAAAAAAAAATTAAAAAACCCTCGTTTTTGGGAAACAAAAAAAATATAAAAATTAAAAACCCTTTTTTTTGGGACCAAAAAAAAAAAAAAAAATTAAAAAAACCCTCGTTTTTGGGAAACAAAAAAAATATAAAAATTAAAAACCCTTTTTTTTGGGACCAAAAAAAAAAAAAAAATAAAAAAACCCTCGTTTTTGGGAAACAAAAAAATTAAAAAATTAAAAACCCTTTTTTTTGGGACCAAAAAAAAAAAAAAATTAAAAAAACCCTCGTTTTTGGGAAACAAAAAAAATATAAAAATTAAAAACCCTTTTTTTTGGGACCAAAAAAAAAAAAAAATAAAAAAACCCTCGTTTTTGGGAAACAAAAAAATTAAAAAAATTAAAAACCCTTTTTTTTGGGACCAAAAAAAAAAAAAAATTAAAAAAACCCTCGTTTTTGGGAAACAAAAAAAATATAAAAATTAAAAACCCTTTTTTTTGGGACCAAAAAAAAAAAATAAATAAAAAAACCCTCGTTTTTGGGAAACAAAAAAATTAAAAAATTAAAAACCCTTTTTTTTGGGACCAAAAAAAAAAAAAATTAAAAAAACCCTCGTTTTTGGGAAACAAAAAAAATATAAAAATTAAAAACCCTTTTTTTTGGGACCAAAAAAAAAAAAAAAACCCTCGTTTTTGGGAAACAAAAAAATTAAAAAATTAAAAACCCTTTTTTTTGGGACCAAAAAAAAAAAAAAATTAAAAAAACCCTCGTTTTTGGGAAACAAAAAAAATATAAAAATTTAAAAAAAACCCTTTTTTTGGGCACCAAAAAAAAAAAAAAAAAAAAAAACAAAAAAGCCTTGTTTTTGGCAACCAAAAAAAATATAAAAATTTAAAAAAAACCCTTTTTTTGGGACCCCAAAAAAAATAAAAAAACAAAAAAAGCCTTGTTTTTGGCAACCAAAAAAAAAAAATGTTTACAAAAAAGCCTTGTTGTTTTTATGGCAACCGACAAAACCACAAATGTTTACAAAAAAGCCTTGTTGTTTTTATGGCAACCGACAAAACCACAAATGTTTACAAAAAAGCCTTGTTGTTTTTATGGCAACCGACAAAACCACAAATGTTTACAAAAAAGCCTTGTTGTTTTTGGTAACAAACTAAACCAAAAATGTTTACAAATAAGCCTTGTTGTTTTTGGTAACAAACTAAACCAAAAATGTTTACAAAAAAGCCTTGTTGTTTTTGGTAACAAACTAAACCAAAAATGTTTACAAAAAAGCCTTGTTGTTTTTAGGGCAAACGACAAAACCACAAATGTTTACAAAAAATAATTGTTTTTGTGAAAACCTTCCAAAAAATGATGTCAAAACATAAAAAATGTTTAAAATGTTTATCTAAATTAAATTTAAGTATGTTGCTCTTTGCAACACAAATGTTACATTGGCAATTTAGTTCATTCTATTATATATTGTAATATATTTTTTGTACGCTACAGTTGGTAGACACCCACATGTGTTATTAAAACATTTATTTTATTACCCAAGTTTTCTTTTTGGTGTACACATCGAATGTCTTTTGTGTTGTATTTGTTTAGTTGAGTGGTGTGGTCTGTAATTGTTAGTATGTTGGCTTTGGTTTATGTTAGCCTTGAGACTTGTTTTGAAGCTACATTTGAAGGGAGACCTTTTCTTGGGTCGTTATGTGAACATTGAGTTATCTAAATTTACATGAAATCATATGTTTGGAGATAGAGAAGCACGTGTGTATAAATGCCTACATTAACCAGGGCCATTACTTGGCCACCAACACTCCTAAAAAACCAAAGAGCAAACACAAACTAATCATTTTGCATAAAATTTTATTTCATCCCCAAAAGAAGCACTATAATAAATCATATTGTGCCACCCTCAAATTAAAAAAAAAAATGGCCCAACAAATTGGCCAATGTAAATCATTAACAAAACTAAACCAAATTAAACAAAAAAACAAAAAATCAAGTTGGTGGTCGTGCCTGAAGCAGTGTGGTGAGCACTGTTAAGTTTCCTGCCATCAAATGGTGGGCCAATAGTTCCATCTGGTCTGGGGTTAACTGTAGAGTTGTGCTCAAGTGGCCCATTAGGATCATATCTTCTGTCTGAGGCTGCTGATGATGCAGGGTGTTGAACGTTGGAAATGTCCCAGACAGAAGATGTTCTGCCAATAGTGTCATCTGCTCTGGGGTCAGCCTAAGCATTTGGGCAACGTGTGGCATTACCATGAGATGGGATCGTTGCTGCTCCAAGGCTATTTGATGCTGCTGGTGGTGCAAGGGTTGTGAAGATGTGTGGGGAGTGGTGGTTGATTGTTTGTTGTGGTCCACGGTGCGGGGGCAAACGACATGTCGCATTGGTGACAAAAAAGAAGAACGGCCTGGGGAGGAGTGAAGTGATAAAGGTGTGGAGGGAATGTAGTCAGGTGGAAGGGGTACTGTGGAACCAGTGCGCATTGAGGTTGTGCAGGAGGATTGCTCATTGAGGGGTGTGGGAGTCCGAACGGAGTGTGAAGTGCTAGGAGTGGCTACAGGAGGAATTGTCCCATCCCCAGCTGCCTGACAAGTGGCCAACACTGGCATTACCCTCCCACTACCACAACCTGCAGTGGCAGGTGAGTGAGATGTTTGGGAGGGCTCTGCCAATGGGGCATCTTCAGATCCAAACAGGCATTGGCATGTGGCCAGCACCTGAGTGTCAACACTTTGCCGATCCCGTTGATGCTGGTCTGCTAAACTTACCAAGCTGTTACGCATATCCTGTTGAACCTGTAACATATCCTGGTGAACCTGTACCATTGTTGTTACAGATTCCTGTATGAGCCCGAGCAGACGTACTGCCTCAGTAGATTGCTGAGTACGCCTCCTTAACTCATTTTGGACCTGATACTCATCAAGCAGCCTCTCGGCTACATCCAGCATAGATGGACGAAGTTGGGTAGGTGACAATCCCTCTGCATCTAAGGCTACCTGAAAGCAGAAGAAATAGACCAAATCATTATCAAACATCATGACTAAATATTTCAGATTAGTTTGACAACTTAACACCCCAAGCAGAACGTTGAAAAGTTTGATGTGCTTCTAATGAGTACTTGTTCATTGTAAGATTATCCAAGCTAGCAACACTTCTGATAATGGGTACATATTATATTGGTATGACTAATATGACAAAGGCAAAAAAGATTCAACATGAAGGTGTTCCCAATTAACCCTGGTGTGGTAGGTTGTTTATGCTTTTGGTAAATCTGTTACTACACCAATGACTTTATACATCTACGTATGTTGTCTAAAATCTTGCCATCAATCGGCTACAGGACAACCCAACCAAACGATACCCATGAATTTGGACCTGGAAAATCAAAGACGGGCCGGACTTTAAAGATCCTGGATGTTTTTGGAACATTAGTGGCACACCAAATTATAACATAATTCCCTGATGTTCAAGATAGAACTCTTGTTGTGCTGGTGCATCGTCAGAATGTCATAGCACTAATTTAACACACACAATGTAAGCCACATCTAGTCCAAAATCAATGCTACCATTGAAATGTTACATGTGCACCTTGTTCCCTTATATCACATACCACAGCACTGGATGCAGAATCGTCGCCAGCTCCTGATCCAACTCCAGCTGCAACGTCAAGAGGGGCCTGATGTTCTTTTAAAAACAAAAAAAAAAAAACATGTTTAGTACATAACCTTAGTCAGTAATGATTATGGCCAGATTGCCCTCCTAGCTTCATGAATGAAGCATTGAGGCCAAACATTCAAAAGTGCTTTCCTGGGCTCATAGGACACTTGCTAAACCCTCCCAAAGGTTAAGAAGGCTTGGTCTGCCTACTAATGACGGCACCCATTAATGCTGTCAACTGTGTTTTGCAGGGTAAACATCTAAAAGGCAACACTCTTTCATAAGAAAAAACATGTGTGTTAATGGGGTTAATAAGATTCAAAAAAACATTATTTGACTAGACATACCAACACCTTCCTCCAGGCCTAGCTGCACTGGGTGTGTTCCCTGCTGCGGATCTTCTGTAAAGGACATAGCAATATGAGCTATCTTGGAAAAAAAAAAACATCTACATTGTTTGGCACAGTATGATATTGGACCTACCAGGAGGAGGGTCAGCACTGATGTCAACACCTGTGAGTCCGTCTGGTTCGCCAAGCTGCATGGGCTGTGGAGGGGCTGAGATCCGTGCTACAGATGAACAAATTGCAGGTTGGGGAAAACAAAAAAAGGACAATTGGAAGGGCAAGTATCACATTCTCTTAATGTCACACATAGGATAGTAGTTAATCTTTTCCAAACAACTCACACAATTGACATCCAAGATAATATCCTACCTCGGTGCAAAGCATCCGAATCTAAGTCCTCTCTGGGAAAGATGGTATCGGGTCCTATGATGTTCAAGAAAGGTAATTGATAATCCCAGAGAGAACTTCGTGCACGTTCATCCAGCCGACCTTGACGGTCATAAAGACCCTCCGCAGCCCATGCAATTAGCTTCTTCCGAACGGACCCACAGATGTCGTTGACCTTCTTCCGCACACTGTCACGGTGGCGAGGTGCTTCACCCAGTGCATTTACAGCATCCCGGATTTCATCCCACAATCTGTTCTTCTCTGTTACTGAGTAAGACGCGGCCCTGGTCCCATGTATCGCCTGATATCTGGCCATATAGGCGTGGACCAGGGCACAGCACTGATTGTGGGTGAAACGGGGAAGCCGGGGTAATGTGGACAAGCTGACTCTGGTGGACGGACCCGCTCCAGGACTACTGTCAGAAGAGCCAGCTTGTCCACTTGGTGTGTTAACACCTCCCCCGGCTTCCTCCTCCGGGATGGGGATGGTGGACTCCCTCATGGATACAGCTGGAGCCTCCCTCACACCAGAGCCAGACGATCTGCCCACCCTGCCCCCCCTGCCCCCCCTGCCCCCCCTGGCCCCCCTGGCCCCCCTGGCCACCCTGCCCCTTCTCATCCTTCCAGTGGGTGGGGCCATGGGAGCACGAGGTGGGCAGAGAATCTGGCTGTCCAGCAGCAGCAAAGAGCCCCAAACTCCTAAATCTGAAATGACAAAAGAGAAAACAGAAAAAACAGGATTTGCAGATTGCTCTTCATATACAGTATAATTAGTGAACAGTTACAGAACACACTTACCTAATGGCACAAACAGACTTGGTGGTGGTGGTGGTGGTAGTAGTGGGCAAAGAGCAGAAGAGGCTGCAAAGAAAAGGAAAAAAAAAACACATAAGAAAACGCATATGGGTACAAATCACACGAGGCCCTCCAAACACTTACCTAATGGCACAAACACGGTGGTGGTGGTGGTGGCAAAAAAAGCAGAAGAGGTTGCAAAGAAATGGAAAAAAAAAACACATAAGAAAACGCATATGGGTACAAATCACACGAGGCCCTCCAAACACTTACCTAATGGCACAAACACAGTGGTGGTGGTGGCAAAGAGCAGAAGAGGCTGCAAAGAAATGGAAAAAAAAAACACATAAGAAAACGCATAGGGGTACAAATCACACGAGGCCCTCCAAACACTTACCTAATGGCACAAACACAGTGGTGGTGGTGGTGGTGGTGGTGGTGGTGGTGGTGGTGGCAAAGAGCAGAAGAGGCTGCAAAGAAATGGAAAAAAAAAAACACATAAGAAAACGCATAGGGGTACAAATCACACGAGGCCCTCCAAACACTTACCTAATGGCACAAACACAGTGGTGGTGGTGGCAAAGAGCAGAAGAGGCTGCAAAGAAATGGAAAAAAAAAAACACATAAGAAAACGCATAGGGGTACAAATCACACGAGGCCCTCCAAACACTTACCTAATGGCACAAACACAGTGGTGGTGGTGGCAAAGAGCAGAAGAGGCTGCAAAGAAATGGAAAAAAAAAAACACATAAGAAAACGCATAGGGGTACAAATCACACGAGGCCCTCCAAACACTTACCTAATGGCACAAACACAGTGGTGGTGGTGGCAAAGAGCAGAAGAGGCTGCAAAGAAATGGAAAAAAAAAACACATAAGAAAACGCATAGGGGTACAAATCACACGAGGCCCTCCAAACACTTACCTAATGGCACAAACACAGTGGTGGTGGTGGTGGTGGTGGTGGTGGTGGCAAAGAGCAGAAGAGGCTGCAAAGAAATGGAAAAAAAAAAACACATAAGAAAACGCATAGGGGTACAAATCACACGAGGCCCTCCAAACACTTACCTAATGGCACAAACACAGTGGTGGTGGTGGCAAAGAGCAGAAGAGGCTGCAAAGAAATGGAAAAAAAAAAACACATAAGAAAACGCATAGGGGTACAAATCACACGAGGCCCTCCAAACACTTACCTAATGGCACAAACACAGTGGTGGTGGTGGCAAAGAGCAGAAGAGGCTGCAAAGAAATGGAAAAAAAAAAACCACATAAGAAAACGCATAGGGGTACAAATCACACGAGGCCCTCCAAACACTTACCTAATGGCACAAACACAGTGGTGGTGGTGGTGGTGGTGGTGGTGGTGGCAAAGAGCAGAAGAGGCTGCAAAGAAATGGAAAAAAAAAAACACATAAGAAAACGCATAGGGGTACAAATCACACGAGGCCCTCCAAACACTTACCTAATGGCACAAACACAGTGGTGGTGGTGGCAAAGAGCAGAAGAGGCTGCAAAGAAATGGAAAAAAAAAAACACATAAGAAAACGCATAGGGGTACAAATCACACGAGGCCCTCCAAACACTTACCTAATGGCACAAACACAGTGGTGGTGGTGGTGGTGGTGGTGGTGGTGGCAAAGAGCGGAAGAGGCTGCAAAGAAATGTAAAAAAAAAACACATAAGAAAACGCATATGGGTACAAATCACACAAGGCCCTCCAAACACTTACCTAATGGCACAAACAGACTTGGTGGAGGGGGGGTGGTGTAATCCTTTATAGGCAAAAGGAGGCTGCAAACATTAAACATACATGAGAAAACACATGTCCAAACCACATGCACATGGGGCCAACTGCCAATGATTAAAAGACACTTGAGGGGTTCCCAAGCTATTGTGGGTTGGAGGGGATTCACCATAGACAACTTAAGCACACCCAAGATAAGTACAAATTGTCTCCTTCCTTTTTTTTGGGAGAGAGAGATACAATTGTCTTACCTCCAGATAATGTAGGTTGTGGGTCACAGGGTCTTGCTAGCACATAAGAAACATCGATCTATAACATCCAGCAGCCATATTGGCCATGTGCTCCTTTTATAGCTGGCTCACAGGTGTGATAATTAGCGGCCGTTTCTATATATATCTGCGCATTCGCGAATTTGCGCGTTCAAAATGGAGGACGATATCCCAGACGCATTAGATGGTGCAATGCTGGCATTTATTGGTGCCTTGTTTGAGGAGGCCCTGGCACAGGAGGCAGCAGAAGGTGGGGAAGCTGCAGCAGCAGCAGCAGCACCTCCAGCAGCAGCACCTCCAGTCCGTGTGCCCTTACCTCGCCAGCCACGCATTTTTGCTCCAAGGATCTATTTGGACAAGCTGCGGGATTCTGATGTCAGGAGGAAGTTCCGGCTCGAGCGAGGAACTATTCTACACCTCTACCAGCTCATAGCAGAGAAAATTGACCCGGACACACAGCGCGGCCATGCGGTGCCCGGCATGGCCAGATTGCTGGCCACTTTGTATATTTTAGGGCGTGGCAGCTTCCAAGCCACTTCGGGAAGTATCATGGGCATTAGCCAGCCCACAGTTTCAAGGGTGTTCATGTTGGTCATTAATGCCATAGTGGATAGAGTGCCCAATTTTATCCACTGGCCACAGAATGAAAATGAGTGGAATGAAGTCAAGTTGGGTTTCTACCGGCGGGCACACATGCCGCAAATCCTAGGGGCAATCAATGGCACCCACATAGCCATTAGGCCCCCAAGGAGCCACGAAAGTGAATACCGGAACCGCAAGCAGTACCACTCCGTGAACGTCCAATTAGTGTGTGACGCCAAACAGCGCATCATGAGTGTCAACACTGGTCACCCAGGGTCGTGCCATGATTCCAGTATGTTAAGAACAAGTACTCTGTACGAGGTGTTTGAAAGTGGACAAATGCCCGAAGGGTGGCTTATTGGTAAAGTATTTTGTCTTAACAACATAAACTGTAAGATTACATAGACATAGGAATAAGCTACATCGGTGTACACCCTGATTTAAGCAAAGCCTACCTAAAATGGATGTGTTAGGAGTTGTCAGGCTGTTCACACACAACCAGATCAGCAGCTTAGCAGCTCACAAAAGAAAGATTTGCAAAGTTGTCTTTGAGTCCAATGAAGGTGGTTAACCAATGTGTAAATGGTGTCCTCTAGCCACCCAAAGAAAACCGACAAATGATTCCAATGGTATTGCCATATCCCCAAAGTACTTTGCATAAGTGAGTCAATATTGGTTTCCTCACTCTAGTTGCAGATATATTCCAGAAGTAAGACCTAGGCTAATGTAATAGGAACAAAATAGGGGCCAAGTTGGAACTTGCAAGAGAAACCCACCACTTTGTGTGTCCTTTTTCCCATTTGTATTAGTGATTTAGGCAGTTAGACAGAGTTGAGATGTTTCATATGATTTTTTGCAAACAGACGAGCAGGTTGTTTAGTAAAATGCCTAATTGTCTCCCATTTTGAGGAGTCATCTAAAGTCACATGATATGAATAACTAATGTATATTTTTCTTATTTTTCAGGGGATGCTGGTTACCCGCAGCTGACGTGGCTGATGGCTCCAATCAGGTACCCCCAGGGCCCAGCAGAGAGGAATTACAACAGGGCCTTGCGGAGAAGCCGGAGTATCATTGAGTTGACCATAGGTCTTCTCAAGTCCCGGTTTCTCTGCTTGGCCCGGCCTGGGGGTGAACTCCTGTACTCTCCTACAAAGGCTTCCAAGATCATCCTGGCGTGCTGCGTGTTGCACAACATGTGCGTTGCCCGGGATGATTCTTGGGAGCTGACGGAGGAGAGGGAGCCAGAGGTCCGTCAGCCGGCGGCCCCCAGGCGGCGGAGCACCGCTGCCGGTATGGCCACCCGGAATACCCTGGTTGCTAGCCACTTTACATGTAAGTACTGTAACCGGTCAAGATAGGGCATGTGTATTAATTAGCTAGTTAGCAGAGGTGCCACTCACAGGGAGACAGAGGGTGATTATCATCTGCCAATGACACTTGCCATTGTAGATAAAGTGTAGTCAACATTGGTAAAATTGTGTTACTTGAGCAAAAACATGCACCTCTAACCATAAACATGTTGGTATTGTGAATAGTGTAAAGGGCTGAGAAGAGCTGGCAGGTGTTTATTTGTGTCTATGCCACCTGTGTAGTTATTGATAACATGAACGGCTGCTTGGTATCTTATGGTGTTGTAATTTTCCAGAACATCAACATCTTGGAATCATGGCACGTACCATGGGAAGCCTGTGGTGATGGGCTGTCTGGCGTCACAGGTGTGTATTCAAATGTTTACATTAATGATTTCTGGTTTGTGTAAGTTGGCATAAAATGTGTTATTTCACTCGTGATGTCGAAATTAAATGAAGTTCAGAATGAAGCAAACAGGCATTAAGATGTGATTTTCATTATGAAATGTCTTATCCTTTGTTTTATTTTTCCAGGAGTGGTACTGCTTGCGGGTGTAGGTGGTAGAAACCCACCTTGATGGACTCCACTCATTTTCTTTTGTGGTCAGTGGATATTTGGTAAGGCACATGGCCAATGACCAACATGAACACCCTGGAACTTCGAAAGTGGCTTGGAAGCTGCCCAGCAACCTTGCCATGCCTGTCCCCTATGAGCTGGTAGAGGTGCAGAATGGATTCTGAACTCTGCCGGAAGTTGTGGAAGACATCAGAATCCCGTAGCCATGGAGCAAAGATCGTGGTCTGGCGCTGTAAAGGCACACGGACTGGAGAGTGACAATATTCTTTTGCTGCATCCCTCCTTCTGCTGTCATTCTCAAATAAATAAATACATTAGAATTGAACATGTGTTTTTTTGTTTTGTGTGGGTGCCTACAGACAAAAGGGCCATCCACACTGTAAGATTTAGAGAAGACTTTATCCTTCAGATTGACATTTTCTATGTAGTGCAAGGGCCTGCCTGATTGCATCCAAATTGAAAGTGTTGAGGTTTGAGCTTCTATTATATGGTTTGGTTAAGTCTACAGGAAAAAGTCTAGACAAATTGTTAGTGTATGGCCCATTAAGCTGCCAAGGCCGGAGTTTTGCACTTTGCATGCTGCTTGTACTGGTGATGTGAGGGGTTGTAATGTAGAGTAGGGATGTGACAGTGTTGTGTTGAGGTGTGAGGCAAATGTAGTGTTGGACTATGAGGGTCTGTGTTGTTGAAATATGGAGAGAGTCCAATATCAGACACCTATGTTTATTGGTCAAGAAATTGTAAGAACCATGGTAAATATGTAAAGAATTGCATCTCGATAAAACTAGGACCACACTCATAAAATCAAAATTGTGTTGTTTCCATTGATGTGCTTGAAATTTGGGTAGGACACCCCCCTCCCCCCCCAAATTCAAGATAGTTTAAAAAAACTGTTTAAAAAAATGAGAGTGAAAAGAGATCCCAAGTGTAGTGATGTGATTTGAACCCATGACGTTGTGAACTGCAGTGAAGTTGCAAAGCACTTAGCTATTGTGCAGAATAAAGCTGTATGGTGGAAAAAAAGGAGTGTGTTAAGGCTAAAAAGCACATATAGCTAAAGAACTAAACATTGTATGGAATGTGGGAAGAAGACCATGGTAAAATTGTGAGGTTTCATCTTGCCCTGAAGTAGGGTAGGGGTTTGGTCACTTGCCTTTGGTACTTTCCTTCATAAGATCGATTCGACACACAGACAAGATCAAAAAAACACTTAAAATGGTGTAAGCTTGCAAGCGCTTCTGAGTGTAACATTATTTAGCAATATATATGATGTAATCCGTTACATTTTAGCAATATAAACAAAAAAAGAAAATAAAAAAAGTAGGTGGAGATGGTAAGCCTCGAACCTACAGCAGAGGGAGATGAATTACAGACATGTGATGTGTGCACTAATCCACTAGCCCACATCACTATGTGAAACTGCTATAAGCACGAAGAGATAAGTTTGCGAATTGGCGAAGCCGCGATCGTAAGTGAATCCCGCTGACGGCGGAATTCATTATTGCTGTTTTACTCGCCAATTCGCCGCAGCGCCAGTTAATTGATTTGAACGCGGCGAAACTGAAACACGTCATAGATGTTTGAAGCTGCAGTTTCTTTAAATCCGGCCCTGTACTTTTAAAAGCATTTTAAGGTCCTTAAACACACTTTTAAAACAATAGAAACTCATTTAAACACATACAAGATAGTGAGAGACAGAGCAAGAGCTATGGAAAACACAAAAATATTTAATTTTCAATGATTTATATAGTAAAATAACATTACAGAAAAAAACGCAATATACCGGGACCGCAAAACTGAACCGCGATGGAACGGGGGTTTACTGTATTTGTTACGGTACCATAAAAAGTCCTTAACAGTCCCTTTATGGTCTATAGCTGTGGCTTACCTAAGGCTGACCAAACATGTTCAACTTTTGTTGTACAATTTTCTGTTAGATCTACCACAAACCACATAATGTGAGGTCAAAGCTAAACAACACATTCACTTGTATCTAATTAGGCAGGCCTTCGTACTACATACTTGAAGGTAAATTTCAAGAAAATTGGACAGAAAATTGCAAGAAAATTGTATCATGTATGGCCAGCCTTAAGCTGGATACACACTATCCAACTTTTGTGGTTAGATTTCCATCAGATTTACCTTTTCTATGTAGTACAAGGGCCTGCCAGATTGCATACAAATTGAAAGTGTTTAGGTTTGACTTCATATTACCGTATTTTCCGGCGTATAAGACGACCCCCCTAATTTTCAAGTGAAAACATAGGTTTTGGGCTATAATCGCCGTATAAGACTACCCCCCTTCCGAAGCAAGGCAACACCATTGAAAAACATCAGATTTCTCATAGCTCTCCAAGGTACCCCAAGTACTGTAATACTGTATATGTAATCTCTCATAATATCTCCAAGGTACCCTAAGTATTACCAGTAGATGTAATCTCAAAACGCTGGCTGTGTGGGAATCCTGTACCTGTATACCGTATGTACCGTAGCTTTGGCTACATACAGTGTACCGCGCTGAGCCAATCACAGTGAGCGATGTATTCTATTATTGAATGCAAAGCCTGCTCAGATTGGCAGAGTCAGAGAGGCGGGCTGATGTTACTCTGCCAATCCGAGCAGTCTTTGCATTCAATAAAATAATACATCGCTCTCCCTGATTGGCTCAGCGCGGTATACTGTATGTAGCCAAAGCTACGGTACATACGGTATACCGATTCCCACACAGCCAGCGTCTTGAGAGATTACATCTACCGGTAATACTTATACTTAGGTTACCTTGGAGATATTATACTCGGCGTATAAGACGACCCCCCATTTTTGGGGGATTTTTTTGAGGTTCAAAAGTAGTCTTATACGCCAGAAAATACAGTATATGGGTTTGGTAAGTCTAAAGGAAAAAGTCTTCAGAAAATCGTATAGTGTGTATGGCCCATTAGTCTAAAGTATATCCCTTTTTAGGGATAGGAGGGGGTAAGAACATTTGTGGACCACACACTATTAACTCTTTATAGTTTTAATCAGGATGTAGGTACCAGTTTCTCTTGTTATTAATACCATTAAGACACATCTACACACATTTTTCCAAAGTAGCGCAGTGTTGAATAAGAAAAAAATGCCCTGGTCACGAAGGGGGTAAAAGGTCCTGGAGCCTAAGTGGTTAAACAGGATGTCTAAAGCCCCGTACACACGTACCGATCGTCGGCCGAACGATCGGCCGTCTTTTGTCCGAGGGCTGTCTTGTCTGTTGAAAAGTGCAAAAGACTGCACACGAATTTTGTCGGCCAACAACAGCCGACTGCAGAAGTGATGTCATGTGATGGTTAACTTTCCTTGTCTTTTTTCTTTTCTGGGCATGCCCAGTCTTGCAAATCTGCTGTCTGTCGGCCGAAATCTGTACTGACTGGCGAACAATCGGCCGTTCTGGTGTTGGCCAACAAAAATTTTAAGGCTTGCACGACAGATTCTGTTCGGCCGAAAATGCGCTGTCGGCTGTCAGAAGCATCATACTAACAAGCCTACAATCAGCCGATCGGTCGTCGGCCGAATCTTTACGGCCGACAATCGGTACGTGTGTACGGGCCTTTACACCCCTTTTTTCTCCTTGTCTCTGCTCACTTGGAGCGCCACTCATTCAACTAAAATCAGGGTGTAGGCTGCTACAGGTGTGCAGCAGTTTATTTTAGTGTCATGTCTTATTGACTGAAGTTCTTCTTTAAGACCTGGCAGTTTTGAACAGCTTCTGCCTAATTCGTAGGTAAGAAATGACAGCAACAACATGATAGTATTATGCAGAACAAGCTAATCAGAGCCAAACGTAACGAGTCTCAAGGACATAATTTGTTGTGTTGTTCTTCATGATTCATGACATTTGATTAAATATATGAAAATGGTAGCAGGAGCGTGCCAGGGTAGACGATAAGAGGTAAATCACACAAAATACCAGATTGTTTTGAAAAGATCCAAAGAAATTCCTACTTATGCCGTACTCAAAGCATATTTAGCAACTTGTTTTGAAAATGTAACTTGTGCAAGTTAAAGTTCGAATTGAAAAAGGGAAGATTTGCTATCTTATGGGGAACGTCTCTAGAAGTATTAATTGTGCCTATGCAGTATGCTGAAACTACCAGCTTATATGTGTGCTTCTATTAACTTCTATCCAGTATACAAAGAAAAACAAGTAAAAAAAAAAAGTGGGACTCTTAACCACTTGCTGACTGCTCACAGTAATCCTACTGCGGCAGTGCGGCTCCCCTGGGTCCAGCAACGTACACCTACGTCGCTGGAGTTCATATGATTCCGGCGGTGCCCGCTCGCCACCGGAGGCTTGCTCCCGCTGTCGGGCCTGGGGAGGAGAGGCGGCGATTGCCGCTTCCCTCCCCAATCGTCTTGAAAACGGTGAGAAGACCCGCCTGCTTATGTAAACAAAGCAGGCGGATCTTCTCAGTGACAGACAGGAGGAGATCACAGGATTCAGCATAGCTGAACCTGCAATCTCTGTCTGTGTCACAGAACCCCCCCCCCCCCCCACATATGTCAGTAAGCATGAGGCATACATTTAACCCCTTGATCACCAACAGTGTTAACCCCTTCCCTGCCAGTGTCATTATTACAGTAACAGTGCATATTGTTAGCACTGATTACTGTAGTAATGTCACTGGTACCCCCAAAAGTGTCAAGAATGTCAGTTAGGGGTCCGATCTGTCCGTCAATGTCGCAGTCCCGCAGAAATTTGCAGATCACCGCCATTACTAGTAAAAAAAAACACTAAAAATGACATAAATCTTTCCCGTAGTTAGTAAACGCGATAACTTTTGCGCAAACCAATCAAAATACAATTTTTTAAACAAAAATATGTAGCAGAAAACAAATTGGCCTAAAATGTTTAAAAAAAATTAGATTTTTAATTTTTTTATTTTGGGAATGTTATATACCAGAATGTGAAAAATATATATATTTTTTTTCAAAATTGTTGCTCTTTTTTTGTTTATAGCGCAAAAAATAAAAATCTCACAGGTGATCAAATACCACCAAAAGAAAGCTCTATTTGTGTGGAAAAAAAAGGCGTAAATTTAAGTTGGGTACAGCGACGCACGACTGCGCAATTGTCCGTTAAAATAACGCAGTGCCCAATCGCAAAATAGGGCCTGGTCAGAAAGGGGGTAAAATCTTCCGGTTTTAAAGTGGTTAAGGTGCTTACAACATCAGGGATGAAGATAATCAACAACCATATTAAAATGATATATACTCACCGGCCACTTTATTATGTACACCTGCTTAATTGCTTGGTAACACAAATTGCTAATTAACCAATCCCATGGTAGTAACTCAATGCATTTAGGCATCTAGACATTGTGAAGACGACTTGCTGAAGTTTAAACCGAGCATTAGAATGGGGAAGAAAGGGGATTTAAGTGACTTTGAAAGTGGCATGGTTGTTGGTGCCAGACAGGCTGGTCTGAGTAGTTCAAAAACTGTTGATCTACTTGACATTCCAAGAAAATCTTTCTGGTCCATCAATATCTAGGGGGGCTGCCTTTATTTAATATACAGATATACACCAATAAATCCCACATCCCGAAATTATGCAGCATATCAGAGGCTAAAAAGGATGAAGAGAACCAGGGGCAACATACCATTTTAAATTAAGGATCTTTTGTCTCATGCATGATGCCAGACAAAGAAAGATTTCAGACATTGCAAAGGAGAAGGAGAAAAGGAAATCCATAAGACATCTCCTAAATAGTTAACACCAATAAAAGGTCAAGCCAGCAACATGAGGAATATAGTTACCTTTCCTTCCTTGACAGCGGCAAAAACAAACATCCCCATAAACATTCATCCTTTTATTAGCAGCATCACTGCTACCACTGAATGACAGCTTGTCAGCTGGTTTAAAGCTGATATTTATGTATGGCAGTTTTTGCATGGTTACCATTAGTTCTTCTTAGACCGATGCAAGTATGCATATGCTATGCCATACCTAAGGGAATTTGAAAATCACTTTTCTAGGCACCACTACTACAGTGATAGCTGCTAGCTGCAGGGTCTCATGCCAAGTGGGTGCTCTGCTAATACAGGAGGTTGCTTGCTCGGCATTGAAGCTATTCATGGAAAACTTTGCGTCCTCTCAATGAATGCAAAGCATTCTTTTGATTGGAGGATGTAGAGAGGTAAAACGGTGATGTCATTATCCCCACCTTTTCCAATCAGAGAACTGAGAAAATGCAAAGTATTATTTGAATGGCGCCAGTGCTAAGCAAGCAACCTGCCATGTTCAGTAAGCAGCAGGGCAGTCACTTGATAATTTCCATAGAAATCACGCAGGTATGGTACATACATGATTACAATGCTCCACACTGGACCAGCATAAATATGTAAAAATCGCCTACCCAAACTTCAGCTCTAAAATTTCCCTTAAAGACAATGAACTGTAAGTCAATATATAGGTATCAATTCATAGAGATGTAGCACCATCCTATTGTAGGGCAGGCTGCTAGGTAAATTTAGTTTTGCTCCCCTATAATCAATGGGGCAGGGGTTAATTAAATAGGACTGAGCAGTGTTTCACAGGCTGCTGTTTTGTTACTTCCTGCTGTCTTCTAGAGGATTCTAGAAGTATAGAGAAAGGGAGGACAGAGCCAGCAGCCTGAATATTTATGGGACTCCAGCCAATCTCTGGGGAGGTGTGCCCAGAAGGTGGTGAGAAAGCCCATAAACAGTCTGCAGCCTGAGCAGAAAGTGCAGTGTTTCTGAATCCAGTCCTGCAGGAGGAGAACCCTGTGAGGGGGCACAGGAAGACTAGGAAGAGGGGGCTCTTCCTAGTGAGCTCTCTCACTAGGAAGAGCCTGGTGGATATTGGCAGGAGGCAACCGATGATCTTGTGGCTGAGTAAGTAGATTACCCCCAGTGCTGAAGGAAAGTGATTGTGTGTAGCTTTTAACTCTATAAGGAGTGCAGGTCACCAACAGCAAAAGAGATCCTGTTGGACATTCAACAGTTTATGCAGTGCATCCACAAATTGAGGAATTCTCAAGTTATCCAATAGTACAGTTTTCGTGGTATTCCATGCTCCCTCTCCCTATCACAGTTCTTCGTTCCCAATAAAAACCCTAAAAAGAACACCTAGTCTGTTTTCTGAGCCAGTGGAAGAATGAATAAAATGATGTGTGCCTGGCTGTGTGTGTTTTAAGTGGGGAAATGGGGACATCATTTTCCCCAGGGGCTCCTATAGGGGAGCGCTACATACACTCACCAGCTACTTTATTAGGTACACCTTGCTGGTATTGGGTTGGACCCCCTCTTGCCTTCAGAACTGCTTTACTTTTCCTGACATAGATTCAACAAGGTGTTGGAAACATTCCTCAGAGATTTTGGTGCTGCAGATTTTTCGGCTGCACATCCATGATGCCAATCTCCAGTTTCACCACATCCCAAAGGTGGTTGGATTGAGATCTGGTAACTGTGAAACCCATTGGAGTACAGTGACTTCATTGTCAGGTTCAAGAATCCCTCAGGACCCGCTTCCTGATTGGCCGGAAGGAGAATCAGTGTGGCAATAGTGAATATTCATTCGCTATTGTCACACAACTGGGTGGGGTCAGTGCTCTGCGCCACGAGCCCACCCTTTGTTGAAGCCTATTAGAGTCTCTGGCTCGAATCACGTGCTTCAAGAAAAAAAAAAAAATCCCCCATTGGAATCCATTTGTCCGGCGTCCTGCATGTAGATTAGGGGGCCAGGCGAATGGATGGGGGGACAGCGCCCCTAATGGACAGGCCGCCACTGGATGTGTACCTAATAAAGTGAGTGTATATAGAGGTAATAAGTGCAGTGGAAGTCCAGGTGACCAGAAATTCACATCTAATCATTGTTTGTTTTTAAAGAAAGTAACATTCAGTCATATTGTGCAGAAGTTAGGGATCGGGGTCCAGTACAGTGAAATGACATCTGAAGCAGTTTTCATGCTTTCAGAGCTTTTAAATGAAATATTTGAAATTCCAAAAAATAGATGCTTTACAGAATAAATATCAAGGCAAATCAAGCATAGCATGTTTGAAAAAATAATGGCCTGCCAGCTGAGCCAGCCAATCACATTGCTGTAGGCGTACCAGGAACACAGCTGTCAAGAAATAACTTTCACTTGATTAAAGACAGTGTCAGAAAAAGAAAAAAAAAATCTGCATTTGGGTGAATGTGTTTTAAAGTAATTCAATCACTAAAATCACATATAATCTTCAACATTTTCCTTCCATTTCAAAAGTAATTTCCATCTTTTTACACCTGCAGCTTTCATTATAATAATACCTAGGGAGGCTATGAAGGTCCTTGTTCAGACACTTCCTGCCATAGGGTGACAGCGCTTTGTTCCTGTCTCCAAAATTCTCTGCTGCGCTGTCACCCTGTCACATGGCACATCTGGTGGCAGACTCATTGATCTGTTGTCTCTGTGAGGAAGCCTCCTCTGAACAATGACACGCAGCTGCAGCTAAAATACACATAGCAATAAGTGATTGAAAAGAGTCAGGAGGAGAGCCGCAATACAGAGATGCAAAAGAAAAAAAAGGATGGGAAACATATGGCAATTGTTTATGGTCAGCAGTGCTTTAACAAACAAGTTGTATTTCAGTTAGGGATTACTAAAAGCAGTAATAAACCCAAAAGCAAACATTTATTATATAGCAGCTTACCAATTCTTAAATGTGATGGCTGCATTTGTTTTCTTTTTTAGGCTTTCTTTCTTCTACTTTCATCTGGTATCCAGCCAGTAAGTCTGTTGTTTTTCCAAAGACTAAACTCTCTTCCAGGTATAGACAAACCATGGCATGGTCAAAAATCAATAGTGCAGCGCTAAATAAATAAAGCTGAATGTTTAGTCCTTATAACCGCTTGCCGACCGCCGCAAGTAGATATACTGCGGCGGTCAGCCCTGGCCAGGCAAAGTGACGTATATATACGTCACTAGCCTGTCACCGGCTCGTGAGCCAATAGCGGGCGCGCGCGCGCCTGCCCCGGCTCGTTCACTAAGGAGTCCGTGCGTGTGACCAGCGGACATCAGGTCACACTGCGATCGTCGGTAGAGAGGGAGAAAGGCAGGCGGCTAATGTCAACAAGCCGCCTGTCATTCTCCCCTGTGTAAAAATGGAGATCAGACGGTTCTACTATGTAGGACCGTTGATCTCTGTTTTTACAGTAGTAGCTACAGCCAATCACAGTTATAAGCACGCCCCTAGGACACACTTAACCCCTCCCTTTCCAATACAGTTAACCCCTTCCCTGCCAGTGTCATTTTTACAGTAACAGTGCATATGTATAGCACTGATTACTGCAGTAATGTCACTGGTAACCCCAAAAGTGTAAAAAATGTCAGTCAAAGGTCCGATCTGTCCGCTGCAATGTCACAGTCCCACAAAAAAAATTGCAGATCGCCGCTATTACGCGTTAAAAAAAAAACACCAAAAATGACAAAAATCTTTCCCTTTGTTAGTAAACGCGATAACTTTTGCGCAAACCAATCAAAATACGCTTTTTGCGATTTTTTTTTACCAAACATATATAGCATAAAACAAATTGGCCGAAAATGTTAAAAAATTTTGATTTTTACTTTTTTTTTTGGGGAATTTCATATAAAAAATGTGAAAAATATTGTAATTTTTGCAAAATTTACGCTCTTTTTTTGTTTATAGCGCATGATCAAAAAATCGCACAGGTGATCAAATACCACCAAAAGAAAGCCCTGTTTGTGGGGAAAAAAAGGACATCAAATTAGTTTAGGTACAGTGTCGCACCACCGCGCAATTGTCCATTAAAGTCACGCAGTAAAAAATCGCAAAAAACCCCCTGGTCAGGAAGGGGGTAAAATCTTCCGGGGCTTAAGTGGATAATATAGAATCAACTGAACATGTCCAAGTTAAAAGTCCATGCAAGAAAAGCCCGTGCAGAGAGAGTGCTCTGAAACATATGTCATCTAGTATATCCGATGAATGGGTGTGATCAGGGCTGCTGTTAGAAATCTCGGGGGCCCCATACAGATTACCTGGCAGGGCCCCCCCAAGAAAATATTAAAGATATACAGGTATTTAGCTATAATTACAACAAAATCACTATTAGCAGACACAAATATAACATAACTCACATAATTCCTGCTAAATCTAAAAAACAACTATGTTAAATAAAAAAGAAGATGAGATGAGAAAAATATACAGGCTGGGCAGTTGGAGCTCAGTGATCAGAGAGACAGAGAGAGAGAAACAAAGTTACAATTTACAAATAAACTCCTGAGCAGAGATAAGTGCTGGGAGGGGGGCCCACACAGGGAGGGGATTAGTGAGGGACAACTGTCTCTTTCTCAACAGATAAAAGCTGATAGCAGGGAGAGGGACAGATCAGATTCAGGTGCTGGAGGAAGATTTCTGTATTTGTTGTCCATCACTAATCCCCCTCTCTGTGTGGGCCCCCCTGTGTGCTTGGGCCCCCTACAAGAGGGCTGGTGGTCCCCCCCCTATCAGCAGCCCTGGGTATGATACAATCAGGCATATCCTCCACCATATGTGCTGGCCTCTCACCTTGTTAGTGGACCCCTGAACTAACAGTAGGTCACAAACGTTTTGTCTTTTATCTCTCCAAAGAAGGATAATTAGATCACTGGAGCTCCATCTGGATTCCTACTTCCTTATCATCAGACCCAAATCAGACAGACCAGACAGAGTAGTTCTCTTGGTATCAATTGGCCCATACAATCAGCCCAAGAGAAATACATAAGCAGATCATAGTGTAATATTGATAAACACGTATTTATTAAAAAAACAAAATGTGCCTCTTACTTGTAAAAGCACTGATCCCAGTGCGAGGTAAAACAGCTTGTTCATGAATTTCTGTGGGTCAGCGGGTGACGTCACAACTCCTTCTGCCCTCCGTATGCGTTACGTCCCAAGGGGAGGGACTTCATCAGCGGAGTCATGGCATGGGACAAACCATTTAAAGGGTAACTCCACTTTTGTGGGGAAAAAAATCAGCAAACAAAGAAAAAACAATATAGTGTATACAATTGAGTCATATTGTATTTGAATGTTATTAAAAATTACCTTTCCTTTTCAACCTGCAGCTGTTGTAATTTTCTGAAAATGCAATGCAATATGGCTACCTGGAGGTGTTCTGTACACAGAATGTACACTGACCACACCCCCAGAAACATCATTTCCTGCTTGTGTGATTGGCTCACCAATTTTTCCAGAAGTCTGCACTAAGATACAAGTCAGATTTCTGGCATTCCCTGCAACAAAAATTTCATTTTTGGTGAGATACTCCCAATAGGAACACGTCTAAAGGGATGCAGGTCCAGCAGCTTTCCTCATTAGAGCCCTGCAGCTGCCACAGCTGATAGATAATTATGAAACCACTCCCATTACACCCACTCAGCACAGAGGAACAAACAGGGATTTCTTCACTTTGTTAGTGTATCTAAATCTGCTAGTACATCTAACACTTCTAACAACTCTGCTGAGCCTCCTGTTTTCTTTCATCCAGAGTGGAGGCACTCTAATACAAAAGTTGCGTTACTGGCCAGATCACCAGGTGAAAACAGAGGGAAAAAGCCTAAAAAAAAGGAAACCAAATGCAGCCACAAAATTTAATTTAATTGGTGATATTACATTTTTGGTTTTAATACCGCTTTAAAAACACTCATTCTTCCCTCCTAACACCTATGCTGACTAACCTGTGCAGGAAAGATGTATAAATTTTCCTATTTTCAGCCCACTCCCGTCATGTGTCCCCCCTGTCAGCCAGCAGAGCCTGCATGGGAAAGGAGAGAGTGCTCCACAACGGCTGGGAATTCTGGGAGCAGGGACGCCACTCAGAGGCTCCCATGTCCCATCCATTGTCGGTGCTCCCTTCTCTCCCCTACAGCTGCTGCTGGCTGACACAGTCAAGCTGAATCATGAGACTGGTTTCTCTGCTGCTTGCTGTGGGGACACTCAATAGGAGGGCGGTGACAAGAGTGCTGAAAAGGGACCCGAGAAGAGGATAATCCGGGCTGCTCTGTGAAAAACCAACTACACCACTACTTTAGTATCACTTTAAGGTAGGGAAAGAGTCTAAGTGCCAGGATTTTTGCAAATATTTTTAAAACCATGATGAGCATTGATATTGGCCTGTAACTGGCACATAGTGAGGGGACATTGTCTGGCTTTGGGATCGCTGTGATATGAGCAGGGCTGTAGGGAAGGATTGGCCTTTAAGTATCGAGTTAAACACCTTCGTAAAGTGAGCTGCCAACTGGTGCTCAAATATTTTAAAGCAATGTAAAGCTGTCAGGGCCAGGTGCTTTTCCTGCTGGCATGCACTTCAGGGCAACATCAAATTCTTCCATGGTGAGTGGGGCATTAACCTTTTTACGTTCCACCTGCATCAATTTTGGGAGGGAAGATTCTTTGAGATACTTGAATATAAGAGCATCAGTCTGGTCTGGTGGGAGATAGTGCAGAGGATCTGGAAAATTGTATTAAAATGAATAGAAATCTTTGAAACAGTTCAAGATTTCTGAAGGTTGCGTTAGGTTAGGTGAGGGGAAAGAATTTGGGGGATGAAAACCTGGGAGTAAGGGTTTTTGAGGGATCTTGCTAGTACCTATTTGTTGCTGAACAGTCGTCTACTGTACAACGTTTTAACCTTCAATCTAGACATAAGTAAAGGGTTTACTTAGTCTCATAATGTTGCCAGCTCTGTTGCTAATTTGACCGCCTGAATACTTTTACGTTGTGTTTCAATGGATTGGATTTTGTGATTAGTGAGGTCAATTTCTCTAGGTGCTCTTTTTTTTGTCTGGGATTCCCTGACATAACATTTATGGGTTTCCCAGACCACAAGGGACTGGACCACCGGGGTGTCCTTCAGTGTGAAAAAAGGAAGACAAGTCAACAAGTAATTCTGACTACAGGTGTTAATCTTGGAGGAGGCTCTCGTTAAGACATCATCTGGCAGGTTGAGAGGATTGGGGCAGAAGTTTATTCGACAGTGTAATTGGAGCATGATCTGAAAATGTCATGGGCTCAATGGTAGTCTTCAATACATCTTTGAGAAGAATGTGGGATACAAAGAGGTAATCAATCCTGGAGTGGGATTGATGCACTAAAGAGAATTACCGTATTTTCGCGACTTTAAGGCGCACTGGATTATAAGGCGCAGTATCAGTTAACTGTAAATTTTCAAACTATTTTCATATATAAGGCGCACCGGATTATAAGGCACACTTTTTTTTTTTGGAACGTTGATCCGCGCGAGGTTTACTGGCAGGTGCTCATCGCGAACCCTCGGATGACAGTTCTGGCGGATACTTTATGCCAGGCATCCACTATCCACTGGCACACAGTGGCATAACTGGCCCGGCGTTGCCTCCCGGTCTTCGTGAAGGAGTGCTCTCCTTCCATCATCCAGTTTTCCCACGTGATTCGCACTTTCGCCTTGAAGGAACGATTGACACTTATGTCCAGTGGTTGCACCCCTTTGGTCAAACCATCCAGTTAACAGTATATTTTCAAACTATTTTCATATATAAGGTGCACCGGATTATAAGGCGCACTGCCAGTTTTTGATCAAATTTTAGGATTTTCAGTGCGCCTTATAGTCCGAAAAATACGGTAAGTGTACTCTTTTCTGGCATGGTGATGGATACACGAAACATCTACAGGATCAGCCTCATGTGTCCGTATAGGTGGCGGTATTGAAGAAATGCAGAGAGTGCTTACAATAGCCAGGTAACTGGTTGCACCAGATAAGCATGGGTAATTAAAGCTTTGGCTCTCCTGGCAGAGGAGAGTGAGAATGCTCTCAAAAGCTGCAGAATTGTGAGTGCCTTCTTCTCTATGAGAGGCCTAATGGCTGTGGCTGAATTGTATTGTCCTTCGGAAGGTTGAGCCAGTCCAGCAGCTCAATGGATTTGGTAAACAGTCCAGGTAATTTATCTTGAGTGTATAACCTGAAAACCTCTTCATTCACAATATAGAAAGGGTATCCCGACCAGTAAAGAAAAGTGCCTCATGCTCCTGGATAAGATTGAATAGAAGTTTCACTGCTTTGTGCATGAAGAGAGTGGCCCTGGAAAGATCAGGCAGTAGAGTGACATGCACACTGCTAAATTCCACTGGACCCAGACACCAGGCCCATTTTATGACCTCCTTCTTCAGAGAGAAGAAAAGCACCCTGCACAACACATTATGAGGGTGGGCAGGTAGTGAATTTCTTGGGCCAGCCACCCTGTGCACCCTGTCAAATTCGATGGGGTCCATGGGCGGTTTCTCCAAAACCTTGTTGATTATTGTTGATACGGTCGCCCTGAGGTCTGGGCTAGAGGTTGCCTTGGGGATCTCCCTAAGATGAATATTGTTCCTCCCTGACCAACTCTTACAGTTTTCTGCCTTCAATTGCAGTGAGAGAAGGGCACATTGATAATGAGCCTCAGTACGCTCCACTGCCTCCAACCACAAGGTAGATACTGTAGGTTTTCCACTTGAGTCGCTGTCAAGGAAACTTGTTGTTTCAGAGCATCCACTTCTCTAAACTTGTTGTTTAGAGCAGTCTTGATTTCAGCGGCCCAGGTACTTAAATGAGTTGTTAAAGCGGAGTTCCGGTCTCAAATACCTTTTTTAACTAAAAATACCCCTATAATACTATTCCATTGCCCTTTACAGAACTGCTATTCTCATACTTACAAGGTGTATAGTATTGTATTTTAGTCAAAATCTTACTTTTAAAAATGCTGTCTGAGCGCGGTCATCTTGGATGTGGGCATCTGAAGCCGCAGTGTAATCTGCTGTGTCCTTCTTCCTGATTCCAGGGAGTGTTCTGGGAGTTCTTCCTGACTCCAGCCTCCTGGGAGTGATGACAAACAGCTCTCAGGATGTAATGCAAAGGCGGAAGTGATGTCGGCAGCCGCGGCCACAGAGGAGGGAGAAGGAGGAAGTACAATCAAAAATGCCCTGGAAATAAGGTAAGGGACCCCCGAAAAAAATAGAAAATGCCCAATTGTTGATCAGCAAGCACTCCAGGAATTACTAAAGTTGCAAAATAGGCCGGAACTCCACTTTAAGTCAGAAGGATTTTTTTTTATCTTAATGCATTCTAAGGAAATTGCGCTCCCTTTCTGTGTCCCTACTCACCAATAGGGATGATCGAACGGTTCGGGTCGACCATTGGTTCGACCCGAACATTGGGTGCTCGAAATTCGGCCGAATTCCGAACTTTTTGCTGAAAAAGTTTGGAATTCGGCAACCAGAACCGACCAAAATGCAATGGGACAGGAAATGGGCTTTAAAAGCCTGTGATTGGACCAGAACCATCAGTAAAAGCCAATTGAGGGGGCAGGAGAATGCTAGGAATGTAATTGGAGTGACTAGTGGGTCCAGAGGCCAATCATTAGTGAATACGCCTCCCCAGTATATAGGATAGCCCCGCCAAATTCCTAGCATTGTAATACAGGGATGTGAAAGAGAGTGGAAGCAGTTCTGTTACTTCTGCTTCAAAAGTGTCATTTAGCAATTATTAGTGTGAGGAAAGGGATATCTAGTGTAGTTAGGGTGCTATTTTCCACTTTAGTTAGATTCAAAAATCTAGTTTCTGTAGGGAAAGTGTTAAGTGCCAGGGTGACCGTAGTGTAGTGTAGGGTGAACTGACTCTGACTGCTATGGCAGGGTGACAAAACCCTTCCATGTCAGGGTGACCGCTATAGAGAAAAAATTGTTTCTCTTAGGTTACTTACAGAACAGCGATATGACTTCTCGCCTGTCAGCCTGCTTTTTGCTGCAGGCGTTTAGAGGGCTTTTTTGAGGACATGTTTGGAGTCAGGCAGGACATCTGAACTTGTGTATAGGGGTATATATACACACACATGTATGTATATATACACATACACATATATAGGTGTGAAAGTAGCAGAACACTATGCTTGCACTAATGAAATAATTAACAGGCATATGGGCTCCGCTCCTATCACACCTATATATGTGTATGTGTATAAATACATATAGGTGTGTGTGTATATATACCCCTATACAAAAGTTCTGATGTTTTGCCTGCCTCCAAAGACCCACAAAAAATGCCCAAAAAAACGCCTGCGCCAAAAAAAAAAACGCCCAGGTGTGTTATTGCAGGCGTTTTTTTTTTG
Source organism: Pelophylax lessonae (assembly GCF_965119305.1). Classification (NCBI taxonomy): domain Eukaryota; kingdom Metazoa; phylum Chordata; class Amphibia; order Anura; family Ranidae; genus Pelophylax; species Pelophylax lessonae. The sequence continues at coordinate 291,264,324 of NC_138773.1, read as the reverse complement.
GGCATTTTTTTGGAGGCAGGCAAAGCATCTGAACTTCTGTATAGGGGTATATATACACACACACTTATATGTATTTATACACATACACACATATAGGTGTGAAAAGAAAGAAGCCATATGGGTGTTAATTATTTCATTAGCGCAAGTATAGTGTTCTGCTACTTTTACACCTATATATGTGTATGTGCATATATACATATAAGTGTGTGTGTGTATATATACCCCTACACAGAAGTTCTGATGTTATGCCTGTCTCCAATAACCCCCAAAAAATGCCCAAAAAAACGCTTGCTACAAAACCGGCAAGGTGTGAAAATAGCGGAGCCATATCCCTGTTCTATAAGTGTTCTAATACAAACAATCTTTTTTTTTTTCTTCTGGTTCTGAACATGCTACAGAGCTGAAACTTCACAGGTACACTTTTTAGACTCCCCAGACACCAAATCCAAAGAAATCTCATTTTTTTTCAATCATTTTTTCAATAATTGGCTCTCTATCAAAAATGACAATTTTTAAGAACTTTTTTTTGTGTGATTAATAGTCTCTGGGGCATGACCCAGACCCCTAGGCACTTTTTAGGGGCATTTATTGGGTTTTAGGGCTTCAAAATGGGGTTTTTCGATTACCGAAGTTCGGGTCCCATTGATTTCAATGGGGTTCTGAAATCCGGGCCGAACTTTCTGGAAGTTCTGGTGTTCTGGTCGAACCGAACTTTTGAAAATTTCAATCATCCCTACTCACCAACCAGTGTGGACTCCTATGTTTTAACAGTCATGAGCGCCTAAGAGTATCCTGGATGTTCTGGAACTTGTAGTCCTCCTCATTGGTAATGATCCACATTAGTATGTTATGGCGTTATGTTTTTCTTAAATCTCTGATCCTTTCGTTTCCAAAGTAACTTTCTACTTTAATCCTTCTACTGATGTCAATAACTCAGGGGGAGGAAAAAATGATTCAAATAGTCAAAAGAAAAGAAAAACAACTAAAGCTTTCCCAAAATGATTATTTCTTAGCCCTTAAAAGGCTTTCTAAAAAGTGTCTAAAACAGATCAGGTTAAAAAGATCTTCTTTCTTCTACTTAAAACTACAAGTAAGCCTTAAAAAAAGGGCAAAAAGGTAGACAAAATCCTCTTAATGGAAGTATGCAGAGGCAAGGGAAGAACGATTAATTTAAACCATTTGTGGACTAAAGAGGGGAAACAAGAATGTGTGTTTTTTTTTTTTTTGCAAACACCTTGATAAATCCAGTCATAAAATTAAAAAGTTGCAGGATTCAGGAAGAAGATGCTTTGATCCTCAGATTATCTATATGTCCAAGATCATTCTAGGATTGGTTCAGAAGGCTTCCAGCAGAGGCTGACTGGCAACTTTCGGCCCAGGAGGCAAGTACAATCCAGAGGCCCATGGTGTGGCGATTTGGCCCCCCTCCCACTTTCCCTCTTTCCAGCCTCCTTCTGACCCCCATTCTAGGCTGAAGCTCTGCTCCTGGTACTCACTCTCTATCCACCGGCCGAATCCGGGTTCCCAACCTGGCCAGCAGGGGGTGATAGGGGGGAGCTGGGACAGCTTGGTTGGGGCTGGCTGGGGGAGAGTCGCCAGTGGGGCATGGAACCGGCTTCTGCTCAGACACAGATTACACCATCCATGCTGGGGGGGGGGGGCTGCACTCTGTACTTGTCTATATCCTGCACTCAGTAGGTCAGCTGCGGGGACTTATTACTTCTCTTCACCAGGAATAATTTAGGCATGTCTGTGGCAGAAGCAGTGCAGCCTTTTTACAAGGCATCAGAGCGTCCCAAGGGGAAATTGCCCCCCTGCCCACTGGCCCAGTCCTCCCCTGGCTTCCAGCACTGTGAATCCAACTCTCCTGAAAGTATGCATGAGGTCTGTGTCTATCCAAATCTGCAAGATTCCTTGAGCATCGAGTCAGTTCCTATTGAGACTTAACAATACAGAGCTGTTTTAGACAAATTTTAGAAAGATTTTTAGGGTCTAAGAAAAAATAATTTTGGGTAAACATCAGTTGTTTTTTTTCTTTTCTTTTGACTATTTGAATTGTTTTTGTTCCTCCCCTTGAGTTCTTTGCACGTTACTTAAAGAAGAAGCACTTGGCACTTTGAAAAAATTGCATGATTGATTAGCACATCTTCCATGTATGAAAACATAAGGATATGGACTCATATATGAATGACACATGTTTTTATTTATTTATTATTTTGCATGTAATCAAACATTGGTTTTAATTACATTTTCTGTCCCCATTCACACTAGCGCGACTTGTCAGGCGACTTGGTCGCCTGACAAGTCGCGGTGGGTCGCCTGCCATTGATTAGCACAGGACCCGTTCTAATAGGAGCGACACAAGTCTCTCCGACTTAGAAAAAGGGTCCTGTACTACTTTGGGGCGACCTGGAGGCGACCTGCATTGACTTCAATGATATGAAGTCCGTGCGCTGTGCACCGCGACTTCACAGGTCGTCCCAGCAAGTAGCGTCGCCCCTGTGTGAACGGGGTCTCACAGTCTTGAAATTTTTGACAATGTATGTTTTATTATGAATATAAAAGTGGGGATTTACATTTGAAACCAGAAAGAGTTAAACAGAAAAAAAAAATGATGCATGTAATTATGGAAAACTTCCTAGCTACCCCCAAACAATTTGCTTCTAAATGTGTTAAAGGGAGGACCCAGATCATGAAAACTACAAAAGGAGATTGAAGGTCCACTTTGACATCCTTACAAAGCCAAAATAAAGCTGGGCCTATTTGTGGTTGGGCATTGCTCACGTGGTGGCCTGGCGGCTACATTCAACTTAGCATGAAGATTGGTAAACATAATAATATGTACTGGGCTGTTACAATCTGTTGTTGGAGGGAGCTCAGAAATACATGCCATGGCTCTCGTTTCATATTGGCACAGACCCAGCCTGAGACATAAAATTACCATACATTGGGTAATGCTTGCAGTTTTTGTACGGTCTCTTAACTTGTTTTTTCCTGCAATTCAGATAAATGAATGCATGCTTCCAGCTGCCTTTTTAGTAGGAAAGTAAGTCCGGCTGAAAATGTCATTCTTATTATGGAGTACATTTTACGCTCTCCGAGAAGTGCCCTCAAGGAGGCTCTCTTGTTAGATTAAGCTGTAAACTGCTGGACTTGGATAATTGCAGCTTCTCTCTGCATCATGGTATTTGTATTGTTAATTGTCCACCTAATTATGTTCTCCTTATGTTAATGCGTTAAATTTTATTGGGAAGGAAAGATTATACAATTACAGATGAAGAGCCAGGACCTCTAAATAAGAAGTAAAATGGAGTTCTAGAATCTCCAATCTGAAGGAGAACTAAAATCTCTTCTAAACATACAGTACGTAACACGTTTCTTTTCTGAGCTGCGGCAGGACTTGACTCGACATAGCAATTTCTTTAATTTATGGGAATAGGATGAGGGAGGGGTCAGCATGGGATCAAAGTTTATTGTGTGCAATGGCTACTAGGTTGTTTGGAAACCAAAGAAGAAAGAATCTCCTGTGCCGACACAAAATTTTTACTTGCTGTGTTTTTTTTTATTTTAGGTAAGCATTGCACCCAAACACTAAAAAGCAAATACTGACAAATTGCTTTTTAATGTTACTTAACCACTTAAAGACCAGAAGGATTTGTCCCCTTAATGACCAGGCCCTATTTTGCAATTCGCCACTGTGTTACTTTAACCAGTTGCCGCCCGCCCACCGTCAAATGACGGCGGGACGGTGCGGCCATTGTTCTGGGCGGACGTCATATGACGGCTGCCCATTCAGGCAGGGCAGGCACGTGATTGTGTGCGCGCCACCCTGCACTGTCGGTGGCGGCGTGTCCCCGAGACACAGCGCGTCACTGGCAGGGGGGAAACAGCCAATGGGCATGGCTGTTTCCCACGTGATCGCCTGTGTTCCAATCACACAGCCGATCCGATCACAATAGGAAAGCCCGGAAGAAGACCACGCATGCGCGATCGGGAGCGTGCAACGCGGTCATGTCGGTGGCTCTGTGCTCCCTAGGAACACAGCTAGTCACCGGCAGTAGTAAACAGTCACTGACAGTGGCTGTTTACTATGTGATCGGCTGTGAATCCATTCACAGCCGATCACAAAATGTAAACACAGAGCAGTACTCACTGTTACTAGCTCTTCTCCCCTCACACAGTTTCCAGTGTGAGGAGAGCAGAGCCAGAAATAGTGAGTCACTGCTCTGTACACCTGTCAAAGTAAAATCACACCAATAAATGTCCCCACACAGTCCTCAGCCCCCCCCCCCCCCATTGCACCTGTCACCCAAAAGTCACCTCATCAGTGCCCAGAAATTGCCACCCATAAGGCTACGTTCACATGTGAGCGTAGCGATCGTGGGCAGAATCACAGCGATTCTGCCCGCGATCCGGAATTAATTGCAAATCGCGGGACGCCTGTGCGTTGCCCGTGATTTGCAATAGCACCCCAAACGCTGTGCGATGTTGCCGCGATTTCCGCCTGCCAAATCGTGTTAACATCGCGCAAACAACGCATGACGCCCAAAAAAGGTACAAGAGCTTCTTTGGGGCATCATGGGTTGTTTGCGCGATGTTACCGCGATTCAGCAGGCGGAAATCGTGGCAACATCGCACAGCGTTTGGGGTGCTATTGCAAATCACGGGCAATGCACAGGCGTCCCGCGATTTGCAATGATTTCCAGATCGCAGGCAGAATCGCTATGAACATAGCCTAAAGTGCACCTGTCACCAGAGACTGCCATCAGTACCGCCGTGCACCATCGCCCGTCACCTGTCACCCATCGGTGACCATCGCCCGTCACCTCTGACCCCATCAATCACCATCACCTGTCACCCCATCAGTCATCATCACTTGTCACCCCATCAGTGATCGTCACTTGTCACCCCATCAATCATCGTCACATGTCACCCCATCAGTGATCGTCATCTGTCACCCCATCAATCATCGTCACCTGTCACCCCATCAGTCATTGTCATCTGTCACCCCATCAGTCATCGTCACCTGTCACCCCATCAGTCATCGCTTTTTTCAGCTATTGTATTTATATCGCTAGTTCTGATCATGTGATTAGAGCAGGCGGACTGTCCCAACAAGCACACAGGAAGTAGGAAGTGGCTGGAGTGCATGTGTCAGTTTTGAAAGAACCACAGCAGGTATAACTTGAAATGAAGTGTGCTATAATCCAAATAATGGTAAGAATTTACCCTGAAGGATTTTTTTTTTTTTTTGCTCTGCAGATCTGAAGGTACTCCGCAGAAATCCCCTTTACGTTTTACATTTTTATGAAAAACCATTATTCAAGCATTTTATTGTTGGTCTTTATTCTTTTTCTTCCCAGGAAAAAAAATCTTCAAGGTGACTATTTTAATATTCAGCATCTTCTTGTGCTAATGGTGTATAGAAATGGTGTACAGTGCTCCTCTAGTAAAAAATAAAATAAAATGCAAGACTCCTTTATTGGATTGTGGCTCATGCAGACAAATTCATGGTGCGTTTTAAAGGTATCATGTCAAATAAAATTTCCCATCAAGGCTCTGGATAAGAGTATAAAAGCATAATAAATGTATTTTGTGATTTGGCTGTCACGATAAATGGCAGGTAGAATTTGTCTTTGAGGCTCGGCGCTGAATTTCTAAGTAAAAAAAAATTAAATTCTCTTGCTCGTAGCTGCATGGTTTGCCCTAATAAAATAGCGATAATTATATAACTTAAAAGTATATTTGCTTTAGTTTAGGAAGAGCTTCAAAAAGATGCATTTCAGCATGCAAAAGGACTGAATCTCCAAAAAGTACATTTTATGGTAGGGCAAAAAGGACATTTGCTCTAAGCGACAGAGGAACACATTAGATGAGAGTTTATCACTTATTACACATTTTAAAGTGAATCTGTCACATAGGAAACAAGATCACGGTGGGCTAGAGTAGACTTAAATGGTGTAAAAGTCACTTTTGCCCTTTTATATTTTGTGATGCCTTTGCCAAATAGTTATCACTGATATATCAGAGGATTTCTGTGCTGTCTATTTAAGGAAGAACTGTAAGTAAGCAGCCAACAACATAGTTGAAATACATTTGTATACATTTTCAAAAGGTTTGTTGATTTTGTTAGACATTCTTGAGGTTCACTCAAATAGCACAGCAAGGACCTCACTTTTCTCCATTGTAGTTAAAGCAATACAGCTTGGTCTGGGTCTGTTTTAGGCAGTTGAGGCCCGTCCATTGGGGGCCCCCCCTATCCATGCATCCGGCCCCCTAATCTACATGCAGGGCGCCGGACGCATGTATTCCAATGGGTTTTTTTTTTTTTTAAAGCACGTGATTAGAGCCAGAGGCTCTAATAGGCTTCAAAAAAGGGTGGTCTTGGGGCGCAGAGCACTGCACCCTGAGCCCACCCAGTTGTGTGACAATAGCAAATGAATATTCACTATATTCACTATTGCCACACTGATTCTCCTCCTGGCCAATCAGAAAGCTGGTCCTGAGACCCATTTCCCGATTGGCCGAAAGGAGAAGCCATGCTTTTAGACAAGGAGGAGGGGGAGGAGGAGGGAGGAGACTGAGGGGGAGGCCGCCACCGCCCCTTCCTGCCCAGGGGGAGTGATTTGGCAGCTGGGGGGGAGGGGCTAGGTGTGCGGGCTGGAGCTGGTGTGGTCTGAGGGAGGGTATGGTGTGGCCCGTCTGCAGCCCCCCTCCCAGCCCATGGAGCACCAGCAGCCACTGGTTTTAGGTGAAACCCAGATTGGGAAGGATTAATAACACTAAGGTCATTATTCTGCTCATTCCTCAGCAGAGCTGCTGATAGAATTCACAGGACCCCATACAGCCTACTTGACAGGGCCCCCCTACTGCAAAAATATCAAACAAGATTTTTGCTAAAATGCAACGCCCGTGGTACTATGCTTTGTAGCCATGGCAGAAATGATACCCCTGTCGAACAAGACTCATTCAAGTGAATTGCAGCACAGAGGGAATATCTGCACCTCCACAGTGAGTGATCGGCATTGATCGCTCACTGTGTTCATTCAGGATGGTGTGTTCATTCAAGATAGTGAGCCCTCCTCACCATCCTGAAATAACCAGCCTTTGAACCCTCAGCAGCTGCCGGAGGGAGAGGAGAGGAGGGAAAACAGCAGTACTGCAGGAGAAAGGGTGACACAGGGGTCCCACATAGCAGGGACAAGGGGGCACAGATACTAGAACTGATCCTCCCGCAGAGTAGCCGGAGAAAGAAAAGAAAAGTAGAAGCTGGCAGCACTGCACAAGAGTCCCACCTGTCAGCGAGAAGGCAGAACTACTGGCCCTCCTTGGCAAGTGTCTGCCCCCCCCCCCCCTTTGAACTGGTGAGGCCTGGGCCCAGTACAGGAGGGCTGGCTGTACTGCCTTATCAGCGGCCCTGCTCCTCAGTATAGCATTTGCCCCCCAAAGGAGCTTCTGATGTTTGGGTCCCCTGATACTGGATGCCAACAACCTTCTGGCAATGCCACACCGTCTAAAACACCAAGACTAAATAAAGAGGATTAATTCGGTCAAATAATCCCAGCAGGCAAAAAAATACAGAACAGCAACAGATATGAATTCTTTATACCACCATAAATAACTGGAGGTGCTAATAGCTCTGCCCCTGAACCCTAAAATCAGGGAGGTCCTAACTTAGATCAATACTTGGAACTAAAGGTTCATCAGTTTCTCCTAACCCTCCTACTGTATCGGTAAACATTGGGGCCGAAAGCTCTTGTGATAGAGTGCTTAGATTTGAATCAATCCCACAGTGATGAAAGTACTGTACAGTACACAGAGAATGGGTCCAGAACGGCAGGTATATTTCCCCAATATTTTTGTTGTGGTCCCATTAAGGGGCACAGTTTGCAGACATGGTTGAGTAGGCTGGTTGGAAAGAGAGGGCTGATTGTGAGTACTCTCTGAATTGATAAGTGCTTATTAGAGACCCAGAACATCAAGGGTTTGAAGAGTTTTGAGAGGGATGAACCTCCAAACCCTGACTGAGAGGACTCCAATCTGGAGGTGATCCATGATCATAATCCATGATTATGCCTCCCCCACTCTCTAGCATCAGGACTCGGCAGGGATGATCTCCCACAGAACTGATGATGTCAGGACTTGACAGTGGCTTTAAGGCTCCATTCACACATGAGCGTATCATTTTCAGGCATTTTTATGGCCTTTTTTGGGGTGTTTTTTGCAGGTGTTTGGAGGCAGTCATTGACATCTAACAAAAATGCTTGCCAAAAAAGAAGCTTGTGTACTTCTTTGAGCTTCAGTCGTTTTGCTCCAGGCGACAAAACGCTCATATGTGAACAGGGGCCATTAAAATGAAGGGATTTTGCTTTTTGGGCGTTTTGAGACTTCAGAGAAAAGCTTTTACGAGCTGAAAAATGCTTAGGTGTGAACAGGGCCTAACAGCTGTGACCTCTGTGTAGGTGTGGCAGCAAAGTCTCTCTCTCCCTCTCTCCAACACTGTGGTGAACTCCCCAGCAGGCAGCGCTCTGACATAGCAGCCCACTCAGATGGTCCCCGCCCGCTATCCTCCACATGACTACCCCGAGCCTTGGGCCTCCTGTCCCTTTTCCTCCTGCTCCAGCTCTCGAGTCTCCTGGAACATGTAGTCCCATCCAGCCTATAGCTTAATAGAAAAGGTCTCCTGGGTACTACATTACTCATAGTCCCAGGCAGTTCCCAGCAGTCCTCTATCTCCACAAAGCACACCAGCCAACCAGTGTCCTCTGATGTTTTAAGGAGGTGGGAGGGTTTTCCTCCAATCACAGAAGCTGCAGACACAGCTACAACAGAATCCTCTCTCTCCTCTCCTCTCCTCACTGGCAGCCGAAGAGAGGGATAAAGGCTTGTGCTGGCGGCTGTGCTGGTGGCTGTGTTTGTGGGCGGCTGCAGAGGCACTGACAACCTCACTGAAAGCCCGGTCTGTTCCTGGAGGCACCAGAGTACCAGTGCATGTTCATAAAATGCCCTTGAAAGGAGATTGCTAAAAGTAATGCATTGTTAATCTGGTCCTAACAGAGACCTGACCATTACACTCAGTCCTGTTTAGAATGTGTGTGTGGAGGAGGGACGCAGTCTCCACTCTAATTCTTTCCAAAGGTATTCTATCGGGTTTAGTTTAGGACTTTGTGCAGACCAGACCCACTCATCCATGCATTTATGCACCTTGCTTTGTGCATTGGTCCAAAATATTTGGTGGAGGGGGGAATATGGTGTGGTGTTGTTTTTCAGGGGTTGGGCTTGGCCTGAGTTCCAGTGAAGGGAACTCTTAAGGTGTCAGCATACCAAGATATTTTGGGCAATTTTTTGCTCCAAACTTTGTGGGAACAGTTTGGGGATGGCCCCTTCCTGTTCCAACATGACTGAGCACCAGTGCACAAAGCAAGGTCCATAAAGGTATGGATGAGCGAGTTTGGGGTGGAAGAACTTGACTGCCCTGTACAGAGTCCTGAGCTCAACCCAATAGAACACCTTTGGGATGAATTCGAACGGAGACTGCGAGCCAGACCTTCCTGTCCAATATCAGTGCCTGACCTCACAAATGTGCTTCTGGAAGAATAGTCAAACATTCCCATAGACATTCCTAAACCTTATGGACAGCCTTCCCAGAAGAGTTGATGCTGTTATAGCTGCAAAGAGTGGGCCAACTCAATATTGAACCATACGGACTATGACTTGGATGGCATTAAAATACATGTGCAAGTAAAGGTAGGTGTCCCAATACTTTTGACAATATAGAGTGTGTATTTGTGTGTGTTTTTATATATATATATATATATATATATATATATATATATATATATATATATATATATATACTGTATATATACACACACACACACACACACACTTTATATATGAATCTATTTCATACCTTAAAAGTAAGCATCCTTAGGGCATAGATAATAAAATTGATGTTCCTTTTCTTCACAGTTCACAAGTATAATCTAGGAACTTGTTGTTTCAGTGGTCTAATGACATCCCCGGTCCTAGAGGCCTCAAGAGTTTATCCATATGTGCAGTGGAATAGTACCTATGCCCTTCTTGGCCATCATACTTAAAGTGGAGTTCCACCCATTTTTTCAACATTATAAAAATCGATTATATTTCTCAAATGATTACAGCAGTTGCTAAATGTGATGTTTTACCTATCGCCTAACAGTATATAATGTTTCATAAATGATATTTCCTATACACTAACCTTTACTTCACAGCAGTAGGGGGCTCCCATCTTAATTGTGGGCACTTGAAGCCCACACGTTGCTACTTCCTACAAGCAGTGCTGCTGGTTACCCAGCATGCACCTCTGAATCCCGCGCATGTGCAATGGACCAACAGCGCGGCGCGCGATAGCGTCCATCGTTGCCATCTCAACGGCGGCATCGTAGGAAGGTTCCGCCCCGTTGTTATGGCAACAACAACCGCAACTCGCTGTGCTAGCTTCTGGGCTCTGGTGAGGTAACAGTGAAGGCAGTGGCGTCACTATGGGGGTGCGGTCCGCACCGGGTGACACCCGCCAGAGGGGTGACACTACAGGTTTCCCCAGCTGCCTGCAGTGCAGTCTTCACTTGTCACTCTGTGTTGAAGCTTTCGGCCGTACACCGCCCCTCCTCCTCTTGCTATGTTTTCCATCCTGTACACAGAGGGGGAGGAGGGGGAGGAGGCAGTCCGAGGCACCACGCTGCCTGGATAACATTCTCCTGGATAAGAGAAGCTGGCCGTCTCTTCATTGCAAAGACAAAGGGGGGGAGAGAGAGAGAGACAGACGGACGGACGGAGGGAGGGAGAGAGAGAGACAGAGGGAGAGAGAGAGAGAGACAGAGGGATAGATAGACAGGCAGAATGAGAGAGAGACACAGACAGGGGGGAGGGTTGTGGACATTCTGCTGAGAAGTCCTTAGTGAGCCAGAGGGGGTTGTTGTAGCCGACTATTGGCTTCAGCAGCTGCAGCCTGGAGAAGCCGAGTAGATTTGCTTGCAGGAACACCAACGACAGCACTGTGCGTGACATCACTCAGTATCCTCCTCTGTCCTCCATGTTGGGTCTTCGGAGAGGAGGTGGAGTAAGAGATCCTAATTTAGGCACTGCACTAGACTGTGTTGTCATTGGCTGAGATTTCTGGGTGGCCCTTACAGGAGCTTGGACCCCCTGGTCCTGGGCAGCGGGCACCTGCACAGTAGCTGGCACAGTTTGAGATAGGAGAGAGAGAGAGAGAGACAGGGACCTCACCTTGCACTCCCTGGCACGCAGTACACTGTAGCCTCCTCCACCGGCCGCTGCCTCTTCTGTTATGTAAACACAATGTTGGTGCTTAGCAACGGCTGCCACACATCATCAAATATCGTGATGTTTCCTTCCCACGGGCTCCAGGGAATGATGACTCACATCTCCCAGGAGCCTGTGCAGACACAGGAAGTGACGTACCTCGCCGCGGCGCCGAAGGAGGCAGAAAATTGCTTACCCCTAGCAACAGGGCAAGTGGAGCAAGAAAAAAATAAAAAAGTCACCAATACTGTGATCATTTGGGGAATAGATGCAATTTTTGTATTGTTGAAAAAATGGGTGGAACTCCACTTTAAGGAGCCTACTGTTGTTGTTGGAGAGTCTATTTAAGACCCTGGCTCCCGGATTTGGCGCACTTTATGCAAGTGGTTAGTGTAGGGCAGAGTTTTGCAACCAGGCTGGGGTGCCTTGAGGTTTCTTCAGGGGTGCCTTGGCAAAATGCCTACAAATTGCCCAAAAATTGTATATAAGGCAGCGTGTGAATGAAGCCTGCCTTTCAGTTACACTAAGTCACAGGCTTTCATTGTGCACCATTACAACTTTTCTAGCTACCAGCTGAAAAATGAGACAGCAGACAAAAATCGCACTTGGTGCTTTGGATTGAGCACATTACACACTATAGAGGGATATGCTTTGTTCATTTTTGGAGGTTTACAACTACTTTAAAATATTTGTTACCCCAACATTTCATATTTCTGATATGTGCCTGCTGTGCCATAAACTTGTATGGAAAACTATAATGTTCTCTTTGTATTGCTTCCTTTGTGTGAAGTCCCTGGTGTTCCTGCCAGTTCCTCTGCTTTCCTCTTATCAATTACTGACCACACTAAGCAGGAGTGCAAACCATAGTTAGTTCTCTAGCTGTGATGGGAACTTAGTGTACCCTCCTCCAATGATCAGACCTGTCCTGACATGCCTCCCCTGCACAGCCTTTCACTGGGAAGTTCAGTTTGCTGCTGCTTCTCCTCCCCCCAGCTCTTATGCAGCTGATAAAAGAGGGAATGTGATCACTTATATAAAAAGGAAAAAAGGTATTTACAATGTTTTTTTTTTTTTTTATATCTATACACAAGCGTTTTGCCTTTTTTTTCTGTTTGGAAAGAAAATGGGATGTGTTATAAGGTGATCGTTTACAATTACTATAACTCTGCATTCCTCTGCAGGGATTACATTATGGGTCTTTCTTCTTCTCCTCTAGCAGTGGAAGTCATCAGTCTTTCCTTCAGGATTCAGCAGCATTTACAATACAACATGTGAATGTTGCTCAGTCCAGAAGTACTTTGAGCCAAGCCTTTTTGACAACGCATCCTCAGGGGCGGCCCCAAGGCAAAAAGTGGGTGGAATGATGCTGACATCCAGAGGCGTAACTAGAACCTTCAGGGCCCCGGTGCAAGAAACCTTGAAGGTCCCCCCGGACCCTTGGCTGGGGCTCTTACCTTCAAGCCTGGGGCTCTTCCCACTAATCCTGGGGCCCTTTACTCTCGTTGCGGGGCCCTTTATTACGGTCCCTTAGCGCGACCCTTTTACAAGTTCTGCAGTGGGTCTCCTTCCTGCCATTTTGGGGCCTGGTTGCAAGTGTGACCTTTGTGATCCTGGAAGTTCACCCACTGGTGTCAGTAATTTTTATTTTTTGGTATTTTAATTGTATTATTTTTTATCATTTTATTTTATTTTTTTTACAATGTCACTGACTATGACTCTGTCCATTCAGAAAAGGAAGGAGCTGGTAAATTACATATTTACCAACCCCTTCCTGGTTCTCTATTGTGACATATCCCCGGCAGCAGCTGGCAGGAGAGGGGAGGGAGCACAGTGGCGGGGGGGGGGGGGACCAGGGGAGCACACAGGGACCCAGAGACATCAGAACACAAGTGAACTGGATAGGAGGAGTTGTGGGAGCAGCATACAGAGGAACCAATCTCCTCCATTTTCCTCCTGGAGGACAGTGATTTCTCGACATGCTGCCCCTCCTATCCAGGTGTACAGGGGAGCCACACATGCCCCCTGGAGCATGGGGCTTGGTTGCAGTTGCAACCCCTGCAACCCCTGTAGTTACACCCCTGCTGACACCATTCATCCCAGAGGACTGGTAATATACAGTGGCAGAAATTAATTTCTGTGGGGGACAGCTCCAGATTGATGCTGAGTCTTGCAGCCATAGCAGCAGGGCCAATGAGTCTTGCAGCCATAGCAGCTGGGCAAACATTTTCTTGGGCCCTCCCGAATCCACTTATCAACTATTTGCGAGCAGTGCAGGCTCAAGGGGAAGCTGCCTAGGGCCCCATAACAATGGCTGGGCCCAGGGCAGCTGCCCCTTTTGCCCTGTGTTAAAAACGGCCCTGCATAGCAGCATTTTTTATTTGACATCTTTTTTGTAAACTTCTATATTTCTATGATCTTTTCTTTCTAAAGTTATATTTATTCTTGAAATTAATAACAATTAGCACTTTGGGATTCTCACTAATTTAAATAGAAATTAGGCAGTGAGATGCATACAGAACAAAAATGTTCCCAACTTTGAACTTTAAGATAATGTCTGCCTTCACATCCAGTCTTCACATTTTTAAAACAGACCGGTGTTGAATAGCCTTCAGTGTTATTCATCTTTAACAAGTAACCTGCAGTACAGTGATACCTGCAAAATATTTTATTAATAAACTTCTGTTATTTTCAAGTTTTCAAGGCGTATGACATATCGCAGATACTCTAAATGATTTATTTGACCTTATAGACAGGAAGAGATGAACTTCTAGTCGCCTTCTTGCTTTTTACTTTTCAAATATTTTTACTTTAGAATCATTCAATTTTTATGAAGAGATATGAGTGTTGTGGGTTTGGTAACACTTTAAAGTGTTATTAAACCCAGGATCCTGCAATAACTATATCAGGTCTCCCACAGTACATAGAACATAGAAATACAATAGTTTTAGTAAATATAAACTAATACCTTTTCTCATCAGCAGTTAGAGCAGTCTTGTGATTTTTATCAGTGTCTGGTTAAAGCTTGTAGGAGGAGTTTTCATTTTCCTCTGACTGCAGGACCCCTGACCCTCTGTCTGGACAGTGCTGATTGGCTCTGTGCTGATCACATGTACAATTCCAAGAAAAAAAAAAACTCACTAGTAATAAACACAGAACTGAGCATGTGCAGAGTGACTCAAAAGGCTCTTTATTATCAGGAGATGGATTGGGGATCGTGGAAGAAGGGGAGGATTAGAGAAGATGGGATCAAACAGCCTTTTTACACAATGCCCCCCTTAGGTTAACCTAAGACTAAAGCCTAGTACACGCGCAACGAATTTCCGCCGACCGGTCGTCCGTCTTTTGTCCAGAGTTGTGTTTTGTTGGTTGGAATGTGCCTAGACTGCACACAAATTTTCCGGCATGAAAAAATTCTACTTCAGAAGTGATGTCATGTGCTGGTTTGCTTTCTTTGTGTTCTTTCTTCTCTGAGCATGCCTAGTCTTGCTCATAAGATTTTTCCCTGTCGAAATCTGTACTGACTGCACGAAAATCGGACGTGTGTTGACGGTGGACAAAAATTTTATAGTTTGCACACCAGATTTTTTTCGGCCGAAAAGTCAGAGTCGGTTGTCGGAAGCATCATACTAACAAGCCGAAAATCGGCAGATCGGTCGTCGGACGAAAATTCCCGGCCGAATTTCGACTCGTGTGTACGAGGCTTAACGATTAACCCCTTAGGTTCCACAGTGAGTATAACAAGCATGCTTTACTGCATATACAGACTGATTTTACTGCTGTGGGTTTAGTAATACTTTAGTCGCCTTCTTGCTTTTTACTTTTGAAATATTTTTACTTTAGAATCATTCAATTTTTATGAAGCGATATGAGTGTTGTGGGGTTAGTAACACTTTAAAGTGTTACTAAACCCAGGAGCCTGCATTCACTATATCTGGTCTCCCACAGTACACAGAACATGAACATGCAATCGATTTAATTAATATAAACGGCTAAATACCTTTTCTCCTTAGCAGTCATAGCAGTCCTGTGACTTCTTTCAGTGTCCAGAGTACTGGTTAAAGCTTGTAGGAGAAGTTTTCTATCTACTCTGACTGTCCTATATGGCTGCAGGGCGCCCGATCCTCTGTCTGGACAGTGCTGATTGGCCCTGTGCTGATCACATACACCTTCCCAAGAAAATAAATAAACTCTCTAGCAATATACACCAAACTGAGCATGTACAGAGTGACTCCAAAAGCTCTGTCTTATCAGGAGTTATATTGGGGACAGTGGAAGAAGGGGAGGAACAGAGAAGACAGGATCAAACAGCCTTTTTACACAATGCAGAGGATTACACACAGCAGTGGGAGCGGGTACCGGTTTTTGACAGGTATCCTCTCCCCCCTCCCCCGAAAGGTGCCAAATGTGGCATTGGAGGTGTGGGGGGGGGGGGGGGTGAGCAGATAAGCGGAGCTTCCACTTTTGAGTGGAACTTTGCTTTAAGATGAACAAATGTTTTTTTACGTTTCCCACGCCAGCTTTAAACAAAGCCTGAGTGTATTAGGCACATGTAGGCCATTTGTAGCCCTGGACAAAAAAAAATGCGTTCCCTACTTTAAAAATAGTACAGCATTTTCCTCTTACATTAAAACAAGTTCCGTAAAAGAACCAAGATCATGTAATTATGTCTCCAATAAAAATGTACTCTTTTCCTCGAATAAACACAAAACAACGCGCTTGACTCAGACGTACGTAAAATTTTATTTCACAAAGAAGTGCGGCGTTTGGCACTATGCACACATAGGGCCGATGGGCCATTAAAATTTAATTCATCAACAAAAGAATATTGCGTGATATTAAAGTTGTAAAGATTAATTAAAAACAGCATTAGGAAATTAAAGTCAATGCTGCAGACGGATCATATTTAAACAGCTTTCCGCATTAGGGAATTAAAGTTAATGTTTATATAGAAAGAACAAGTCAGGTGTCATTGTTTGGCCAGCTTTCATCGTCTTTGTGACTTTAGAGAGAGAAGAAATAAACTAATATTTATTAGAATTTATTTATTTATTTATTTGGGGGTGGGGGGCGGTTGTATAACAGTGTATATTTGCTGTCCCTCAAAATAATTCAACACACAGCCATTGATGTCTAAATCGCTGGCATTAAAAGTACAGCCCTAAGTGAAAATGTCCAAATTGAGCCCAAAGTGTCAATATTTTGTGTGGCCAGGGGGCCAGGGCCGGCGCTACCACTAGGAAAATTGGGCAGCCGCCTAGGACGCCCAGCCGCTGGTTTCTCTACTTAGTCCCCCCCCAAGTCCTGCCACCGCCTGTGCTGCGCAGCCACCCTGGACCATCAGTGAGTGTAGGCACCGCTACAGCACTGAGGAACCGACCTGACGACACTCTCCTGAGACCTGACAGTGACAGAACAGAGGTGGCCCGCTCCTCTATGATCAGTGACAGACTGGTCACAGTCTGTGACCTGTCTGTCTCTCTCAGAAACTCTCTGGTGCCAGTCCAGAGCTTGCCTTTGGAAATGGTGATCGTCCGTCCCTGGTCCCTCCCATCAGTGCCATCATTCACTCCCATGATGATCCATGCAGAGTAGGGCTGCTCAGCTCTGCCTTTCTCCCCTCCCCTTTATCCAGCGGCAGAGCAGAGTCACATGACGATCGGATCAGTGGCGCTCCGGGCCCGGGGTCAGTACCTGGAGGTGTGTGTGTCAGCTGGAGGACTTTCTTTGAGCCTGGAATGGAGACACCGCGGAGGCAGGGTTTGTGCCTGGGGACTGAGAGAGAACCCTTGGCGGCAGAGCCCTGGTGGTGAGTGAACAGTGAAGAACACAGTGAGTTTCTTTAACTGACCGTATAGTGTGTATACTCCTCAAATGTGTGATGTCATCTCATTCTCCTCCAGTTTCATTACAAACCTTATTTTAGACCAAGTGATGTCATGTACGGGTCGCTGTGCTTCTCTATGCAATGCAGGCAGATCATGACTGGTGGGAGGGGCCAGCAGAAGACTGTTTGTAGCCTCCTGGAAAAAAAATAACAGCACCCTGCCTTAGTACTTCTCTCAAGAGCCCGGATACAAGCAGTTAGCTGTCTCTTGGGAGGAGTTATGCAAATATGAAGGTGTCTTGATGGGGTGGTGTCATTCTGGATAATTTGGAGTAATAAACTGTGACAAATGACTCATGCAGATAGGGGAGGAGGGAGACAGCAGCCAGAAATTACATTTAATGCTTTCAATTGAGACAAGTACACGCTATAGAGCATTGTCTCTCAACCTTTATTCAATCGTGAGACCCGTTAAAATCTCGGGGCACCCCATTCTATGACTTATAATTTTACATATGGCAGCAGCACCTACACATGTAGAACACCCAGCATTAGAGATGATTTATTCTTCTTCCTTCTCAGTTTCTCTCTCTCATTCAACTAGCGTGACCCCAGTGCTCACGGAGAGGGGCAGGTGAAGGGCAAACAAGGATGTCCCTAGGTGCCGATGTTGTCCTCCCTATCAACCTATCATGTCATTGGATGTTAGGAAGCTGGCCCACAGAGTGCCCAAGGTTGTACTGTTGTACAATAAAAACTTGTGGCTTTGTGTAATCAAAAAAGGCAAGCTTGATCCACCTGCAGCTGGCTTATTGACAATTTGAGGGCAATTTGGAGCAATTTTTAGACATTTTGCCAAGGCACCCCAGTTGAAGAAGTCTGCTAAAGAGAGATATGCTTTGTTCAGATTTCATTTCAGAGGTTTAAAACAACCCTTAAAAAAACTACTTTATTAAGTCAATTTGATATGCAGTTTAAAAACTCTTTTTATGTTCATAATAACTGTCCATTAAATTAGACTAGAACACTTTATAGAGTCACTTGACTGAGCAGTGGCATCTGCTTTTAAACTATATATCCAAAAGTATGTGAACACCTCCCCAAATGATTGAGTTGAGGTGTTTCTAGTGAAGGGTACTGTTACTGCTACAGCATACATATTTTAGAAATTCTGTCCTTCCAACCTAATGACAAAGGTTTAATGCAGGGCCCCTTTTTGTTCCAGTAGACCCGCAAAGACATGGCCAGTAGGGATGATCGAACTTTTTAAAAGTTCGGTTCGGCCAGAACATCCGAACTACTCGAAAGTTCGGCCCGGATTTCAGAACCTCATTGAAATCAATGGGACCCGAACTTTGGTAATCAAAAAACACCAATTTAAAGCCCTAAAACCCAATAAATGCCCCTAAAAAGTGCCTAGGGTTCTGGGTCATGCCCCAGGGACTATTAATCACAAAAAAAAAGTTCTTAAAAATTGTCATTTTTGATAAAAAAGCCAATTATTGAAAAAATTTAAAAAAAAGAAGAAGAGATTTTTTGATTTTGACTTTGGATTTAGTATCTGGGGGGTCTAAAATGTGTACCTGTAAAGTTTCAGCTCTGTAGCATGTCCAGAACCAGAAAAAAAATATAATTTTTCAGTAGAGCAGGGATGGTGGGACCCCGCTTTTACACTTATATGATTTTTTTGGGGGGTTCTGGAAATGCTACAGAGCTGAAACTTCACAGGTACACCTTTTAGACCCCCCAGACACAAAATCACACAAAAGTTCTTAAAAATTGTCATTTTTGATAGATTTTTGATAGAGAGAAAAAAAAATAAATAAATAAAAAAAATTAAAAAAATTTTAGAGTTCAGATGTTTTTCCTGCCTCAAAAGAACCCAAAAAAATGCCCAAAAAAAAACGCCTGCTATTAAACCGGCAAGGTGTGAAAAGCGAGAAGCCATATTCCAGATCTATAATTGCACAAATACAAACAATCTTCTTTTTTATGGTTCTGGACATGCTACAGAGCTGAAACTTCACAGGTACACTTTTAGACCCCCCAGATACTAAATCCAAAGATTTTTTTTTATTTTTTTTTACTTTTTCAATAATTGGCTCTCTATCAAAAATCTATCAAAAATGACAATTTTTAAGAACTTTTTTTGTGTGATTTTGTGTCTGGGGGGTCTAAAAGGTGTACCTGTGAAGTTTCAGCTCTGTAGCATGTCCAGAACCCTCCCAAAAAATCATATAAGTGTAAAAGTGGGGTCCCAAGTTCCCTGCTCTAATGAAAAATTATCTTTTTTTCTGGTTGTGGACATGCTACAGAGCTGTAACTTCACAGGTAGACTATACACAAGTTCAGATGTTTTGCCTGCCTCCAAAAACCCCCAAAAAATGCCTGCAACAACACCCCTGGGCGCTTTTTTTTTTGACGCTAGCGTTGTTTGTGCATTTTTTTGGGTTCTTTGGAGGCAGGCAAAACATCTGAACTTGTGTATAGTGGTGTATATACACACATACTTATATGTATATACACACCTAGACATATATACTGTAGGTGTGATAGGAGCAGAAATATATTGGTGTTAATTATTTCATTAGCGCAAGTAGTTTTTTCTGCTCCTTTCACACCTGTATGTGCAGGTGTATATATACAGACATTGGTGTGTATATATACCCCCTATACACATGTTCAGATGTCATTTCTGACTCCAAACATGTGCTCAAAAAAGCACTAGCAACGCCTGCAGCCAAAAATGCTGGCGGCGGCGAAGCCATATTACGGAAACGAAAGTCAGCTAAGAGAAAATAGCTTTTCTCTATTGCGGTCACCCTGCTATGGAAGGGTTCGGTCACCCTGCCATAGCAGTCTGTGTCGGTTCACCCTACACTACATTACGGTCACCCTGGTATGGAAGGGTTCGGTCACCCTGCCATAGCAGTCAGTTAACCCTACACTACATTACGGTCACCCTGACACTTCATACTTTCCCTACAGAAACTAAATTTTTGAAGCTAACTAAAGTGTAAAGGAGCACTCTAACTACACTAGATATCCCTTTCCTCACACTAATAAATGCTAAATGACACTTTTAAAGTAAAATTAACAGAACTGCTTCCACTCTCTTCCATGTCCAGTATAACAATGCTAGGAATTTGGCGGGGGCTATCTTATATACTGGGGGGCATATTCACTAATGATTGGTCTAGGGACCCCCTAGTCACTCCAATCACATTCCTAGCATTCTTCTGCCCCCTCAATTGGCTTTTGCTAATGGTTCTGGTCCAATCACTGGCTTTTAAAGCCCATTTCCTGTTCCATTGCATTTTGGTCAGTTCTGGTTGCGGAATTCCGAACTTTTTGGGCAAAAAGTTCTAAATTCGGCCGAACCTCGAACACCCAATGTTCGGCCTGAACCGATGGTGGACCCAAACCGTTCGATCATCCCTAATGGCCAGACACATTTGCTGTAGAGGAGCTTGAGTGACTCACACAGAGCCCTGACCTCAACTCTAATGAATGCTATTGGGGTAAACTGGAATGCAAATCCAAGCCTTCCTGTCCAACATCTGTACCTGACCTCATAAATTCTTCATTTGCTGAATGGGCACAAATTCCCACTAAAAAAATGTGTGGAAAGCCTTCTTTGGTAAGTGAGGACTGTTGTCACTTCAAAGGGGGGCCAATTGTGTACTTGCTGAATAAGCGTCCTTCACAGACAGCTCAACTCTCCAAGGCATGGCAGTTTAATCCAAAACTGTATAGTTTTGCTTGTTAAAGTGCAGTACATGGGATGTTCACTGGTCAGTCTAAGTGTAAAGAAATAGTAATCTCCTAAGGCTAGTGCCGACTATGAAGGCTGGTAACTAACTGAGGGAGCAAAAAAAAAAAGGGAGGGGTCTATCAAAGAACTAAACCAACTAGCCCCAACATGCAGGCAAACTAGAATATACCATTTACGGACATTAAATTACAAGTTGTAGTTACACTGAATTGCAACTAGATGTCAGCACAGACAAATGTGTACATGTATATAATGAAATCTATTGCATCCATTACTGGATACATGATAAGTGTTTCAGAACACCAATATACCCATATAGTTATTCTGGTCAAGTGTCCACAAGCATTTGGCAATGTAGTTTTTCTGTACCATGAACCCCACACACACACACACACTGCTTTGTGTTAAAGCCTTTAGAAATTCCCTTCAAAACAGGGTACAGGGGCATATGTAAAGCTTTCAGTTGCATAAGTGGGCAATTATTAGGGCTGGGTGATGTCAATTGGTGCCAGATGGAAGCATCCCCCCATCTCTGCAAACTTTAATTTTCAGAAAATACTTGCTCAGAAATTTTTTGAGGCTCCTGGTGCATAAAATGGAAGCAAGAAACCATGGTACAGGTTCAGCTTCAAAGACTTTATAATAAATAAAATGATACAGAGTGCAGGTTTACTATAAAGCTCCCACTCCATCCAGCGTCCTCTTTTTACAGACACAGATTATCATTTAGAAGCAGCTATTCTTTAATGAGACTTTGGTGTCTGTAGCCCAGTGATGCACAGTACTCCTCTGGCACTTAATGAAGCAGACTGCCTCAGATCCTCATCCAACTTAGCAAATTCTTAATCTATTTTGTGTTTTGTTTTGCAGACACAAATTTATCCTTTTGCTGGATTTTTAATCATCTACGAACCCGCTCTTCAAAGCATCGTTCCCATCTGCATCCATAAGTGCAACAAACTTGAAGTATATTAAAAACTAACTCAATTATTTTAGAATTATGTTCAATATGTTGCTATAGTGCTTGTAACTGCCCTTAAATCTAATAAATTTGACTTCTTGTTTAGAATTTAGAACAGCCGGGGAAAGGGTTTGCGATACTGTTTTCATAATACTGCATTAAATTGCTTATACTTATTGTAGAGGATGAGTGGGCTGTTTAAGCACTGTCTGGATTTTTTAATATAGTTATAGGCTGTGCATTTATTGGACTTTTTCCTTTTTAAGTTGGTTAGTGTTAGTATCCTGCAGTCTGATGTGACCACATACCCCAGAGACTCCAACACCTCCCCAAGGTCCCAGAGCCAAATGTTGGAACATTTGTTCCAAACCTGATTATAGCTCTGTTCACATGGTGGAGTGATCTGCGGAGTGATCTGCCCAAAAGAGTTTGCATAACTCCAGCAGCACAGGGAGGAAAAAGTAGAGTGCCGTAGACTACTAAAGAGCAAGGTGAGTCTCCAGTGACACTAATGTCTTCCCCACAAAGCACATCTGTCCACTCACCCCACCAACTGATCACAATTTTCTCCTACTGACCAAAAAAGTAAGTGGTCCTAACATAAATAGTATTAACTGTAGTTAAATAGTAGTTAGCACTTTTGCCTAGCAGCACTAGGGTTGTCAGTTTGAATCAATGCTACCCACCTGGAGTTTGCATGTTCTCTCTGTGCCTGCATGGGTTTCCCCTGGGTACTCCGGCGTCCTACCACACTCCAAAAACATGCTGGTAGGCTAAATGGCTCCTGCCTAAATTGAGGTGGGGGACTTGAGTCACATGACTTGACTTAAGTCAGACTTAAGTCACCAGTTTGAGGACTTGAGACTTGCTTGACTAAAATGAATAAAAGACTCGACTTGACTTTGACTTGGTATTCATCACTTGAGACTTGACTTGAGACATATGACTCGAAATTTCTTTACTTTTTTAAGTTATTAAATATTTGCATTTTCTCAAGATGTGTTAAAGCAAAATGAATGTGTATGTTATGTTTCTGACACCACAGTCACTTAAAACACCTCAATGTGTTTTGATTTTTTGGACACTGGCTATTTAACAATGGAAATACTTAACATATTTTCAGTGACTGTGGTGTTGAAACATGACCGGACGAAGGATTTTGAGCTGTTTGGGCATTCAAAGTGTTTGTAATATGCCAAGAAAAAAGCACTAAGCAGTTTTGTTAATGTTGAAAATAAAACAAAACCTTTCCTGACCACTGACTTTTAACTGATTTAAAGGTAAAAATTGGGGTAGATCAGTATTTTGACTTGATTTGTGACTTGACCAAAATAAATGACTTGACATGACTTGCTTGACTTCTAGCAGGGACTCGACTTGACTTGCTTGTTTTTTGCCACAGTAACTTGGGACTTGCTTGAGACTTTAAGGTTAAGACTTGAGACTTGCTTGTGACTTGCACATGTGTGCCTTACTCCCATGTCTGCTAAATTGGCCCTAATATATGTATGTAAGCTAGTGGCCTTAGATTGTAAGCTCCTTGAGGGCAGGGGCTGATGTGAATGTACAATAGATATATATATATATATATATATATATATATATATATATATATATATATATGTAGCACCCTGTAGTGTGGAGTTATTGTGTAAATAGGTTTTTTGATCGTGTGGGTAAATTTAGGCTTTAGTGGCAGCCAAGCCTGTGTTGAATCTGTGTCAGGGTGAGTGACTCAGGGAGGCTGGATGGCTCATCAGGCAGCACTTCTGGTACCTCACCCTACTTAATGGAACCTTGGAGAAAATTCCAGAAGAATGGGAGGGAGGTTAGGAGGAGCTGCGTGGAGTATTGAGGAGGGTCCCAGCCAATCTCCAGCAAAGTGGGCTGGCATCAGGTTGGCCCCTCTTTTATACTCAGGGTCAGCCCAGCAGGGGCAGTGATGTCAGGGTGGAAGATTGGAGATGGAGAGCTGAGGAGACTTTTGAAGGTCCTTGAGGGTGTCCTGTAGTCTGGGTGCTGGAGGGATCCTCTCACAACACGTGGAGGAGTCCTGTCCTGAAAGCATGGGAGCAAGTGTGAGGACAGCGGGAGAGAGTCAGCACGTCCAGGAGATCTCAAAGAGACATCAGCCAAGAGGTCTAGTTAGTGAGCAGTCTGGCAGGACTGTGAGAAATAGCCAGGAAGGCTAGTAAAGGGGCAGCTACAGACAGGCGGGCTGGCAGGGCCTGAAGAGGTGGTGCTGGGATCAGTAGCCACAGGGATGGAAGCTGGACACTGACTTTTGATACACAATTAAAGGGGCCCCTGGTACCTGCCTGTAAAGGGCCTTTGCTTATCTGACTGTTGGCTTTGTCGGATCAAATATCAGTGTTCTAGCTTGGTCTGTGATTTTTGTGCTGCAAGTGAGTGCTGGAGGAAGAATGAGTGTACATAGACTGTGTATAGGAAAGTTGTCCCTGAAGAGTTTGCCAAGTCAAGTGGGCATCCCATACGACCCTTAACCCCATCCAAGTTAACTCTCCCCTAATAAAATACAAAAACAAATTTGCCAAACTGTTTCCTGACTCAAGTGTTCCTGTTGAAATTCAGTGTGCTTGGCTGTGCAGGGTGGGGGATCCCTATTCACCAGCGGCTCCTACGTGGGGTGCGCTACATATATGCACAGTTCTGCATAAATTGATGGTGCTATATAAGTACCTAAAATAAACTGCTGCCTTCCCTACATTATGCTGGGAGTTAGGATATAGTGAGCTACAGAGGTCCAAGGGGTTTTGCTGCATAAGGTCAGTTAAAGACACATGGGGCAACTTGGAGTGTCCACCAGAAAAGAAAAGAGGGAGGCAGGAGAACCCTCATATTGTAGTAACTGACTTAAATACATTGTATAGTAATTACCTCAAAAAATATTTCCAATAGGAACAAAAAGGAAATGACTTACACCTTCTGTAGGTACAGGTGGGGAAAAACTTCCCCAGATGCAGGATTATAAAGGTCACTCTCAACCCTGAATCTTCCGCAGGGTTCTCAGGTAAGTGCTCTTTCTGAGCCACCTAAGATGCCAGACAGCATTCTGACTGATCCATTGGACAATCCTACCTTGTGCCTTGTTTCTGCTGAACCTTGAACTCCTTACTCCTCCCATTAACTTCCTATTTAAACCATGCCTTGCACTTCCTGTTTGCCAGATTATTGTGCTTTCTCTAGTCAATATCTCGATCTTGTCACTCCTGCTGCCGTCTGTATTTCTGCTACCACTTGGTACTGACTTTTGGCTTATTCATCAACTACACTCCTGCTTAATCGCAACCTACGACCGCTTATTACCAACCTTTGGCTTGTTTACTCACAACGCTTCTGCTTGAGCCCTACCTGCTATATCTGCTACTAGACCCCAGCTTGCTCACCTCCTGTTTGGACAATCCTGAGGACCAAGACCTAGTACTAACGCGCAGCAAAACTCATCTCCACCATCAGGAACTCTGGTAAACATTGGTTAGTGCTTAGATTCTGGGCATCTGGTGAGCCAATGTCATCCGCCAGGGTGACCTGTTGCTGTGGTGTGGCTGTGATCTCTCGCTGTAGAAAGAGGGGGCCCCCAGTCTCTCCACAGAATGCCACCAGAGATTCAGCGGTGGGAAGCAGAAGGTGAAGGGATACTCTAGTCTCCCCGCAGCAATGGAGCAAAGATGTGATTGCTGTGGTCTGTGCTGCCTCGGGTCTCTCTGCTAGTCTGGCCACGTATCAGTCTGGCCAGTATGCTGCATATGTGCTCTTTTCAGTTCCCTTGGTGCCAAAAGGAAGAACCTAACTTGACAGTCTCAGAAAAGTAGCTCCACTGCGCCTCCTTGCCCCAGTGTCTATTGGGAATTATAGTAAAAAAGGGTCCATAGTTCCTTCACAATATGGCTTACTTTCTGGAATTCAAATCTTATAATCCTTCGCATTCTGCATCAAAATACATAGCCTATTCTTTCTATAGTTCTCCCTCTGTGGACTGAAGGAGATGCAAACACAACATTCAGTATAATAGCAGAAACTATAAGTAAATTGATTGTAATGAAGTAAATATCTCTTTCTTCATGTTTCTGTTGTCTATCACCTGGCTACAAGCGTATCTAACCCCACAAAAAAATAAATGTCATATATTGCATCTTACCAGTCCTTAGAGATGGTGGCTGCATTCATTTTCTTATTTTTACAGGCCTTTTCCTGCTAGTAGCACACTTCCTGTCCTACGGTGACACAACTCACTCACCATGCTATATTCATGAAGGAGCAGTGTTTGTCACCCTAGGTCAGGGCTACAGAACAACCCCCTCTATTTTCCTCCACTGTAGTCATGTACCTTAGTCCGAAGCAATGCTTACTGGTAATAACCAGCAGAGACAGAGTACACAAGAACTTATCAGCTGACATAATACCATGATTGTGTGGAAGGGAAACCAGTGTGGAGTTAATTGGTTCCAGGAAGATCCAGTGAGGGATCTAAAGTTGTTGGGTGAACATCCAATCTCCCACACTATTTATACTCTAGATTCTTAAGGGTCTGGATTCAGGTCAAAGCAGAAGCTGACAGTTTGAGGTTCTTGAAGATGGTTTAAATCTGGTGTTTTTTGGGTAAACATTTGGAACCCATCTTTGCTATGGTGTCCTCTAGTTCAGTGGTCCTCAACTCCGGTCCTCAGGGCACACTAACAGGCCAGATTTTAAGTATTACCTTGGGGAGATGCAGACTAGAGTACTGCAATCACTGAGCAGCAAATGATATCACATGTGATGTATTTCAGTTATCTTGCAAACCTGGCCTGTTAGTGGGCCCTGTAGGCCAGGGTTGAGGACCACTGCTCTAGTTGGTCCAGTCATCTCATAGTGAACAAGTAGTTATAGACCAGTACATGTCTAAGGTCAGCTGGGATAGTCTCAGAGGCTTGAGGCATAACTTAGCTAACTGGTGTCATAGACTCAAGATTTAGTTTTATGGTACCTTCAAGGACCTGCAACCTGATTTGTCAGATCATATTAAAGCTTTGTTATTTAAATGTTGTATGTTTTTTTTAAAAAATAAAAGGCTGCTATTGCCATTTACAGTACCTTCACTTTAGAGTAGTGTGTTTTCTTTTTGAAAATATAGGAAGGTGGAGTTGTGAAGGATGCTCATATGGGAGTCAGTACATTGGTGACCTCTGATTTACCCTGGTCAGGATTCAAAATATCTCATGTACTCTAATATTTGAAACAATTATTTCCTTATTTCACAATTTGCAACTTTTACTTTTTTCTTGGGGATCCTGTAATGGAGGTCATGCTTTAAAGGGCAGAGGAGGGATCAGGGCTCTTATAGACCCCAGATCTCTCCAAAAAGAGTACCTGTCACATGCCTATTGCTGGCATAAGGAAAGTTTCCATTTCTTGTAAAAGCAATAAAAGCGATTCAGAAAAAAAGAAATTAAAGCAACAGTGTAAATAAATAAATTAATTCATTAAAAAAAAAAATTAAAATGTAATCGCCCCCGTTATAGCACGCAAAGGTGAATACATGCGTCGGTCCTGCACACACGCAAACAGTGATTGTCCAACACATGTGAGGTATCACCGTGAATGTAAGATCATGGGCAGTAATTCTAGCACCAGAACTCCTGTGTAAATCTAAAGTGGTAACGTGTAAAGGCTTTTAAAGCCTTGTCTATGGATAGTAAATTAATGTAGTTTGTTGCTGTTGCACTGGTGTGCGCAATTTTAAAGCGTGACATGTTTGCTATATATACTTGGTGTAAGAAATGGGCAATTTGGGACTTTACGTGAGAACTGGCGAGCACTGCTCAGTGTCTCCATCCCTGTGAATAGTCAATTGAAAAGCAAGATGGGATAAATGAAGGTGTGTGAAAAACAGCCGGTCCCTAGTTTGAAATACTTACCCACCAGTCTGCTAACAAACCAAAATAAACCTGTCTAACAATATAAGTTAAAAACAGGAGATTAGTTAACACACATTTGCAAATGCATGCGGAAGCTGCAAGGCCAACAACAAGGCATCCTGCGTTTCCTGCAGAACCTAACACTAGAACTGCAAGAAACGCAGGATGCCTTGTTGTTGGCCTTGCAGCTTCAGCATGCATTTGCAAATGTGTGTTAACTAAACTCCTGCTTTTAACTTATATTGTTAGACAGGTTTATTTTGGTTTGTTAGCAGACTGGTGGGTAAGTATTTCAAACTAGGGACCGGCTGTTTTTCACACACCTTCATTTATCCCATCTTGCTTTTCAATTGAATATATACTTGGTGTAACATCATATTTTATATTTTACAAAAATTGCGTTTAAAAAACTGCTGCGCAAACACTTACCATTTTATTTTCTAGGGCCTCTACTTTAAAAAAATATATATAATGTTTGTGGGTTCTAAGAAATTTTCTAGGAAAAAAATACTGACTGTTACATGTAAACAAAAAGTGGCAGAAGGGGTCAATAAAAAAAAAAAAAAAAAAAAAACAAGAAAAAAACCTTGGTGATTGTTTTTAGCGAAGCAAATGCAAACCAGTTAGGGTTTACTTCTACTTTAATAGCAGGTATTTTGACTGCAGCATTTGTTCCATTCAGTGAAACGATGCAGAATAAAAGCCAAAAAAAAAATCATATACTTTTTAACTTTGCTGCCATTGAAAAAGTTATTACACATTAAAAACTAGTCCAGATTCCAATGAATAAACTTGCTTCTGCTTGCATTCTCAATTCAGATAAATATAGGACTTAATTTTCTCTGCTGATTCTGCCCTCGATCAACTGTCAAGAGATTTCAGTAAATAGACCCCAAAGGCACACTCTTATTAATTAAAGCCTCTGGTTGACCTATTCCAACAAAAGCACTTCACATTTTTTTTTTTTTTTTTTACAATGAAAGTCTATTTCCCCCCTTTGAATTATTAATCCTGTTCTCTTGATATAATGAATGTCTAAGGGATTCAAATTAGATACAGAAGCATTTGTTACCATCTCCCGATGGAGTCTCTTGGTCTTGTTGCCCTGTTGTCGAGAACAGAGTGCTTTTCCTTCTCTAATAGCACAACATAATATATGTGAAGGTGACCTACCTCCATGTGTTTGTGTTCATGGATTTTCTGCTCGGCAGACACTTTTCCTCTTGTGGTTCCAGATTTCACTTTCTGAAACATAAATTTCAGTGTTTGTGTTGATGCACATGCTTGGCCATGCGGAAACGATGCTACGGGACAGCCTACATATTTAATCATAAGTCGTCTTCTCTGTTCGTGTTATCTTCACAAGCTCAATTTACCCCTCTGGGTAAATGGTGACCTTGAAGGGAGGCATTTTCATGATAATAGCATGGTCTGAATTAAACGTTTGTATCCATAGATTGCATAAACCAGAAATAGCATGGCTCAAAGCTACAAGGGTATAATACAACTTAAAGGGCCAGCAAATCTAAAAAAAAGATGGTCTGTCTGTCTGTCTGTCTGTCTGTCTGTCTGTCTGTCTGTCTATCTATCTAAATGTATGCAACATTTCAAGACCCCCCCCCCCCCAACTAAAATGTAAAACGCACAAATGTTACTAACCATCAGAGGGAAACCTGAGCTTGGAATGATGCACACAACCACCTTGCTAAAATGTACTTCAAATTAGAAAGTTCTGTTATCCTAACAGAGATTCTTCTGCATGTCAAAGTGCCCCTATCACATCAAAGTCCCCTCTTCACAGAGATCCACCTCCCCACATCAAATCAGAATCCCTTCTTCCCATCTGATTACCCCATCACTTCAAAAGCTGCCCCTTCTCATAAGGGTCCCCAATCACATCAGAGTTTCCCCCATAAAATTAGAAGCCCCACTTCTCATCAGAGTCCTCCATTTCATTAAATGTTCCCTTTCCAATAAGGGTACCCCATCACATAAAAGTACCCCAATAACACCCAAGTCCCCCCATGACATCAAAAGCCGCCTTTTCATAAGGGTCTACTATCACATCAGAAACAGTATTCTCTCATCATATCAGAAGACCCAACCTTCCAACCGGAGTTCCCCCATCCCCATACATGACAGTCCCTCCATCATCGAGTCCCCTTCTGCCAGGCCCTGCATGTCACCTGCCCTGGATCAGAGTCATTTATTGCCATGATGCAGGTGGGCCTTAACAAAGAATGATGACATGTGTCCTGGCCTGAGGGATAAGATAGATAGATAGATAGATAGATAGATAGATAGATAGATAGATAGATAGATAGATAGATAGATAGATAGATAGATAGATAGATAGATAGATAGATAGATAGATAGATAGATAGTGCACCCTGGGGAGACATCTATCTATCTATCTATCTATCTATCTATCTATCTATCTATCTATCTATCTATCTATCTATCTATCTATCTATCTATCTATCTATCTATCTATCTATCTATCTATCTATCTATCTATCTATCTATCTATCTATCTATCTATCTATCTATCTATCTATCTATCTATCTATCTATCTATCTATCTATCTATCTATCTTTTAGCTCATGGAATGATAGTATTCTGAGGATCCAGTGCCTCCTACCAAATATTCATTATTAAAAACTTGACAAAGATTCTAATCCCCCACCACTCTATCCAAAGCAAATAAAAAAAGATGAAAGGGCAACTTCATCTTTACTGAAGTTCGCATGTGAGTTACCCCCTCTACCTCTCTGCATAGTTCTGCATAGCCTTAGAAAATATAACAACAAGGTCCTCTTCCCACTGCACACATGTGCCACAGCCCTATTTATTTCTATGGGTGGGCCTTACCTCTCTATATGGCTGGAGGACAACATGAGTATGGCTCACCCACAGGAAAAAATTAGGCTATGGCTTGACCTGTAGAAAAAGGAGAGGGCCAGAATACTACAGTTGTCATTTAGACAGAAAGTAATGGCGCTTTTCCACTGCATGGAACCGAACGGTCTGGCTCGCTTTTGCGCTTTTCCACTGCATGGGACCGCATGGTATGGTGTTGGACCAAGCCAAGCAGGGCCGAGTGGAGCCGAGATATGGAAAAGTGCCATATGGAACCCAAAAAGTCCAACTAATTGCTAATCTCTTCATAGTACTCAACCTTTTAATGATGGGTTCTCGAAGTCAACACAATGGATGGTGCCTTGCCAAAACCAGATAATTAGAACTGAAGTCACCATCACTCCAAATA
The DNA here is from genome assembly GCF_965119305.1 of Pelophylax lessonae. NCBI lineage: Eukaryota > Metazoa > Chordata > Amphibia > Anura > Ranidae > Pelophylax > Pelophylax lessonae. Next base: position 291,233,273 of record NC_138773.1, on the reverse strand, counting down.
AATGTGTGTTCACATAAGGCATGAGAAATCAACATTTTCAGGGTTTTGCTGGTTCCCTTTCTCAAGGCAACATGGTCTTGAGAAAGAGACCCTGCAAGGCCCCCAAAATGTTGGTTTTGTATGCCTTATGTATATCTGTCTTCACAATAAACACATGAAATGCAATGATGTAGGCTGCTAGCAACTTCACATCTTAGGCTTTCTATCTATCTATCTATCTATCTATCTATCTATCTATCTATCTATCTATCTATCTATCTATCTATCTATCTATCTATCTATCTATCTATCTATCTATCTATCTATCTATCTATCTATCTATCTATCTATCTATCTATCTATCTATCTATATTATTGTATTTTTAAAGTTTAAATAACACGCAAATACCAAGCAAAAATGGGAGCCACCCAATCAATTTATAACCAGCAAAAAGGAAAGGAGCACATGGGTATGGCAATGCAATGAACAAAACTAAAATTTATAAAGACCAGGAGGTGATAACAGCTTTATGAGATTTCCATCCAAAAAAAAAAAAAAATAAAGCAAATCAAGAAGTGGATACCCATAGTCAAATCATTCTTGTTAATGCTAGTGATAATGCAAGCTTTTTTGGAATATTGTCAATCATTTCCGAGCACACATTACAAACTAGTCAGTACAAAAAAATGTCTAATTAAACTGTTTAAATTTTTTGGTTAAATAGAGAGATTTCTGTTGCTTACATTTGCAAATTACTATTCTTTTCTCCCATTTCAAATCTACAGCATGCAATGCAAGCTTCTTCAATTAGGATGAATCTCTCAATTATGTTTTTTTATCTGCAGTTGTGCATCAAGGATGATAACTGTACAGTCTGATATAGAGGTGGCCACTAGAGGGAGGTATACAGCTGTTTATGGAATAGCCTGACGGAAATGTACATACAGCACAAAGCAAAGTATGGTGCTGCCAATTCAATGTATATTCCTGGCCACCACATCTGGATCATGTTTCTCTAAAATGATCTGACTTCTATTTGGGTCTTCAGTCTTTGCTACTGCAGGCTTATATTTTTTCTGACTGCATCCAACAATCTTATTACTGGTTGTCCTTTTTTTTTTTAGAAAGCATAATGGTTGTCTGGGATGTCCTGAAGCTACGTACAGTCACCCATAGACATGAGTGGTTGAAGGCGGCTGTACACAGCTATGCTATTAGTAGTAGATGTTATGTCCTGATTGCACACTTCCTGCATTTAGGAAATTACATTTATGTGCATACTCTACTTTATGCTAACAGTGATGCATACCTGCATATAGCCTCCTGCACCCATTCATTTCTATGGGTGGCTGTATGCAGCTCCAGGACATCCCAGATGCCAGAAATGCTTGCAAATTATTGGATAATGAAAGTTAGAAGACCTTCACTTTATTTACTAAGTTCAGGGAAAATTCCTTTTTTAATTGAACAGCCTACTTGCTTTGAGTAAATCAACCCCAGTAGGTCAAAAATAAGACAGCTTCAGCCTAGTCTTTTAGGCTTGTTATAAAATAGGGTGGCCTTGGTTTGTTAAAGAATACATTTTTTTGTTTTCCATGTGGTTCATAATGTTTCTAGAATTGAATACCAACACTTTAGTTCAGGGCTGGGACAAGGGGCAGCTGCCCTAGGCACAGCATTTGGGGGGGTTGGGGGGGGGGGGGTCACCGCCTCACTCCATGCAAGCTCCAGATCAGTGTCTGTCAACCAGTGGGCTGCGGCTTCATGTCTACTCTGACAGCTAATGCTGTCATAGTGTGCTCCCACTCTTCACCCTATCCACCCAAAACTGACAAGGAAAGCATGTGCATAGCCAATCGAGAAATCATGAAGGGCCATGCATGTGCAGTGCACACTTCATGCCAACCATGGGCAGCTGGAGCAAGGGGGCAGAGAATGGATGAGGGTAGTACACCCTTTGTACAACATGTACAGGTATTAGCAGGGGGGAGGAGGTGTAGCTCCACATCCTTGCCATGAGCACTGGACGAACTTGTCCTACTGCAATAATAGCTCAGGTTGTCTGACTGATGACAACGAATCTGATTTAAATTTTAATGAAGTAAGACCAGTAAAACATAGATTATGATTGATTGTGCAGCACCCTCCTAGATAGGTGCTAGGCAGGTAAAGTATAGTTTGCTCTGTCTGCTTATCAGGGGAGCCTGATTATTAATTCTGCCTGTTGCATGTGTCCATGTGTGATTCATCTGGTCTGAGGGAGTGTCCCCACTGTATCCAATAGGGAGACCTGTTGGACAATGGAGGAAACCCAGCCAGTGACACGCAGGCTTTTGTAGCTGTCTCAGTGGGTTGGCACAGACAGTGGTGCATCTTGGAATAGGCTATAAAAGTCACATGTGGCAGGGGGTCTTTTGGTGGGAAGCCAAATCCCAGAAGGAGGGTACGGCTGTCTCTCCTTCTGCAGCTGGGAATGGTGGTCACAGGCAGTTGGCCTGGTGAACCTGAACGTCTGGCTGAACCCAGAGGTCCAGTGTATGCTGACAAGTGGAGTTTGGAGTCAAAGGTGACTCTGGAAAAACAGTGTCCGTGAGTACAGAGGAACTTGCCCGGAGGTCTGCCAGGAAGGGGATCCGTCCAGAAGCTAGGGTCAGTGGACGTGTGTCAGCACACAGGCATTGAGAGAAAGGGGGTGCCAGTTTTAGAACCCTGAAGAGAATATTTACGCAGAAACATTTAAAGTACCTTCATTTAGTGGCAAAGTGACGCAGTGGCCTTGCCACATTCTACAGTAAGCTGTCCCTCAGATTGTGAATAGTTAACCTTTGGAGTATCCCACTCATCCCTTTTCCTATCCAAGTTCTCAATAAAACCACAAAAACCAACATCCCCTGGATTGATTATTGACTGAGCCAAGAACTTTTAATGCTGTTATCTGCTGTCTGTTGCTAAGGGTAACCCAGGGGAATCCAGAAGGTGTAATTCTAAGCCGTCCTCTAGGTGGCAGTGCTACACTTGCAATTGGTTCTGTATTGTGTTCCCAGTATTGTTTTACGGTATTGAGCCCAAATATACAGTATATGATCAATAAAAACCCATCATAGTTGCCCTTTAAAAGATAAACATACTTTTAAAGGAAACATTCACCAGGTGCAATGCATTTCTGAATATAGGTCTGAATGTATGCTAATGTCCTGGCCAGTTGTCTCATTACCTTTCATGCTCAATGGCTTGGGTACTTTCTGAGTTCCTGAACTAGGAAATGTATACAGATCAATAGTTATGACTTTACTTTCTAAATCAGTGACTGATAAAACATGGAGTAGATGAGACAGTTGGGCTACTAGCAGAAAGAAAGTTATTCAACGTAGATCCCCCTGTACAGGTACACTATAAGCTTATTAGCCCTTTATTATACCCACCAAACATTTGACCAATATAACTTACTACTCTGCAAAAATGTGTCACTATATGTTGTATAGTGCAGACTACAGACGGGCTGAATGCAAGTAAACAAGCAAAACATTGTATATATTGGCATGGGCCTTTGATGACAGTGCACAAATCACAGGGAATGATAAGGCAAAGGTTAGGGTTCTCAACCAGATTTTCTGGAACTCTATTGTTCCTCCGGAACTTGCTAGAGGTTCCTTGTGCTGTGGCTGATTAACCTCCCATCTGCTGGTGATTGCATATGTAGCACTGTCCCCGTAGGGCTTGCTGTGTGATGACCTGTTGGGCCTCCTCTGATTACCTGCAGACAGTCACTTAGGGACTGTTCACACATTAATGGCTCGTTACTAAATAAACAGTCCAGGGGTTTTGGTTTTTGGTATTTATTGTGGAACTTGGATAGGAGAAGGGAATAGTGGGATACTCCAACTTGAACTTGTTACAGTTGATAAAGACAACTCTCACTTGGCCTCACCAGGATACTTGTGGAACAGTGCTTTAACCATACTGCCACGGGTATGGAAAGGGTTAAGTCTCCTTGTTCTCTCTACAGCAACAGACTTGATGAACTACACTATCTTCTAGCATTCCCTACTAACACCCGTCCACTGACTCTTCTAGCAGAAGAGGTGGCCCCAGGGCCGGATTGGGACTAATTTTCAGCCCTGGAGTTTCATGCCTTAGACCATTCCACTTTAGTTCACGACTGATTATATTAAAATAATGTAATTAAAACATCAGAATATAAGTTTGCAATGGCTTCGGACATGGTGCAGGAGAATGCAGGGCTGCGGGCATTGTACAGGAGAATGCAGGGTGGCGGACATGGTACAGGAGAATGCAGGGCTGTGGGCATGGTACAGCAGAATGCAGGGCGGTAGACATGGTACAGGAGAATGCAGGGCTGGGGGCATTGTACAGGAGAATGCAGGGTGGCAGACATGGTACAAGAGAATGCAGGGCTGCGGGCATGGTACAGGAGAATGCAGGGCTGTGGGCATTGTACAGGAGAATGTAGGGTGGCGGACATGGTACAGGAGAATGCAGCGCTGCGGGTATTATACAGAAGAATGTAGGGTGGCGGGCATGGTACAGGAGAATGCAGGGTGGCGGACATGGTACAGGAGAATGCAGGGCTGCGGGTATGGTACAGGAGAATGCAGGGCGGCGGGCATGGTACAGGAGAATGCAGGGCTGCGGGCATTGTACAGGAGAATGTAGGGTGGCGGACATGGTAAAGGGTAATGCGGGGCTGCGGGCATGGTACAGGAGAATGCAGAGTGGTGGACATGGTACAGGAGAATGCGTGGCTGTGGGCATGGTACAGGAGTACAGGAGAATGCAGGGTGGCGGACATGGTAAAGGAGAATGCAGGGCCTCGGGAATTGTACAAGAGAATGCAGGGCTGCGGGCGTGGTACAGGAGAATGCAGGGCTTGCGGGCATACTACAGGAGATGCAGTGCTGTGAGCATGGTACAGGTATACCGTACCCGCAGCACTGCATCTCTTGTAGTATGCCTGCAGCCCCGCATAATGGCAGGTAGTGCGGCTGTGGAGGAGTCTCACTTACCTGTTCCAGAGGTGCCATAGATTTAAAAATGGCGCCGCCCGGCGCCAACACGTCATTGCGCATGCACCGCCGCTTGAGAAGGCTCGTATGCATTCGGCTATTCCCAGGAATAGCCGAGCATGTACGGCCTTTCCCGAGCGGTGGAGGTGCATGCGCGGTGACATGTTGGCGCCGGACTGTGCCATTTTAAAATCTAAGGCAACTGATCGGAACTTCGCCTCCCGCCTTCCCAACAAATATGAATTCCTCCCCTCCAGCTTCCTCCAGCCTTCTGCGCTCCAGCTCCTCCTCCCCAGGACATATAAATTCAACCCCTCAAGCCTTAAAAGACTATGCTGTGAATTACCACCAGAAATCAGAATGGCCCTCGCACCGACCGCCCCACCGGGAGAAGTCCCGGTGCTCTCGATTAGCCAATCCGGGCCTGGGTGGCCCCCCTCAGGACAGGCACCTTGACACAAATCTGTACTCACTGTATGCATGGTCAGATCCTTTCCAGTGTCTCTCTTCCAGTCAGCTCTGCAGGACCTGGAGGTTCAGTTCCTCTCTGACTTTTTAGGCCCACAGGTCAACCACCTGAGGCCACATGGCAACTTTTACAGACGAGGAGGCAGCCACCCCCTCCCTCCAGGACTTCGCTGTCCAGCTGAAAGATCCCAAGCACATGTGCTCTCGGCATTTATACAGTATCCCAGCACGCACTGTGGTACATTCCTCTGTCAATCACCAGGGCTGCACAAAATGCCTGTGCACTCATTTGTCAGGATTCCTTCCATTTTTCCAATATCCCTCCCTATTGGACCAGTGTGAACACTTAAGACAAACTGAGCTGTACCTGAGCACAATGAGCAGATCTCACTAGCAGATCCTGCTCTCTGGTAGGCAGAGAACAATATAGATTTACCTGGCAATCTTTCTGGTAAGCAGAAAAGATCCAAAACTATACTCTCTCTCTAGCACCTACCTAGGAGGGTGCTACACATGGTTTCGGGGTCAACACCACTTGGCTGAGCAAGCTGTACAAATCCAATTATCTTTTTAGTTGTCTGTAAGGGTGGAATTCTGACCACCACTGTTGGGGGCTTGTTATTCCCACTGACCACCAATGTAAGGGGCATTTTTACCTTTGGCCATCAATGAAAGGAATAGTCCCCCACTAACCACCAATGTAAGAGACATTTTCTCCACTGATCATCAATGTAAAGGCCTTTTTTTCCACTGACCACCAATATTAATGGTATTATTCCCAGTGGCAATGTAAGGGTTATTATTTCCACTGGCTACCAATGTAAGGGACATTTTCTCCACTAACCACCAATATAAGAGACAATTTCCCCACTGACCACCAATAAAAACTGCTTGCCAACTGTAAAACTTGTTTATACAGCTCTGCTGCGCAGGATCACGTACCTAGTATGTGATCCTGCACTTCCTGGTCTGGGGCACTCCTGCTTGCCACTGGTGAACCGCTCCCACTGTGAATATACAGAAGCTGAACTGCAGGTACTGCAGACATCGGTACCCGGTGTCCACCAGTACCTGTTGATCATTAGGCAGAGAGCCTGAACAATGCAGATCGCCGTTCTGTCAGTAGGGATGGCAATGATCCTGTGTTCCTGCAAAGCGGGGACATGGATCAATGCCTTCCCCTAGTAAAAGCACCTCCCACACAGTTCACACTGATCACTGTATTAGTGTCACTGGTCCCAAAAAAGTGTCAAAAGTATCAGTTAATGTCCGATTTGTCCACTACAATTTTGCAGCTCCACTATAAGTTTCTGATCACCGCCATTACTAGTAAAAAAAATATACATAAATAAAAATTCAATACACGCTTATTGGGACTTTTTTTTAACCAAAATTATGTAGAATAACACAAGGGGTATTATTTCAACTGACCATCAATATTTAGGTTTTAGTAGGCATTCCCAGAGACCTTTAAATTCTTTAAATGTGGTTACATACAAAGTAGCTTATTAACATTCATACATCAAAATGCAAGAGTACAGACAGCATTTCCTGGAAAACCTACAGAAGGATACTGCCAAGTGCCAAATGTTATTTCTAACAGTGCTTTAAAGCAGGACTAAAGCATGCAGTGAGCGACAACTGTCAAAGCTGCTTGGGCTCTCAACCATTAAATGGCTGGTGTCACAACTAATCACATGTGCACCACCATGAAAACAGATCAAACAAAGGCTAAGTTCACATTTGTGCATGCCAGTAATGCATGTGTAGCACTACCCCCAAAGGAGCCGCTTGAGTATATTTGGTCTCTATGCTCTGCCTCTCAGCCCCAAGAACAGTCTCAGCCCCTCTGGCACACCCGGCAATAATTAATGTTAGTGAAAACACCACAATAAATAGACACAAATTGTGCTAAAAACAGAACATTATCTTTACTGTGAAACTTCTTAGGAATGGAACAAACAGTAACAGTTAAATTGAATAATAGATAAGTATATCTCGGGTAAATCAGCTGTGTGATAATGACTGAAGGTTAAGAGTGATAGAACTCAATAATGTTAACTGGCTGCTTTCAAGGGACTCTTCAAAGTGAATAATCCTGGAAGCAGAGGTAGCCACTCTAACAATGACAGATCACAAAATGACAAACACTTTAACAGATTGACCACCAATCTACTTAAAGTGGATGTAAACCCCATTCATGAAATTTGACCTGACATTTATCTGTAGTGTTTACCTAGCTCTCTCCAAAGCCCTAAGTCCCATGTATTTCTGCTGCTCCGTTCTTCTGATATCAGCATGATGACTTCTGACAAGTTCTCCGACACAGGAGTTAAAAGCAGCTGGAAATTTATGCCGGGGTGGGTGCATAGAGATAGATTAGCAGAGCGCTGGTCTATTCACAGCACAGCTCTGCATTTTTTGTACTTCCTCTGCCTATGTGGAGGGTGGTATGTGCCTTTCCTCCAATCAGCTCACACACAGTGTATGCCTAGACTTCTCTCCCACTGCTGAAACAGGAAGAAACATTTCTAACATGATGAACACTTTCTAAAGAATATATAAAGCTGAAGATGGCAGATATACAAATAAATCTTATGCAGGGAGATTTGTTTAATCTCAGCGTATTATCTGAGGCTGTTCACTTCACTGGGTATATGTGAGGGTTTACATCCACTTTAACTACTTAACGACCGCCCACCACTTTTAATCCTAGACCCTATATCATTTATAAATGTATTAAAAAGTAAGGGTCCCAACACTGAACCCTGGGGTACACCACTGATAACCTTAGACCATTCAGAGTAAGAATCATTAACCACTACTCTCTGAATTCTATCTTTTAGCCAGTTTTCTATCCATTTACAAACTGATCTTTCCAAGCTTGCAGACTTTACCTTACATATTAGCCGTGTGTGGGGAACTGTGTCGAACGCTTTCGCAAAATCCAAGTATGCTACGTCCACAGCCACCCCTCTGTCCAAGGTTTTACTTGCCTCCCCATAAAAAGAAATCAGGTTTGTTTGAAAACTTCTGTCTTTTATGAATCCATGTTGTCTGTTGCCTTAAATATTTTTTTTCCAGCAAGAACTCCTCTATGTGGTCTTTTATTAAACTCTCCAATATCTTCACGACTATAGAAGTTAAACGATCAGATCTATAAAGACTTTGATCCCTTTTTAAATAGAGGCACCACATTGGCCCTATGCCAATCCAGTGGTACTATTCCAGTCTTTAACAAATCCCTAAAAATTAGAAACAATGGCTTTGAAATGACAGAGCTCAATTCTTTGACTGCCATCTGGTCCTGGTGCTTTAGCCACCTTTATTCTGTCTAATGATTTCTGGACCATATCACTTTTGAGCCATTGTGGATCATTTAATGCTGTGTCAATATCATCCCCATTATGGTCATGAACTCCTCCATGCTCCTTTGTATACATATAGCTGAAGAAAGTATTTAATACATTTGCCTTCTCTCTTTTTTTAAGTTTTTAGTTAACATTTTCCAACAATGTTAACACTCGTAGCACCCTACAAGGTAGGTGCTAGGTAAAACTATAGTGGCCCTTGTCTCCCTAACAGCAGGGCTGTGATTTATCTAGTTAGGGTGTCAGGGCTTCCAGATGTGCCTGCCGAGGGGAGAAATATCCCCACTGGCTCCTGTGAGAGGCTTCTCATAGGGCAGTGTGGGAAGCCCAATCAGGGGACACATTCCAGCTTGTAACTACCCCAGAAGGCAGATTATGCTGCAAGGGATTCTGGGAGTGGGTATAAGTTTGGCGGGAGCAGAGTCCCAGGAAGCAGAGTGCGGCTGTCTCTCCTCCTGTCTGAGGAAGATGGATGTCTTGGGGTGTCGTCTGAGAATCCAGAGAGTGCTGAAGTTGAGCTGAGGGGGATCCGGTGTGCCGAGAGAGAGAGAGAGATCCAGTCCCAGAAAACCTACACAGGTCGTGAGTACTGCGGATTGCCCCTGGGGTTCTGCCTACAGTCAGAGGGGACCACTCCGGAAGAGGTTCTGGGATCCAGTGTCAGCTAGCTGTAAAGGGGGTACCTAGGTTGAGGACCCTGAAGTTGTAAAGGGGGTACATAGTCAGTGGACCCTGAAGAGTTCAAGGAGTAAAGGGGGCACCTGCAGTCTGGGCCCTGAATTTTATTGCGTGTGCCAGTTACAGTGATAGTTATCCGGAGTTCTACAAAATACTACCTCAAGCTGTACCAGACGGGGGAAAGTATTCAGAGATTTACACAGTGGAACAGTGTCAGGAGTTCTACAGTTCTCAGTCTTGGATCTACTGGACTATAGGTCGGGGAATCAACACTTCTTCTGTTATATAGAGTGTTCAGTGAGCGTTGGCTGGCGTCAAGGAAGCGCCAACGTGCATTTTCAGGATCGAAGTCCCAATTGTAATTAGTTTGAGCCGAAAGGAGTATCCCACTCATTCCCTTCTCCCATCCCCTTAATTTATAATAAAAACCACAAACAAAGATGACGGAGTTGTCACTGCTTCAGTTGTCACACCTGGGGACTCAGCTCACATAGGCTGGAGAGGATTCCGGTACTAATGGCAGACCCACATCAGGCCATAGGCCTGGAAATCTTGCTACACACTTTTAGTAACATATAAAAACATTGGATATTCCACGTTTAATATAGTAAAGAACAAATGAAGAAGTGATCACGCACACGGTATTATCATTGCTCTTGGTATTAAATTTCCACCCAACTCCAATGGGATCAAACTGTGGGCAGAGATTGTTCTCCAAAGTTTTTATATCAACTGTTAGGGAAGAAGGAGTTCTATCACACATATTGTGCTAGTGTAGCCTGGATAAAGAATTCATTCCAGCTTGTTTGCCGCTGTTCTATCCCTTTATTGTTGGGGCTTCTGTGAAGTGATGGTACAATGGATTGTGGGAAATATAGTCCCGAAGGAAGTGGAATCTATGGACTCCTTGACTGATTGAACTATCCTCCCAGGAAGCATTGAGTTCCGCAGAGACAGATGGGATATATAAATAGGGGGCGGGACCAAGGATTCGCTCTCTTGCCTCGGAGACAGCGTGCTGTGTGGAGGTGAAGAGCTGCTGCGGAGAGAAGAGGAGAGTAGGCAGGAAGCCTAGCAGAGAGACGTCAGAGAGAGAGCAGCGTATGTTGCAGAGCTTGGTGGCAGACCAAACGGAGAGACACTCAGAGAGACTGCGGGTGCTTCTAAAGAAGTGTCGGGTCCTGGCGCAGAGGACAGCGGGACGCGGATCCCCATCACATCGGGTGAGAGAGATCCAAGTTGAAGTAAATAGAGTGATATTCTAGACGGTGTCGGGGAAGGCCTGTGACGCAGTTTAGTTGGATAGAGAGCTGCATTGACATATAACGGTTGCCAAAGGACACTGTAGTGCTGAGTGGTGTGTGGTAGACCAGAAGGCCTTACTTTACACTTTCAGTTTCCAGATTGTATATCAACTTGACTGACTACAGAAGCCCATGCTCTTTTCCAGTTTGGATTACAATTAAAGTTTACCCTTACAGTGGATTACAAATGTCATTCCTTGAATGATTAAGGATCTTTTGCCGGCAAAGACTAGCAAGGACTTGCTCAACAAGGAGACTCACGCAATCTATAGTAAAGGTGGCCCCCTATAGGTTACAGAGTGCACTCTGACAGGTTGCATAGTAGGTTGATAGAGTCACTGATATGAGTTAGAATAACAGCAGTATTGCTCTTTATTGCATAGGATACATTTCTGTGGTCACTCTCACACTTTAACTGAGGAATGATTTATTGAGGAGTCTTTGATACATCAATCCTCTTGTGATATTGCATAAATACATATGTTTATTTGCCTGTTTGCTATACCAGATGCTGAGTGCTGAATCCTATATATTTTTGGATTTGAGGATTCAGGAATCGATCTCCCTTTTTATTCTTGTGTCTTTATACTATTTGTTATATTGAAGTCTCAACTGTTAATTTCTTCTACTAAAAAACAGTAAAACTGATCTTTTGTTGAAACCTGGTTGTGTTTATTCACTCAACATGACTGAACCTATAGTGTCAAGTGGGTTGGAGAGGGCTCAGGGCCAAAGAAGTGAGGAGGATGTGAACACAATCAGCAACCCCCCAGGGAGTAGGGCTACACTAGTATCTCAAACTTCTGATTAGAGTCAAATATTAAACATTTTTAGATAGTTAGAAGCTCTCGGATTGTCTAACCAGACTTGCCATTTACTTTTGAAAATAGTTGTAGAATAGTTTTTATATGCTAATAGACGTTCATATTGTGCTTGGTTGTTCAATCTGGTGATTACATTTGTTAGATTAGGAGTATCCATAGTTTCCACATGCTGGAGATAGCCAGTATTGCTGCTATTAAACTATGTGCTACAATTGTTCTGAAATTTGTAGAGTATATCTCGAGGTTTATTTCCAATAGTGCCATAGCCTGAGTTAATTCTAATTAAGTTTCCAGTACTAGTAGCTATGAAGGAGGATACAGAGTTCCAAAAACTGAGTAGGTTTTTGCATGACAACAGGGTATGATAAAGATTACCTACTTGATCCTTACACCTCCAGCAAGTAGGGAATGCGGATGGGTATATCTTTGATAATTTGTATGGGGTTAAGAACCACCTGTTTTATTTTTTTTTATCGATACATGAGGAGGCTTTTTCATTAATCGATAAAGCTTTTTGCCATTGATCTATTGAGAAGTTCTGTGATAGATCTTTTTGCCATTTGATCAGGTTATGATTTTTGTCTTCTGTAAGAGGGGAGGATAGAAGATTGTAGAATAAGGTAATACCTTTTTTTTCTTATTTTTTTTTGTTTGTGAGGTATTACCACATTTCTGAAGGAATACTGATGTTGTTCATAGGATTGAGGTCCTTTAGTCGAGAACAGTTGTTGAGTTTACTCATCACTATATAATTTAATGGGAAGGTAGGTTCTTATACAGGTGATTTCCTTGAGAAATCCATTCTCCTACTGATAGACAAATCTTACAATAATCTAGAAATCTTACAGGTATTGAGGTTTTAGCAAATAAAACTCCATATTTGATTTTAGATAGGATATGTTTCCAAGCCAACACTGTTGCTTTAATGCTGAGCATGTTCAGAATAATTATCTTTTTTGATATTATAAGTTTAGCCATAGAAAGGGCGAACATGTCGTGGCCTAATGTGACTTCTCTTTCTATCTTAGTCCAAAGTGGTAATTTTTGATATCTGGTAGGCCCACCCCACCTGGTTTTTTATTATTTGTTAATATAGAAAAAGCCACTTTAGGTTTTACCATATGCAGTTTTTCAGTTTAATATTTGTTTGCATGAAAATTTGGAAGGTATTGGAATAGGAAGAGAATGAAAGTAGTAAAGAATTCAAGGTAACATTTGCATTTTGAAGGCCGCTATCTTACCGAACCATGAAAGTTGTGTTTTTTTTGGGATATTTTGTAGGTCTTTGCATGTTTGTTCCAAAAGATTGGGAAAATGGACGTTATAGTTTAGAGCAGGGCTTCCCAAACTTTTTTGGGTCGAGACCCACTTCTGAATAGTTATTTTTCGGGACCCACTTGCTTGTAATTGAATACTGTAAAGCGCTACAGAATTGGTTGGCACTATATAAATGCAAATAATAGCAATGCATAATTTAAAGGGAGGGGGATGTTAAATTAACAATATCACTTTACTACTTTTCAAATTATTATTGAATACACTTGCCAGATGTTCTAAGGAAGGGGTCAGAAACAAGTGGCATGTGTGGCATATAATCGGCACCCTCATAGACAGTATAGGGCAGGCAGAGGACAGAAATCAACCACCCCAGGACAGTGATCAGCAGGCTAAATAGCACAAACCCCCCTTCCTCTCCCAGCGGTCCACAGTGAAGGTGAAGCCCCTGTTTGCCCTCTCCAGGGCCCAGCACACCTCACCCAGAGTCTCCATGATGAGGAGCTCTATGCTGGTCTTGGTGTCCTGGCTCTTCTCCTTCAGATCCTCTACTGGGGTCACGGAAGCTGCCATGAACTCCTGACACTGCAGGGCCACCTGGTCCTCCTATGACACCAAGGCTGCCATCTCTGCCAGCTATAGTTGAAAGAATCCCGCCGCCAGTCTAGCCACCATCGCTGCCGCCAGCAGGAAGAGGAGCTGGCTCTGCACCCCATGAACATATTCAACATAACAGCCCACATAAGTACCTACTGATGCAAATATCCTCCTTGTGGGAAATGCAGACCAGCCTCCGTAAACTGCGTGGGCGTGGTCCTGTATCCATTGCAATTTGACTGCTCTGGCTCTCTGTAATTAGCCCGGGCTCGCACAGCACAATTTAAGCTGGCCCGCTCTCAGTGATTTCCTGCTGAGCGTGACCCCCTCAAACGCAGCTCGTGACCAACCAGTGGGTTCCGACCAACATTTTGGGAACTCCTGGTTTAGAGGATGGATAAGTGAGTTGTATACCTTAGTATGTTCATTGAGAAGTTTCATAGGTAAAACAGTTTTTTTTTTTTTTTTCCCCATTTTAATTTTTTTTTATTTTGTTTGCACATAAAATGTACATATATCTCACATAAAGAGGAAAAAGGAAAAAAAAAAAAAAAAAAAAAGAAAAAATTCCAAAAGAAAATTCAAAGAAAAATTTTCACAAGAGATATACGACACTCAGTAGTTGTAGGGTGTTTATAACTTATCCCTTTAATCTACCCCTGGTCCCCCCCCCCCCCCCATAACTCCCTTCCCTTCTCTACCCATATTGCCTTTTTCTCCTGTTACTCCTGCTACGGCAGTATTTAGATATTAATTTCAGTATACTTAGTTGATTTTTTAAAGTTTATCCATTTTCCCCATTTTTCTTTCATATTGATTGATGTTTCCTCTTGAGAATTGCTTATATATTCCATATGAAAGATATTATTTATCCTGTCACACCAATCTTTTAGTTTTGGGCTGTCCGCCTCTCTCCACTTTTTTGGTATTGTTCCCTTTGCTGCATTTAGTAAGGTTGGGACCAGTGTTGTTTTATATTTCTTTAATGGCATCTTTGGTAGGTAAAACATAGCATTTATGTTGGTTGACTTTGTAATAAGACACATTTCCATAGTAGTTTAACAATTTCTGGACAACAGGCAAAGAGGTGTCTGAATTTATCAGTGATAGGATGATATCGTCCGCAAAAAGCCCTATTTTGTGTTCGTATCATTTTTATCCCATTGATATCAGGATGTGTGTGTATGCATTCTGCTAGTGGTTCAATAGCTAATGAGAAAACTAAACGGGATAATGGGCATCCCTGTCTGGTTTCGTTGGTTAGACTGAAACTTTTGGAAATTATACCTGGGGTGAATACCTTTGCAGAGGGTGGTGAGTATAGTGACATTATGGCTGAAGGTATGATTTACTAAAAATATATTAATCCGTTTGGTGTGGCAAGATTTTGAAAAAGGGTCAGGGACCTCTATTCCTCATTTCTTGCATATACTGTAAGGCAGCCCATTAAAATGGCTGGGCTACCCTATATGCGGCGCGTGGAAATGTGTGGAACACGTGCAAAAAAGGGCATGCTCTGTCGCACCTGCATGGTGGGACAAAGCCTAAGATGGCAGCTTCCTTGACTATAAAAGATAGAAGGGTTTAGTTCCACTTTAGCCTTACAAGACAATAAGAGCTTGTTCACATTGCCCACAAGTGTTCCGCTTTAAGCATGTGGCAGCTGTCAGTTTTTACTTGCAGTCAGCTGTGGTGGTGGGGGTCAGTGTGACATGCATTTCACACTGTTCCTTTTTATTTAACTTAACTTTAAAACTTTACATGAAGTGTCAGCACCCTTAGATAGGAATACAGGAAAAAAGACTTCTGAGGAACTATATTGGTGTGCCCGCTTTCAACCAACAAAGTAAAACCATTGCTACAGTTTTGCGACATTCTATTTTATTTATGCCGTGTCCTTGAATGAGACTGCCAAGTAACATTTTGAAGACTAATTTGCTTTCGTGAAGATTGCACTTGACAAATAATGACCAGATGAGTGTGGATTTGTCATCGTTAGACTGAAACAATGACTGAAATTGCTCAGAAATCACTTTTTTATTCATACAAACTAACATTTACCGTTTATATGAATGTATTAATCATGCTGTGTTCTCAGAAAAGGCCAAATTCCTGAAACTCTGCAAAGTAATGTGTGCGTCATCTTATATTATCCATGCTCCAATGAACTTCTTCTTTTAAGGCTAGGCTCATACTTGTGTGTCTGCATTTTTGTGCTTTTTTTTTAATGCATTTTGTTGCATTTTCCATGCGCTTACATTGAAGTCTATGGGGCCAAAAAAACGAAGATTGCTGCACCTAAAACAAAAACATGCTGGGCAGATGATGTCAAAAGGGGGTGGGATAACCCGGTGATGTCAGCAGATGATCTCTACCCCTTAGTTATTTAAGAATGGTCAGACGGTGGAGTTGGCAGATGACGGGAGCCTTCAGCGGGACTGAATCTTTTTTTTTTTTTTGTCTTTTTTCAGATCAGCAGTGGTGGTGGGTGTCGTGATTAATGGATTTACATTGGGAGGGGGATTGTTTTTAATTTTTTTTATAAAGGGATTGTCAAAAAATGCCTTCTGTCATTTTTTACACTACACCCTTTTTTTGGGTGAATGCGTAGGGGTTTCTATGTACCCCTTACTCATTAAGCGAGGGGGCGGGATCTGGGGCCCCCCTTGTTAAAGAGGGCTTCCATATTCCGATAAGCGCTCCGCACGCAGACCCACACAGGCCGGGGTTGTGGTGAAGAGGCTCTTGTTCCCATCAACATGAGAAGAAAGTGCTTTGGGAGGGCAGATCCCCCTCCCTTTTCTCACCTGCTAGGCTGCATGTTTAGATAAAGGTCTGGTATGGATTTTGGGGGGACCCCAAGGCATTTTTCTTTTTAATTTTGCCACGGGGCCTGTTTTTTTTTTTTTTTTTTTTTTTATTGCCAGCAATTTTTCTTTACACTTAGCCAGCTGACAGCTGTTGACTCATCGATTGTTAAGGATGCGGCAGCTGCGCGCTCCTCAACAACAGGCTATTCACAGTTTGTTATGGAGAAAAGGAAAACGCAAAACGCATCAAAAATGTAACACTTGTGTTTTTGGTGCGGGTCCATTGAAGTCTATTACATGCAAAACAAAATGCAATCTGCTGCGGGAAAAAAGTCCCTGACCCTTGACCCAAAAATGCAGCGGCTGAAAAACGTATAGATGTGAACGTGTACCAGAGGAAACCATGTTAACTGGACTGCAGTGCATTTCTAAAAACAGCAAAACGCACTTAAAAAAACGTATAAGTGTAAACCTATTTGAACAGCCACACCCCTAAGAACAAGTTTTCTTACCCAGATTTCCACTCGAGAGGACCTTAGGAGGTGTGTCTAACCGTTCCTGAGTGCTGATTACTAAGTGCACTGGGTCAAACTCTGGTGCTTATTGGACTGCAAAGTCATACATTGCTCAAAAAAAATGAAAGGAACACTTTAAAAACACATCAGTTCTCAATGGATATCTATACTGATATGGACTGGATAGTGTTAGGAAGGAAAGGATGCCACATTGTTTCATGGGAATGAAACAGTTCAACCTACAGAGGGCTGAATTCAAAGATACACTGAAAATCAAAGTTAAAAAAATGATGCAGCAGGCTAGTCCATTTTGCTGAAATTTCATTGCAGCAACTCAAAATGGTACTCAGTAGTTTATATGGCCCCACATGCTTGTATGCATGCCTTACAATGTCCGGGTATGCTCCTAATGAGACGACAGATGATGTCCTGGGGTATTTCCTCCCAGATCTGGTCCAGGGCATCAATGAGCTCCTGAACAGATTGAGGTGGAACCTGGCAGCATCGGATGAACCGAAACATAATGTCCCAGAGGTGATCTATTGGATTTAGGTCAGGCGAGTGTGGGGGCCATTCAATGGTATTGATTCCTTCATCCTCCAGGAACTGGCTGCATACACTCGCCCCATGAGGCCGGGCATTGTCGTGCACAAGGAGGAACCCAGGACCCACTGCACCAGCATAAGGTCTGACATTGGGTCCAATGTTTCTCATCCCGATACCTAATGGCAGTCAGGGTGCCATTGTTTAGCCTGTAGAGGTCTGAACGTCCCTCCGTGGATATGCCTCCCCAGATCATCACTGATCCACTGCCAAACCGGTCATGCTAAACAATGTTACAGGCAGCATAATGTTCTCTATGGCTTCTCCAGACCCTTTCATGTATGGCTTCTCCAGACCCTTTCATGTATGGCTTCTCCAGACCCTTTCATGTATGTCACATGTGAACCTGCTCCCATCTGTGAATAGTACAGGGTGCCAGTGGTGAACCTGCTAAATTGGGTGTACAATGGCAAATGTCAATTGAGCTCCACAGTGCCGGGAAGTGAGCATAGGTCCGCTAGAGGATGTCGGGCCCTCAGACCACCCTCATGAAGTCTGTTTCTGATTGTTTGATCAGAGACATTCACACCAGTGGCCTACTGGGGGTATTTTTGTAAGACTCTGGCAGTGCTCATCCTGTTCCTCCTTGCACAAAGCAGCAGATACCGGTCCTGCATGATGAGTTAAGGACCTTCTACAGCTCTGTCCAGCTCTCCTAGAGTAACTGTCTGTCTCCCGGAATCTCCTCAATGCTCTTGAGACTGTGCTGGTAGACACAGCAAACCTACTTGCCATGGCATGTATTGATGTGCCATCCTGGGGAAGTTGGACTGCCTGTGCACCCTCTAAAGGGTCTAGGTATCGCCTCATGCTACCAGTAGTGACACCGACCCTAGCCAAATGCAGAACTAGTGAAAAACAGTCAGAAATCTCATTGTTGCCCATCTAGTTGTTCATTTCAAAAACACCAGAGCAGCTGAACTGGATTATCAACCCCCTCTGCTACTTAACTGACCAGATCAATATCCCCGGAGTTTAAGTGACTTGATACTATACTCTGATTAAAAAGCGCTCCTCGCCCCACGCGGGCACAGCCTGTGTGCCGGCTGCGACAGCCCCACCTCCTCTCATCCTTATTACTTGCGGCTTGCTTTTGTAACCGCCTGTATGTACAGTTGGGTTTTGTATTTATGGTTTCTGTAACACCATGTTATTCTGCACATTGCTGTATTTATTCTTTGGTTCATTGTTCTTCTGACGCTTCTCCACCTATAAACCTTAATAAAACGTTTGAACAAGAAAAAAAAAAAAGCGCTCCTTTCATTTTTTTGAGCAGTGTATTTAGACACCCTGCAAAACTTCTGTAACAGGAAAGATGAAGTAAGAATTTGACAATGGAGTTTATAATTAGCATGTCTATCCGACTACAAATCTATTAACAGGGCTTTAATCATGTGCCTATTTAATATCCCCGGCTTTTAGGATTGAATACAGATTGTAAAATAATCATTTTAGAAGCAATTATTTAAAATATTTAGGTGTCTTTAAAGTGAATCTTTATGCACACAGCTATATACAGTCGTCATCCATTATGGAGACATTTAACTTCCAAAGATTTGTAAAAGACTGAGGACATACTGTAAGTGAAGGACGCCATGGACCTGCCCCCCTGACACCCTCATTGATGGTGTAATGATTCTGACAGCCATGCTGATGTCATCTTAACTTTCTTTAACATTAGGGGGCCTCAATGGAAAAAGGGGGTCTCTGATGGAGAGCAGAGTTGTGCTTTGAAGTCAATGGGTACAACAAAGATGTTTAACTGCTTTTAAAACGTAAGGAAGTTATCATATCTTTAAAGAACACATGCAGTGTTCTGTACATATACTGCCGGATTAAACTCTGTGGAGGCCCCTAGACAATCATTGCGCCCCCCTCACAGTTTTCTGGAGGTTTCTCGTGTACCTGCCCTAGAGGGATAACATTGAATTAAGTAGTATGCCCGTCGGGCACTAGATGTAGATGACCATCACTACTGTACATTACACATATGTAGGTTGCGCCAATTTATTTTTACAAACTGACTCCTGAATGATAATGAGCTTTTAAGAGGCAAACTGTAATGTGAACCCGATGTCTGTCGTTTTATGTACTTAGTATTAGTTATTACTAAGTTATTGGCTACATTAGATTAATACATGTATTTCCCACAAAGGAAGCAATACAAAGAGATCAGTATACTCTTTAACACAAGTACACGGTACAACAGACACATATCAAAAATATGAAATGTTGGAATAACCTATTCTTTAAATGTGTAGGCAAGCGGAGTGTTAAGTGTTAATTATGTTTTCCAGTTCTTTCTTGGAGGGCTTTCCTGGGTCTGACCCCTTGGTTCTGTATGTTATAAAAAGGGACAGGGGTCCAGACCAGAGGGGGAAGAGAGTGCAAAAAAAGGGAGAGTGAACATGTCGGGCCCGGAGAGTCCATGAGTGTACATCTGCCCTCAGCACTCTGCTGCAACCTGAAGAAACTGCTGGGACTTGCAGTCTGCTCTGAAGACGCCAACAGGGGATACCACCAGTATGGACTCTGCCAAAGATGTACTCTTTCCTGAGCAGGTATGCTGGGGCAGCCACAAGCCTGAAGTTAGGGAACTAGGGATGTTAGGAAAAGACTTCACTCTATGTGGAACTGTTGTGTTACCTTTTTCTTCAGTAAAGCTTTGAAACTTTTTTCCTTTGCCTGGTTTGAAATTACTAAATGGGTGTAATGCAAGTACCCGGCACATATAGTCTACAGCTTGGGTCATTAGGCACACTGGGGTATGAAGATAATGGTACAAGAGTTAATACTGTGT
The DNA here is from genome assembly GCF_965119305.1 of Pelophylax lessonae. Lineage (NCBI taxonomy): Eukaryota > Metazoa > Chordata > Amphibia > Anura > Ranidae > Pelophylax > Pelophylax lessonae. The sequence goes on along the minus strand of NC_138773.1, from coordinate 291,213,024 downwards.
GAAGATACAGTGGTTACCAAGGGTAACAAAGGTTTCTCTAGACGCCTTTCATAAGAGTATACATGTGCCAGGTGGGATAACTTCTAGCAGGAGGAGTTGTTGTTGGCACTCTTTCTATGAGCAGGTCCATCTCCCATAGCAAGATCAGCACCTCAGAGGTCCACGCCTGTACATAGATACGGAAGAGGAACAGTTAAGTGAAGTGCATGCATGGAGTCCATGCTAGGTGCATGGGGGGGCTTTATACTATTACTGGGATTATTTTAGTGGTGACATGCTGGACAGGCGGAGAGGGCATTGGCTCTGCATGTCCCTCCTTATTGTACAAGTGACCATGGTGGTGTATATTACATCTAGAGAGTTTATTAGAGATCAATCATCTGTCCAATTAATGGTATCCCATGGGTAAGGCAATGGCCCTATCCAAAGTGCCTAGCAAAGCCCAGAAGAACCCACCCCGGGGAAGGCCTCTGATGCAGTGCCATCTTAAGAGCCTTATAGGCCCCTGGGCAATGCAGTGCACTGGGGCCCCCTGCCTACACAATCACCCAGGAGAATATACTACAAGAGAGTACAACTACCTGGAGTATATACCTTACTATATACATATTACAGGGAACACTATATACAACAAGAGAGTATAACTACTACCTGGAGTATATACCTTACTATATACATATTACAGGGACCAATATATACTACAAGAGAGTACAACTAGGCTGGAGTATATACCTTACTATATACATATTACAGGGAACACTATATACTACAAGAGTCTCTTGTAGTATATAGTGTTCCCTGTAATATGTATATAGTAAGGTATATACTCCAGCCTAGTTGTACTCTCTTGTAGTATATATTGGTCCCTGTAATATGTATATAGTAAGGTATATACTCCAGGTAGTAGTTATACTCTCTTGTAGTATATAGTGTTCCCTGTAATATGTATATAGACTATATACACATTACAGGGGACACTATATACTACAAGAGAGTACAACTACTACCTGGAGGATATATACCTTACTATATACATATTACAGGGACCAATATATAGTAAGGTATATCCTCCAGGTAGTTTTCTCTTGTGTCAATCGATGGAGAGAGAGAGTGTGAAAAAAAAAAAAAAAAAGAAAATCAAGCAGCCTGGCAGCTGACTGCCTTACCTTTCACAACGGCTGCACAAGTGCACATGAAGGGAGAAGTTGGGTGGAGGCGGAGCCAGTCTTCTAGGCACGTAGAGGAGGACGAGCCGACGAGGAGGATTCTCCTCCGCTGTGCATCATGGGTCTGCTCTGCTAACGTCACTGGTTGCTAGATGCCAATCGGCCTGGCCTTAGCAACCAGTGTGCAGTGCAGACAGCAGACTGAGACTCGAGCCACCGGCGGACAACAATGGGGGGGGGGGGGTCGACGGGGTCGGCGCGGCCCCGCGGAAAACGGGGGAGCCCTAGACCACCAGGTAATCTGGATTCTGGCCTCAGGCCTGTTGACAGTAATTGCCACCATGTCCATGTGTGTGGGGCCCCTTGGCAAGTGGGGCCCCAGGGCAACTGCCGGGTGTGCCCAATGGAAAAGACGGCCCTGCTCTGATGTAATCCTCGCTTGACGCCCAACGAGGAGGAGAACATAGGGGATGTGAGAACAGCCCTATCACCCTACCCTGCCTACAAATATTTCTTAGTAAAAAATGTTCATACTGTACAAATGATTTAATAAATCTGTTAGGAATTGAAAAGAAAAGAGTTGTAGAACCAGTGTGTTTTTCTTCTTAAGAGTAGAATTATGTAATAAAATGAGAAAACCGAACATAGTGCCAATTAGATGGGTTGGAAAGGTTTGGTGGATTCCCCGTTGTTCCCTTTTGTGGGTGCAAAAGATAGGTTTAGCATGTGGTGCTTTGATCCGTGCCTCTTCCAATGAAAAATATCACAGTGTACATTGTCCTGACTGTATCCTGGTTTTATTTGCTTATAAGGGAAAGCTTTAGCTCTCCAGGAGCCATTATATCTGAAATTAACGCACAATAATTACCTCAAGTGAGAAGCAAGTTCTTTATTTTGTGATAGAATCTTTGGCAGAGTGTTGAATAAACACAGTTTTACTTTGATGTTGTGTTTGACTAATGACGGCAGAATAATCTATTTAATGAGAGGAAAGAACAGCGGTGGTGGAACGAAGTGCTTGTCTTAAAAGGATTGATGTCCTGTCTACAGAAACTTTCAGACATGCTGATGGGGAATTAAAGGGACTGTCAATCCAAAATTGATAATTTGGTTACAGATCATTATGCTGGCTGGTTGAATCATGGACTGGCTTCTTTCATCTCTAAGGTTCCATTTGCACGGGCATTTTGCCACGCTGCAAATCCCAGCGGTAGGAGTCTCCTGATTCCCGTGGCTGGGATTGACAGCTGTGTGTGGAGGGATTGCAGCTGGATGCACAGGTAATCGCTGGCTGTGTGAAGAGGCACAAATAGCGGTGGCCGTCAACAGCCTATCGTTGCACTGCTATCCACACACAGCTGTCAATCTCAGCTGCAGGAATCAGAAGACTCTTACCACTAGAAGTTGCAGCATGGCAAAATGCCCACGCGAGTGGAGCTCCTGGAATAAGATGTCAGTTGTTGGCAGGATTACAGACATTTTTCTAAATTCTGCAACAGGAGGTGTGAGACTTTAGGGAACTATAGTTCTATAAATCTCACCAAGATAGGAGATACTGTAGGGGACTTGTGACTCTGACAATAAGAGTGCCTTAACCCCTCATCATTTGGGTACCTCAATTAAAGCAGAAGTATGTTGTCACATACCTGGTAGGAAACTGGACTGCCTCTCTTGTATCGCCAGGCCCCACAGGAGGTGGAACAGACGATGCTAAGGGACAGAAGGGACATCAGTGCCAGCAAGTGTTGATAGCAGAACTTGCAGAAGGAAATCATCAGGCTTGAGAAGTCAGGCAGGACATCAGGACAGCCAGGAGCAGATGTGATGCATGCTGGATAAGCCGAGGTTAAAGGGGCACTCCAAATGTACTGCAGTTTCTGGAAGCATGGCTTATCGAAGCTCTCATAAATCACAGTGGGAGTCTGGCGCTCCACAAATGGGTAAAGCCCACAGAAAAACCACGGACACCTGGATCACACATATTATGATGAGCCTAGATTGCTTTGCACTCCTGTAGGTGTTTTTAATCCTACATAGTTACATAGTTAGTGAGGTTGAAAAAAGACATCAGTCCATCCAGTTCAACCTATGATGTGTGTGTGTGTTTGCTTTTAACCGTACATTGTATACCCCTGTATGTTGTGGTCTCTAAGGTGCCCATCTAATAGTTTTTTGAAACTATCAATGCTCCCAGCTGATACGACTGCTTGTGGAAGAGAATTCCACATCCTTACCGCTCTTACAGTGAAGAACCCCCTATGCACTTTAAGGTTAAACTGCCTTTCCTCTAGTTTTAGTGAGTGGCCACATGTCTTATTGTATCTCCTTTCTCTGAATAGTTTGTTCCTTATGCTAGGGTCGCCAGTACAGAATTTGTACATTGATATCATATCCCCCCTCAATCGTCTCTTCTCCAGAGAGAATAGGTTCAGTGCTTGTAGTCTTTCCTCATAGCCGATGTCCTCCATTCCCCTAATCATTTTTGTTGCTCTTCTCTGGACTTTCTCCAGTTCCAGCACATCCTTCCTGAGGACCGGTGCCCAGAACTGGACAGCATACTCCAGATGTGGCCGGACCAGAGTCTTGTAGAGTGGGAGAATAATCTCTTTATTTCTGGAGTGAATCCCCTTTTTTATACATCCCAGTATTCTGTTGGCTTTGCTTGCGGCGGCTTGGCATTGCATGCCACTGCCAAGCCTGTTGTCTACCAGTACCCCCAAGTCCTTTTCCATCCTAGACTCACCCAGAGGTTTCCCCCCTAGTGAGTAGCTTGCTTTCTGGTTTCTGGCCCCCAGGTGCATTACTTTACATTTTTCAACATTAAACCTCATCTGCCATGTAGTTGCCCACCCCGTTATTTTGTTCAGGTCCGCTTGCAAGGTTTCCACATCCTGCATAGAAGATATTGGCATGCCTAGTTTAGTATCATCTGCAAATACTGAGATTGTACTCGATATCCCCTCCTCCAGATCGTTTATGAATAAATTAAACAGGATTGGTCCCAGGACAGAACCCTGGGGGACCCCACTTTCCACACCCGCCCAATCCGAGTACTCCCCATTAATCACCACCCTCTGGACTCTCCCCTGGAGCCAGTTCTCTGTCCAGGTACTCACCTTATGGTCTATACCTACCTTCCTTAGTTTGTACAGTAAGCGTTTGTGGGGAACGGTGTCAAAGGCCTTTGCAAAGTCCAGATACACCACATCCACAGGCTTTCCCTTATCTAGGTGGCAGCTCACTTCATTGTAGAAGGTTAATAGATTGGTTTGGCAAGAATGATTTTTCATGAATCCATGCTGATTACTACTTATAATACCGTTTTCATTACTAAAGTCTTGTATGTGGTCCCTTAACATCCCCTCCAAAATTTTGCAGACTACTGATGTTAGGCTGACTGACCTATAGTTACCCGGGATACATCTCGGCCCCTTTTTAAATATTGGTACCACGTTTGCTTTTTTCCAATCAGCTGGCACCATACCCGTCTGTAAACTATCCTTAAAGATCAAGAATAATGGTCTGGCAATCACCTGGCTGAGCTCATTAAGAACCCTCGGGTGCAAGCCATCCGGTCCCGGGGATTTATTTATGTTAAGTTTCTCTAGTTTAGCTCTAAGTCTATCTTCTGTTAGCCATGGCGGCACTTCCTGAGGTGTATTATTTAGTTCGGCCTTACAAGCAAGGTTCGTGTAGCCCCCCGATTCTTTTGTGAAGACTGAAGAGAAGAAATTATTTAACACTTCCGCCTTATCTCTGTCCTCAGTGGCCATATTTCCTTTGTCATCTTTTATGGGGCCAATGTGTTCTGGCCTCACTTTCTTTTTTTTTTTTTTTTTCCCAAAATATTTTTATTAAATGAAATTGAACAAGTCATACAGCAAGACTGGAAAGGCATTTGGTGAACATAAAGTATTGCATTGAACAAGGAGAATACAATAATCTTATAACCAAGAATGGATAACAAGTCAACCTAAACATATTGTCAAGAGGAAAGGTATTTGACAAATAACGAAAAGTCAAGTACATCGTGAGAAAGGATTTATCTTGAACATGCCAAAATTAAAAAGCTAAATAAAGATCGGTTCATGGGTGTGAGTGAAAGGCATAAAGGGTTGGTAAAGATCCGACTATAAGAATAGGATCTCCTTGTGGTTTATTCCATAGCTGAGATCTGAAGGGTATGGAGAAGGTGTTGTCTAAGTGATAGGTAGGTCAGCTATGTTGATTATGTAATAATCTAGGGGTAAATAAATGTATGACTGGGCGCTTGTGGAGGGTCAAGGTGGTACCCTGATGTGGCCAAATTAACCCTCCGTTCAAATGCGGTTGGGAGGGAGGTAAGGGGGGGGGGGGTAGGAGAGGGTTAGGGGGGGAGTCTGACTCAGTCCCTGTTCCGGGGTCGTTCACACTTAGTCTAATGTTAGAGGGAGGGGTTGGGCAGAGTGAGTACTATTAAGGGCGGTATGGAGGGTTCTCGTCCGATGAGAAAGGAAAAAGACACGATGAACTCCCACTTTCCACCCTTGTTTAGGGGTGGGAGCATCATATAGTTGGAAAAATAAAATTCGGATGAGTCCTCCACTTTTCAATGTGTATCGGATAAAGAAAAATTAAGGGGTATGTGTCAGGATGGTCCAGTGTCACAAGTCCTTATTGGGAAGAGAAACGTTGGTGTTATTATGCGACATAAGTGCGTTATAGGTAGAGGATGATTTAAAAGTGGACCATGTAGCCCAAATGTGAGCGTATTTATCAGGTGAGTCACGTGCAATTGCTATGAGTTGTTCAAATTTTGCAATTTTATCTATTCTTTGGATCCATTCCTTTATGGAGGGTGGGGATTGAGACTTCTAGTGTAAAGGGATGCATGCTTTTGCGGCATTGATCAGAAATGGTGTTATAGATTTGCAGTAGCGGCGTGGAGGGGTTGTGGTGTGTTGTAGTAGGAAATGTGCCGGTGCGTAACGTAGTGAGATATTTAGATGTGTCGTTATGATTTCATGGATTTTGGACCAGAAAGGTTGGATTCTGGGACAAGTCCAGAAAAGATGAAGAAGTGTTCCTTGATGTTCGTGACATCTCCAGCAAGTCGGGGGTGAATCAGGGTAGAATTTGTGTAGGATCGTTGGGGACCTGTACCACCTGGTCAAGAGTTTGTAGCATGATTCCTGCATTGAGACGTTGAGGGAGCTTTTATGTGTAATAAAGCAAATATTTTCCCATTCGCGTTTAGTGAGTTGAATGTTCAGGTCTGATTCCCAGGTATGTATAATTTTGGCTGTGACTATCTCCGAGTCTGCGAAGAGCATATTATAGGTTGTGGAAATCATATGTCGTTGGGGGGTGTTGCTCGTGCATAGAGTTTCGAATGGAGTTAGAGATCTGGTTAGGTCATTGGAGCGGTTCTGCGTGTTTAGGAAGTGTCAAATTTGGAAATAAATCCATTGGGGTATGGGGGGTGAGTCGGATATAGATGGAAGCTGGGATCTTTCAAGAAGGAGACCGTTTCTATAAAAATGGTATGCTTGAATTGTGTCGTGTCTCCAGGTATTTGAAAGGAAAGATGGAGACATTCCCGGAGGAAAGTCTGGATTGAGTTTCAGCGGTGTGAGGGGGCCCGGAGTGGAGGAAATGAGAGAGTTCGAGCAAATGTCTCTGAAGGTGGATAGGGTGGCAGATATCAAAGGATGAGATTTAAGACAGGGAGGAATATTTTGCGGTGTTAGCCAAGGTAATGATTGAATGGGGATGCCGGCGATCGAGTTTTCCAGGGAGATCCAGTCTTTATTCTCCCTATGTAAGGACCAATCTAAAATTCTTGTCAAGTGGCAAGCCCAATAGTATTTTTTCAGATCTGGGAGACCGATACCACCCATAAGTTTCGGTTTAGACAAAAGATCAAATGAGAGTCTTGGTCTGGATTGGTGCCAAAGAAATTTAATACATGTGGATTTGAAGGCTAGAAAAAAGGTGGATGGTAATTTAATGGGGATTGTCTGTAGTAGGTATAGGATGCGGGGAAGGACATTCATTTTAATGATAGCTGCTCTACCGAACCACGAGAAATGGGGTTTGGACCAATTGCCAATGTCTTCTTTAATGGTTTTTAATACAGGGAGGAAGTTTTTGGCAAATAGGTCTTTTAAGTTTGTTGGTAGGTGTATGCCCAGGTATTTTATGGACTCTTGTTGCCATTGGAAGGGAAAGTTGCATTTACATTGAGCTACTATCTTCGAGGGTAAGGAAATGTTCAGTGCATGGGACTTTGAGAAATTTATTTTAAAATTCGAAATGCTTTGAAAAAGTTTAAATTCGTGTAGTAATGTAGGGATGGATAGTAGTGGTTGGCCAAGGAAAAGAAGAATGTCGTCTGCGAAGGCAGCTATTTTATATATTTTGGAGCCAATTGTGATACCATGGATATTTTGGTTGGCGTCTAAGGAGCGCAAGAAGGGTTCTAGAGTGAGTATAAATAAAATAGGGGATAGGGGACAGCCCTGTCTGGTGCCGTTACCGATGGAAAAGGCGTCTGACAGGTGTCCGTTGACCTTGACTTTCGCTGAAGGGGTGGAGTATAGAGACATGATAAACCGTAATAATCTATCTGGAAAGCCTAAGTGTTTTAGAACATCAGCCATATAGGTCCAGTCAAGCCTGTCAAACGCCTTTTCAGCATCTAAGGACAGCATAAAGCCTTCAAGTTTGGAAGTGGACATCCAATTGTGTACATTTATTGCTTTTATCGTATTGTCGCGGGCCTCGCGGCCTGGAACGAAACCTACTTGGTTTTTATTGATTAGGTTTGGGATGATAGGGAGAAGTCTGTTTGCTAGGATTTTAGCAAACAATTTGATATCAACATTCAATAAAGAAATGGGTCTATAATTCGTCACTGAGGTGGGGTCCTTTCCTTCTTTGTGTATGACAGTAATATGGGCTTCTAACAATCTGTTTGGAGGGAGAGGTGGAGATGACAATGAATTAAAAGACTTCATCATGGGGCCAGAGAGAATGTCTAGATAGGTCCTGTAATATGGGGCGGTAAAGCCGTCTGGGCCGGGACTTTTGCCAACTTTAAGTTGTTTAACTGCTATATTAAGTTCATCCTGGGATATGGGTTTTTCTAGATCTTGGGCTGTTTCAGGAGTGATGGGAGCCGGGCAATGCTTAAGGAGGAAATCACGGATCAGGGTGGGTTTGTCAGTCTCAGCAGGAGAAGGGTATAGTTTAGAATAATAATGTTGAAATTGGGCAGCGATATCTGGGGAGCTAGCGGAAACATGACCTTGGCCGTTTTTAATATTGCGAACAGAAAGCGACGCTTTTTTGGCCTGGAGGGCTCTTGCTAGATATTGGCCGCTTTTGTTACTGTGCTCATAGAATAATTTCTGTTGCAAGATGAATTTGCGTCTGACTCTAAGATTCAGTTCGTCTAGGAGAAGTTGTCTATTTTTGATAAGATCATTATAGGTGTCTTCAGCTTGTGTACGCTTATGTGAGGCCTCAAGGGATTTAATTGTCTGAATGAGTGAATTGGTTTTGGTTTGGTGTGCTTTTTTCTTAGAGGCTGTCAGCGCTAGTAGTACTCCTCTTATAACGCATTTATGTGCTTCCCAGATGGTAATGGGAGAGGTATCTGCGTTATCGTTCAACGTGAAGAAGTCAGAAATCGCCGAGCGGATGTGTTGGACGTCTGAATCAAGAGTCAGCAGCGAAGCATCTAGTCTCCAGAATTTGGAGTGGTAGGTATGGGATGGGAGAGAGAGTGTCAGCGATACAGGATGGTGATCAGATAAGATTAAAGGTTCGATTGTGGCTTTTTTGATGTAGGGGAGATCTTTTTGAGACAGAAAAATATAGTCGAGTCTGGAATATCTGTTGTGGGGGGAAGAGAAAAAAGTATAATCTTTTGTGGATGGGTGGGTAGTGCGCCAGGAGTCATGAAGTAAGAGATCATGAAGCTGTTTTCTGATCTGTTTCAGGGCTCTATAGGGCAGAGAGGATGAGCCTGTGGAAGTGTCTAGTAGTGGATATAGAGCGACATTGAAGTCACCGCCTAGAATCGTGATACCTTTTTGGAAGCCCGAAAGGGTGTGTGCAATTTTCCTGAAAAAGGAGATCTGGGCCGTGTTTGGGCTGTAGATGTTGGCCAGTGTGAAAGGTTTATTGTCTATTTGGCCCTTGAGAAAAATAAATCTACCTTCCGGGTCAATCACCGAGTCATGGAGCGTCCAGTCAAGCTTTTTGGAGATCAATATAGCTACCCCTTTAGTTTTGCCTAGGGGGTTTGTAGATAGATAAACCGTGTTGTATATGTGGTTTGAAAATTTAGGAGTGTCTCGGGAGCGGAAGTGTGTCTCTTGGAGGTAGACAATATCTGCTTTGAGTTTTCTCATAAGGTCAAGGACTTGTGAACGCTTTTGTGGAATATTCAGGCCTTTGACATTCAGAGATACTAATTTAAGTGGGACTGAATTCTGAGTAGTGGGAGTAGAAGTCATGTTGAATGTCAGAAGTAGGTAGCGTTGGTGTAGGGGTATAGATCGGATGGGATTTTCTTGTACTCGAAAGGGGCTTAGTTTGAGTTTGAATGTAGACGGTGGAACAGGGACCGGTCAGAGTTTGGGGGTAGTGGGTGGGGGGGATGGGTAAGTTAAGGTTATATATGGGGGATGAGAAAACGAGACTAGGGAGGTGGAGTATATCCCACCCTAGTTGAGTAGTTACAGTTCGAGAGAGTTCGACAGGGAAGAGAAAAAATCAATTCCTGTCTCTTGGAGGTGTAAATGACGCTCGGGTTGGAAATGGATCCCAAGGGGTCCCATGCCAGCCCAGGGGATGGGTGGTAAGGTTTGGTGTACGGCTCGTCTGTTAAAATAATTTGCTTAAGGGATATGACAGGTTGCCGGGGAGCGAACAAGGGGGGATGAGGGGATGTATACGGAGGAAAGTTTATTTTACCAAAACTGGAAGATATATTGGCCAGAAGGAGGATCAGAGGAGTGTATAGGGACTTCTGAGTGTATCCCAATGTCAGTCCAGAGAAGTTAGTTAGAGGAGAAAAAGAAAAAAAAATAAATAAAAAAAAAAAAGGGGGTGGGTCTTCAGGTGGGGGGGTATAAAGACTATGGGAGTACGTGTGAAGCCAAGAGGGATCAGTAATGGAGAAGGTTAAATAGTGTGTATGATTACTTGTACAGGGGAAAAGAGGTAATTACACAAATATATATACCTGTTAGGACATATTTCGAGGCATGTGTATAGCAATACAGGAGGGAAGGGGGTAGGAACCAGGGGAGAGTGGTGCATCAAATGAGAACCATAACATACACGAAGGGTCAGTGTTCCGGAACCTCTGTTTATATTAATTAAAGGATAACAAGGGTCTAACAGACTTCCTTTATTTTTTAATTTTTCTCTTCCTTTCTTTTTTTTTTTTTTCCCTTTCCCCTTCTTCCTCATCTCTCCTTTCCCGCCTCTCTCTTCTTGGGGAGGTGGAGGAAAAGGGTACCTTAAAGTAGGTGGTTTATATTGCGAGTAGGATTGGGAGGGAAAGGAAGTTTTTAGGCTTAAGTTTAGCATATCTGGAATATGGGGTAATTGTGTAACAGTGGAACTGTGGGGGGACCGGAACACTGATTCCCACTATATTCAAATACATTACCAACAAGGTCAGGATCAACGATAGAAAATGCTGGTAACAAAATTAACAGTAGGTATAAGACAATCAATGTTGTCATTTTCAAAACTAGGTATTCAAACAGTGATCACAACTGCGATCCTTGACAAGGTCCATTGAAATGAAGAGTAGGTTGATCAGGGTGTAGAATGAGGTGGAGTTGTATTAGTCTTTTAAATTGGGATTGCAAATTGGGGGGGAGGGGGGGGAACTTTAGGTCCGTATTTCAAGATGGACATAGTCTGTAGTTTGAGGTGGGGAGAGGGATATCTTTGGATGGGGCAATGCGGGATGAATCAAACATAAGAGGGAGTGGGTGGTCCGGAGACTTAAGATGAGTGTGTGAAACCAAATAATACATTACCAGTCCCTAAGTGGAAGGTAGAGGCAGGTCTTTAGAAGAGCAAGTGAACCTTCAAGTTCGGAACTTGGTGAAGTCTGTGGGTGTGCGGTAGCTTTGCAGAGATGAGACTTCTTACTTATGCGTAGATGAAGGTAATGTTCTTGTGGCTGAAGGAGTCTTTAAGTTGAGAATATTGTATCTGTAAAAAGAGGGTTAATGTAAGAGAGAAAAAAAAAATAAAAAAAAACGAAAAGAAAAAAAAAGAGAAGGGGGGGTGGGAGAAAAACAAGGAGAAAGAGAGTCTCTGGGAAAGGATTTTCCTGAAGAGGTGGTTTCTGTGTGTTTTAGATCGGATCTTCATGACGAGGTTTTCTATGGACTGGAGATGCTGTTGGGCTTCCATTGTTGTTCCTGTGGGGTTGAGATTGAGAGAAGAGTTCACGTCTCGGGGAGGCTGATCTTTGGTGTCTCTGGTGAATATCCTCTCTCTCCGGAATAGTGTCCATAGACGTCACCCTCCGAACGGAAGGGAGTTGTGGAGGTCTGTACCAGTCGGGGAGGTCGATGCGCGGGAGATCTAGGATAGTGCAAAAGGACGGCAGATCTTCCGGGAAGCGTAGGGTTGCAGTTCGGCCATTAGAGGATGCTTGCAGGCAAAACGGGAATTTCCAACGGTATTGGATATTTTTGTTGCGGAGTGATTCCAGTAGGGGACGAAGGTCTCTTCTCCTTTGTAATGTGATTGGGGATAAATCTTGATAGATTTTGATTTCGGAACCCTGGAATAGGAGTGTATGGCGGTCTCTGGCCCGTCTAAGTATATCTTGCTTAAGTCTAAAATTCACCAGACAGCACACTATGTCCCTGGGAGGATCAGTGTCTCTCGACCTAGGTCTCAGGGCCCTATGTAGGCGTTCAAATTCAATTGGGACTTCTGGTGGTCTGCCAAGGATGTCGTTGAAAATCTGTGTCGTTGCATTAGTAATTTGGTTCCACTGTTTCAGGGAGACCTCTTACCCGAAGGTTATGACGACGACCCCTGTTGTCCAGATCCTCCATGTGTCGCTGTAATTCTCTCAGTTGGGAGGAGTGGGCAATGGATGTGGTGTTAAGCGCAGTGATCTCTTCCGACTGTAGTTCAGATCTCTCCTCAATTGAGTCAATTCTGACTGTGATGTTCTGGATGTCTCTTTTTATGTCTGTCACAGCCAAGGCCAGAGAGGCTTTTATTTCATCTGCTATGGCTCTCAGGTGAGTGAAATTGAGCGGCGTTGTAGTCGGAGTTATTGTTAGGGGATTCTGGTCCATAATCATATGTGGTTCAAGGATCCCATAATTGGAGCAAGGATTGTTAGCAGATTGGGTAGTGGGGAGAGAGTTGGTAAGATTTGCAGGAAGTGCAGCGGTGGCGGTTCCCTTCGTGACATCAGAATAGGCTCGGGTTGAAGCTGGGGCCTCGCGTGCTTGCTGTTGGCGGAACAGATCGGGGATGCTTTTACACGATTGCATCGTCGGGTCGCGGGGGGACCGAGAGCGGGAAGGTGAGGAGTGGGTGGACGATTTCCCCTTGCCTGTCATTAGCGTAGTTGAGGACGAGCAGCGCTAATTGTGGTGCTTAATCCCCTGGGCTGGCTGGGAGCTATGGAGTTAGGCAGCCATGACCAATGATGGCCAATTCACGCCCCTCAGGGTTCGCTTTGGGTGAGCAGTGTGGGGTGTTGAGTGCTTACCCCGTGGCTGATGTGTGGATGGAGTCTGCAGAAAAGATCACTGCATCCAGGGCTGCTAGGCCTCCGCTTTGGGTGTCTTTCTGATGCTAAATAGAGTCACTGGCAGGTGGATGGCGGGTCCTGTGGGCTCTAGCAGGAGTCGGATGCCTGTGAGGGGGAGGCAGTGAGTCTAATTGGGCCTGTGTATCCACCGCCGCGCCGGACGTCGGACCGCGGCGACCGCTAGGAAAGTCCGCGGCTTCAACAGGTGTGTAGGCCTCAATCTCGGAGCTCCGGATCCCGGCCGCCTAGGACGAAAATAGGCAGATCGGTCTGCACAGGGGATCGCGGAGGATCAGTGGCAGCCCAGTGGGTATATTAATTGGGGGTCTAGGCGGAGGATGCTAGAGGATTGTATGGCAAGATAGCCAGAGCTCTCTGCTAGAACGTCCTGTCGGCTCGGCTTCCGGTCACGCCCCCCCCCCACTTTCTTACTGTTTATATACTTAAAGAATTTCTTGGGGTTCTTTTTACTCTCCTCCGCTATATGTCTCTCGTGCTCTATTTTAGCCGCCCTGATTTCATCTTTACATGTCTTATTACACTCTTTGTAATGCTTAAATGCTGCCAATGACCCCTCAGTCTTGTATTTTTTGAAGGCCTTTTCTTTAGCACTAATATACATTTTTATGTTGGAGTTTAGCCACCCAGGGTTTAGTTTTGCTCTTTTAAATTTATTTCCCTTTGGAATGCACTGGCCAATCCCCTTGTTAAGTATGCTCTTGAAGCACTCCCATTTTTCCTCCGTGTTCTTTGTTCCCAGGGTTCTATCCCATTTGATATTTTCTAGCAGCGAGCGCTGTTTAGGGAAATTGGCTCTTTTGAAATTCAGTGTCCTTATATTACCCTTGTGTTTCCTATTACTGTAATTAATACTGAAACTAATTGACCTATGGTCACTGTTTCCTAAGTTGTCCAGTATTTCTATATCCGTGAGAAGGTCTGTATTGTTGGTAATCAGTAGGTCAAGTACCGCATTGTTTCTTGTCGGTGCATTCACCATCTGACCCATGAAATTGTCCTGCAAAACATTTAGGAACTGCCTAGCCTTGGCTGAGTGCGCGGTTCCTTCTGCCCAGTCTATATCTGGATAATTAAAGTCCCCCATTATAGTGACATTTCCCATCCTTGCTGCCAATCCTATCTGTAACATGAGGTCCGCCTCACCCTCCTCCCTCTGGTTGGGGGGCCTATAGCATACGCCCAATATTACCTTCCCCACCGTGCCTTCCCTTTGAAGCTCTACCCATAGGGATTCTGCCTCATCCATAGCTCCATTATTAATATCATCCCTCATATTTACCTGTATACTGTTCTTAATATACAGATATATCCCTCCCCCTTTTTTACCTTCTCTATCCCTGCGATAAAGGGAATACCCCTGAATGGTCGCCATCCAGTCATGGGAGCTGTCAAACCAAGTCTCAGTTATCCCCACAAAATCTAAGTCCTCCTCAAACATCAGCAGCTCCAGCTCTCCCATCTTGTTGGCCAGGCTTCTGGCATTGGTATACAAACCTCTTAATTTTGATCGGTTACATATATCCTCATTTGTTGTTATTAGGCTGCTCTCTTGATTTTTCCCCATACCCACCCTGGGTTTAGGAGCTCCGAACACCCTACCGCTAATGCCCCCAATTGTGCCCTCTGAATCTTGCTTTCCACTGGCTAATTCTACATCTGTACCCTCCCCCCGTCACCTAGTTTAAAAGCCCCTCTAACTTTGTGGCCATCCTCTCACCCAGTACGGCTGCACCCTCCCCATTTAGGTGAAATCTGTCCCTACCAAAGAGCCGGTGGCCGACTGAGAAGAATCCTGTGCATTAAATGTTACCTTTTAATACTACACTTAGTGGCGTCCTCCCCCCCCTGCTTTCTATCAAAGCTCTTAGCACGCTTTAGGCAGGAACATGCTGTGATGATGGGAGCAGTTATGAAGGATAGGTGAAGCGGGCACTCGGAAGTGGTATGACGCCTATTCGGAAGCAGGTGCAAGGTCACAGAAGTAGCCGAGGACAGTAGCAGGCAGGCAACAAGGTACAGAAGCATAGGTGGAAGCGTGGTCAGGAACGGAGCCAAGGTCAGGAACAGGTTGGCAGGGGTACAAGCAAAATCCAGGATCAGACTGGTAACAAGCCAGGTCATCAACAGGAATCAGATACAGGTTACACTAAGGGAACACAGGGAAAGCTGAAGACCAGTCAGTACTGACAGTGAGCAAGATCATTCCTTAAATAGACTGTCTGGCACAAACTGTGGGCATACTCCCGCAAGCATGCTCACATGTGCGTGCATGCCTATTCTTATGAGCAATGTGTCCACACGCATTTCTATTGCCAATGCACCTCTGCTCATTTCTTTTAGCAATGCTATGAGCATGCACATACTGTATCTATGAGCAAAATGCCGTATTGAAATTCCCTTACATATGGCCTCCCATTCAAAGAGAAGTATGGCAAAAGCTTTTTAGCCATACTTCTCTTCTAGGTGACAGGAGTGCAATTTACTGGTGTTTTTTTATGACTGAGAATCAGCAAACGGGGCTAAAGCCTGCTGTCAGCTGACGTCACAGAGCTGCTCCAGGCTCTTGAATGAGTGTCAGGATACACCCAGAGCCTGATTGACAGCTGGCTTTGGCTCCCTGCCCTCAGCCAGCTGTGCCCGCGCTTTTTACATTTTTCAAGTCCAACGCTCCAGTGAGCACTGGAGGGACGGAACCGAGAGCGGTGATTGACAGTCAAAACTCTCTGCTCCAGGAGAAATGAGTGATCCGTAGTCATGTGTTTGCTCAGTTTCCTGGCTTAGTCCTAGAAGAGGACAGCTGCAGCATCACACCAATGCTGCCGCATGGAGGTGAGCAAGTATGTTGGGTTTTTTTTAACAGCCCCAAACTTCTCCTTTAAAAAAATGCGTTGCAGCACAATTATAAGAGCATCTGTATTTACAATTTCTCTTAGTCCTTCTCCAAAGTCCCACAAATACCTGTTGATCCTGCTAGTAAAGTTCATCTAAGTCTGCAGTTTCCTGTGATGATGTGGCAACAATGCTGCTCTGCTCCTGAATTCAGAGAAATATTGCCACTTCCAGGTGTGGTGCTCCTGCTGGTCATTCTAGGTTCAGTCTGAATCTCTCCTTAAGATGTGCATATCCCATTCCTACAAGTCCATGTTAACTTATGGAATTATAGTGTTCTGAGGATCCAGTGCCCCCTACCTAATATTTATTAATAAAACCACACCAATCTATCCAAAACAAAGAAAAAATAATGAAAGGGGAACTTCATCTTTACTGAAGTTCTCATTTAAGTTACCCCTTCCATCTCCCTGCATAGCTCTTTACAGCCTTCGAAAATATAACCCACTAACAGGGTCCTCTTCCTACTGCACACATGCTCTGCAGCCTAATTCAGTCCTATAGGTCAGTGGTCCTCAACTCCGGAAGTCAGGGCCCACTAACAGGCCAGATTTTAAGTATTACCTTGGGGAGATGCAGACTAGAGTACTGCAATCACTGAGCAGCAAATGATATCACCTGGGATGTATTTCAGTTATCTTGCAAACCTGGCCTGTTAGTGGGCCCTGTAGGCCAGGGTTGAGGACCACTGCTATAGGTGAGCCTTACCCCTCTATATAGCTGGAGGATGACGTGAGTATGGCTCACCTACAGGCATACATTTGGCTATGGCTTGATATCTAGAAAAAGGAGCTTGCCAGAATACTGCAGTTGTCCTTTAGACAGAATATAAGGAACCCAAAAAGTCCAAGTAGATGCTAATCTTCTCATAGTACTCAGCCTTTTAATGATGGGTGCTCGAAGTGAATCCAATGGATGGTGTCTTGCCAAAACCAGATAATTAGTACGGAAGTCACCAGCACTCCGAATAAATGTGTTTCACCTGCTTTGTTTCACATCTTGTGAAGACATAAGGCATGAGAAACCAACATTTTCTGGTTCCCTTTCTCAAGGCAACATAGTCTTGAAAAAGAGACCCTGTGAGGCCCCCAAATCAATGGTAGATTATGCCTTATGTAACTCCTGTCTTCACAATAAACACATGAAATGCATTGATTTGGACTGCTGGTGACTTCAAATCTTACTCCTTAAAGAACAACATCCCTATGCAAGGATGAAAACTTTAAATGTTGTCGCCCGGACACTGTGACTTTTTAGTTAAACCTCCGTTTTTTTATAAATTTGCAATATCCTTAAGACTGGCTAAGTCTCTGAACATAAATAGACATGCGCTACATAATAGCAGTTAATAAGTTAATGTAAAGACCAAAAATAATTTAAAATAATCTTTCAAAATCTCCTAGGGGCCCTAAAAAGTTTTTAACATTGAATTCCCTCTAATAATTCACAGTAATAACACAAGCTCTCTCTCCTCCAGCTGTTCATATATCTTCTTTTGTTCCAAACGCCCTGCTGACTTTTCCAGCTACTTCGTACTGTTTACCACTGTTATACAGTAAAAGCGAATGACTCCTAGGGCAAAATTCTCTACAGTTACCAGGATTATACACAGTTTATTCACACAATAAAGAGATGCGGGTCAAAACCTGACTTGAAAGGAGTCTAGAGGGGTGTTTTTAAGTTATATATGTGAATGTATTCAGTTTTATGTGAATTATTTGTGATATTTTAAAAAATGTACTTCTGTGTAAAGTCTGAATATTTATATGTCAAATATAAATATATATAAATATATGTTTATATGTATAATATATATATATGCTAGAATTGTGGATGGTGTATACTGTAAGTGTCTCCTGGAGTTATACCCTACACATGGCTAGGGGCTCTAGGGTTTGTGTCCCCTATGGAAGAAACAAACTTTGTTGTCTCGAATCTTAAAACGTTTTGGACTGGGTTCTGTGGCCCAGAGACTTTGTAAAGCTTTGGGTGGGATAAAACCTCCAGTCCAAGGTCCACGTTTTTCCTTCTTAGCCAGACCTCTCTAATTTTGTCAGCTATCAACAGGCCTTTTTGTGTGTTTTGTCTGATGCTTGGGGCTCACTTTCTCTTTTGTGGTAGCCTCCTGCTAGGTGAAAAGACTGACTGCTGATATAAAACTAAAAAGTACAAGTGTTACTTTTTTCTTGAGCGGAACTCATTATGGGGCACCCTGTTTATCAGGAACTGACATATATTTAATAAGTGACCTGGATGACTGTTTTATGCTATAGACTTGCAGTACAAAGCTCTCCTGCAGAGGCGTAACAAGAACCTTCACGGCCCAATGCAAGAAACCATAAAGAGCCCTCCTAAATCCTGGTCGAGGCCCCCCCCCCCCCATGGTGGCAGAACACAAGACCCGATCACAAGTGTGACCTTTGCGACCCTGGTAGTTCCCCCACTGGTGTCAATAGTTTTCTTATTTTTGTTATTATATTTTTGTATTATTTTTTACCTATTTTATTTATTTTAAAATTTTGTTATTTTTTTGTTATTTTTTACTATTTTTTAGGAGCCTCATTTGGGGGTTTTGGTGAAATATCAGGGCTCTATACAGCTTTGAGAGAGAGGAGATTGAGAACAGATCTACTTTTCTGTAGCCTCAGCAGCACAGAATGAATGGACAGGAATAGCTCTGTACAAAGCATCCCGTTCATCCACAAACTGAATCATAGTAAACACAGTTTACTGTACCTATTGTGGTCAGTGATAGAAAGGGATCCTTCCCAGCAGCCAGCAGAGAAGGAAACCTGGCAGCGCTATGGAAATGAGGGAGGGCTGGGGGAGTACACAGGAGCCCCACCACAGCAGGAGGTGGATAGGAGGGGTGGCATTTAGAGGAACCAATCCCCTCCATTTTCCTCCTGTAGCCTCTTAGCTGTGGAGGTCTTTGGTTCCTCTGTATGTCCCGCCCCTGCCGCCCTTCCTAAATTGGTGTACAGCAGGGTTGCCAGCCTTCAGTAAATGCACATTTATTTGTGCTTTTTTACATCTGTCCATGTCTGTTACAGACATGCACAGTGCATGTCCATAATTGACATTCATGGACAGATGTAAAAATTTATTGATGGTTGGCAACTTTGTGTACATGGGACTGCATTGGCCCTCTGGAGCATGAGGCCGGGTCGCAATTGCAACCTCTGTACGTACACCCTTGCCTTCCTGCATTGAAACTATTTGCTGTCTTGCTACATGAAAGTGCAGGATTAACCTGCTTAGGCCTCTTTCTGGGTGTCTCTGCCTTGTGCATGATTTACTGCAGTCACTACCAGTTGAACAGTTGAGACTATCCCTCTATACAATATACATATATTGAGACACTGAGACCCACTGAATATACAGTACACATTTCATCTTAAAAATAGGCAGTATAAAGAAAGAATATAATATAAAAACAACAGCCATGTACAATATAGAAGTCAAATTAAAAATTAATTCTAAGTAGGGATTGGCCTTGGATTCAGACGGAACCCATGAGTGGTCTGAATTTTGGTTGTTCTGAGTTCAGCCAAATGACCGAGCTAATGGGTTGTTTGGCCGTTCGCCAAGCCCCAAACCTCTGTTTGTGCATGAAAATCATATTTAGTAGTGGTATTACTACCATTACTAAATATGACAGCTTCTACAGGGCACCTGGTTTTACAAGAGCCAGCTTCCACCATGGAATGTAGGAAAGGACCCCTCTACTATGAAATGTAGGAAAGGACCCACACATTTTTTTATGGATAGGAGTCCTGCAACTTTTTTTTGTGGGGGTTTTCATTAACATCTATACCAGAACTTCATGCAGGAAGTCCCCGACCACATATGAAAGGAAGCAGGCAAGAGCTGTCATTTGCTGGCAATTAAAGGCATTTTTTTTCTTTGTAGTGAATTGCATAGGAATGTGGTGCAGTTCAAGCACAGTTCATATGTGGTTCATAATGTGAATCAAGGCTTAAAGTGTTACTAAACCCAGAATTATAAAAAATGTTCATCAAGCCCCCTCGCACTGACCACAGCTTATAAATAATATTTTTTACATTGAAATACTGCAGCTATATACTTTCTTAACTGATCTGTATACCGTGGTCACGTGATACTCTGCAGGATCCGCCCGAGTCCAGAGCGTTCATGAAGGAGGAGATTTCACTGCTTCTTGAAATCCACTATAGCCTGTGTCCTCATGCTTTTATGGGAGGCGGTGCATCCATCAATCAAGATGTGACATCCCACCCACTTTTATTCTTTTTTAGTTACTGTATATTCAACTTATTTCAATAAATATCCGTGGTCTCAATGATAAATTCAAAAAGAACTCTACTCTTTAAATACCTTACCTCCCATAAGCAACATATTTTATTTCCCCAAGAGACCCATTTAGTGGGTAATAGGACCATGGCTCTCAGGCGGTCCTGGGTTTGTCAGGCATTTCATGCCACATACTCCACTTATGCCAGAGGAGTCGCTATCTTCCTACATAAATCAATATCTGGTACAGCGGAGAGAATTATCACAGATCCAGGGGGAAGATTCATCATCCTACAGTTAGATATTCATGCTACATTATGGGCTTTTGTGAATGTATACATACTGTACCTCTCTTGAGAAGATGAGATTAAGGGGGATATGATCAACATGTATAAACACATAAAGGGGCCATATAGTGAACTTGGTGTTGAGTTATTCACTTTAAGGTCATCACAGAGGACAAGGGGGCACTCTAGTGGAAAAGAGATTTCATCTCCAAATACGGAAAGGTTTCTTCACAGTAAGAGCTGTGAAATTGTGGAATAGACTCCCTCCAGAGGTGGTTCTAGCCAGCTCAGTAGATTGCTTTAAAAAAGGCCTGGATTCTTTCCTAGGTGTACATAATATAACTGGGTACAAATAATTATAGGTAAAGTTGATCCAGGGAATATCTGATTGCCTCTCGGGGGATCAGGAAGACATTTTTTCCTCTGCTGGAGCAAATTGAATCATGCTATGCTGGGGTTTTTCGCCTTCTTCTGGCACATATGTTGTATAGGAATGTGTATATGGGATTGAATGGTTGTGTTTTATTTTTTGTTTTTTATTGGTTGAGCTAGATGGACTTTTTTTCCAACCTGACTAACTATGTACCCCCTCCCCCCTCCTTTGACAATACCATTCTTTTTGCTATATGTGAAAAACGCACCCTATTACAGGCGGCCAAGCTTGTAATAGGTGGTGATTTTAATACCATCTTGGATGGGACACTGGATACTTTCAATCCTGCCTGATTCTACCTCCTGTTTGTCGGCATGGGCTGCGGGCATGGGCCTTACTGAGACCTGGTGATTGAAGCATCCCGAGGATAAGGAATTTTCTCATCTCTCGCCACTCATGGTTCAGGATCCCGCAAAGACTTTTTTGTTTTGTGACGTTCCAGTCTTGCCAGCTGTTAAAGAGGTGACATATCTCCCAGCTGGCTTATATGACCATGTTCCTCTGGAGCTGAATTTGTGCATCCCTACTTGGAGGCAGCCTGGCTGTTGGAGACCACGCTGGAACCTTGATGCCACAGTGGTGGAGAATGTTTCCCCTAAAATTACCCAATATTGTGAGAATAATGAGGCCTCTGCCTCTCATTCCATGGTTTGGGAAGTGTTTAAGTCTACCATCAGAGGGGAATACATTTCTGACAGGTAAGAGGGATCTCACCTTTCATACTAGGTCCTTGGAGCAACAGAGGCCGAGGCAGCAGAGGCATTTACAGTGGACTTCTCCCCTACCTCATTTTCTCTACTGGCTCAAGCTAGGCATGACCTATCCCTTCACTACACTTCTTTAACTCAGTCTTATGCCAAAATATTGGCTGGTAAATTGTTTGAATATGGGGACAAAAATGGGAAGTTATTGGCAAACCTGGCAGAATCTTTTATGCAAACTGTTGTCCCTGCTATCATGTCCACTACTGGAGATCGGCTTACCAACCCAGTGGATATTATGGCAGAATTTCATTCCTATTATGAGGCACTATACGGCCGGGCTATCTCCCCATCAGAAACCTCCCTAGCAGAAAAATGTAAGGCTCTATCTCTACAGTATATAAAGGAATCATATGACCAGCGCTATGGTGTGTGTGAATGTAATCTACAGGTGTAAACTGCCACCAACCTACCCTTGGAAATCCAGGGGTACAGGAAATGATAATAGAAAACTAGTGTTGGTATATGGCGCTACCTGCTTAAGGAAATAGGTGGGAAAAAGCCAAATAATGTAAAGTGCAGAAGTGAAGTCTTAAACATAGATATCCAACATATTTCCAAATATTTCAAAACAATATATTCCCTCAATACTCTCATTGTCAAACAGTAAGAGTTAGTGAAAGGGTGATAATAACTAAGTGTATTTTGTTTTATAAAGTGCACCGTGCCAAGTGAGGTGCTGATTGGGCATGCGCCGATGCCCTTACAAAGTGCTCAGTGCAAGTGCAGCCCAAACGGCTGATAACAGAAAAATAAAAAATAAAAAAAAAATATATATATATATATATAATGAATAAATAGTGCCCAATAATGTGGTAAGAACTTTATTTAACTTATAAGGTGCTTATAGTGCAATTGGTGATAACCCTCCTCGGAGGGGGTGGGTACCAGTGTTGAGAGTGCTATTAATTACTGTCCTCAGTAAACTGTTTGAAATAGCAGTGCTCTCATAAAAAAGGAAAAGTAAATAATGATGGGGAGTTCACTCCCACTGGTGTGTAACAAGCAGTGCAAGTAGATTAGTCCAGTGTTACTTTTTTGCCAGTAACGGTGCTGGTGATCTGCGTGCCTATACCCGTGGCCCCCCACTAGGTATTGCACTCACCCCTCCGTATTTTCCCATGCAACAGGGTTATTGGTTCCGATGTTATGTAGTTCCAATGGGTCCTGGGCGTCCTGGATGTCTGAAGCTGGATGGGCTAAGTTGTGCCTCCAAGATGTCCTTTGGATCTAATAGGAAACATAAAAGACAGGCTTGTAACGTATGTGCTTTAGCCTTGGATGGTAAGTCCCCACCACAAAAACATCAAATAGAAGAGCTAATGCGTTTCGGGAGTAGTGCCCAATTCTTCAGAGCAACAAAAGTAACACTGGACTAATCTACTGGCACTGCTTGTTACACACCAGTGGGAGTGAACTCCCCATCATTATTTATTTTTCCTTTTTTATGAGAGCACTGCTATTTCAAACCGTTTACTGAGGACAGTAATTAATAGCACTCTCAACACTGGTACCCACCCCCTCCGAGGAGGGTTATCACCAATTGCACTATAAGCACCTTATAAGTTAAATAAAGTTCTTACCACATTATTGGGCACTATTTATTCATTATATATATATATTTTTATTTTTTATTTTCTGTTATCAGCCTCTTGGCACGGTGCACTTTTTAAAACAAAATACACTTAGTTATTATCACCCTTTCACTAACTCTTACTGTTTGACAATGAGAGTAATGAGGGAATATATTGTTTTGAAATATTTGGAATTATGTTGGATATATATGTTTAAGCCTTCACTTCTGCACTATACATTATTTGGCTTTTTCATCCCTATTTCCTTAAGCAGGTAGCGCCATATACCAACACTAGTTTTATACTATCTCTACAGTCCCTAGGTTTAGAAAACCTGGAAAGCCTAGAAGCACCAATTGCAGTGCTTGAGATAGAAGCAGCTATTGGATTCCTTAACAATAATAAGGCTCCGGGGCCTAAAGGTTTCTCAGGTGAATTTTATAAAACTTACGCCTCTACAATATCCCCTAAGCTGCAAGCGCTTTACTCTGCATGTTTAGACATAGACGCACTGCCCCAAACCATGTACCAAGCACATATTGTGTTAGTACAAAAGCTAGGGGAAAGACCCACAACATTGCCCTCATATAGACCAATATCTCTATTAAATTTGACCCTAAAATACTCACTTAGGTTCTAGCCACCAGGGTGCTCAAGGTGCTTCCCTCCCTCATTGATATTGATCAAACTGGATTTATGCCAGGCAAATCCACAGATAATAACTTACGAAGGGTCTTCACCCACCTCCAAATTCCCCTAGGTGATTTGGCAGCACTTCTTATGCATGCCCACAACTGGGTTAATTCGGATGACACTAACTCATCTGTCATACTAGAAGCAGCATATTTGAGCTCTTATGAGTCTTTACGCCTCCTCCCCTACCGGGTAAAGTGAACATCAATCCCAATAACACTCTCAATGGGAGCGATACTCAAAGCCTGGCAGTTGAAGGTGCCTAAGTGCATTGCCAACACCCACCTTTAGTCTGCCAACACCCCCTTGTGGTTTTATCCAGTCATCCCTGAGTTTCAGTCAATTCCAGATCTGACTGTCTGGGCATCCACGGGTATAAAAATGCTGGGCCAGATTATATGTCCTGATGGTAAACTATTACCTTTTAATGATTTGAAAGCATGGTTCAATCTCCCTAATCTTTTGTTGTTTAGGTACCTGCAGCGCTGCCATGCCTATTCTACCCAATCTGGCATGTCCCCAATTGACCTATACACCTCAGACATTGAAAATACATGTGATGACATGTTAACTTAACTGCTCTCAAAACTATAAAACGCTCTTCTGCCCTCGGTTCATACTGGAATGCTCCAGATATTGATAATAAGGATTGGGAAGACTTGTGGGACTATCCCTTCTCTCAATTGGTGGCCAATAGAGATAAATTGATCCAAATAGAAATTGGTACACAGAATATATCTAACACCTACCAGGTTTAAAAAAAATGTATCCGGGTCTTTCCTCTCAATGCTGGAGATGCTTGGAAGAACATGCAGACTTCAAACATGTATTCTGGACATGTTCAGAATGATATACATACTTTTTGGGCTGAAGTTACACATTTCATTGCTACATTGACTATGGTGGGGGTTGCTCTCACCATAGAGGTTTGCCTACTTGGCCTTGTGACCCCTCTAGCCCCTTGTAGGGCACTTAGAACCCTCCTTAGTCTACTCCTTTTTTACACCCTCAAAGCCGTTTTACTGAAATGGAAATCCTGGGTGAATGGAAGTCCTTAGTGAATGCTGTGTTACCGTTATACAAAGCCACCTATCTCTCCCATGGATTTCCTCGTAAGTTACCTAAAGTATGGGAGATCTGGCTTGAATCCCCCTTGACTGCCTCTGCCTGAGACATTAAGCTCCCTTGGACATAAGTGTATGTTTCGCTTTTAGAGACCCTGTGACTTAATTATGTGTCCAGCAGTACAAAGGTACATATACTCCTAATCAGCGGAACATTAAAGATGACTGGTTCCATAGGTCCTTCTCCTTTATACTCCTGTATTTTGCGCTGAGCAGATGCTTTGTTAGATTATGTTATGTAATCTTATAGTTTTCTTTTATTGTCGTTGTTTTGTTTGCTTTGAGCCGGGTATGCCCAAAGGCTCTGTTTTGTACTTTTACTGTGCAAATTAATAAAATGAAGTTTTTAAAAAAAAATCCCATGAAGCTTGCAGCCCCCAAAAGGAGCAAAAGCTTCTTTTTTAGGCAACAAACACTAGTAGGGCAGCTCATTCAAGTAAATGTGCTGGCCCTATGGGACAATTACAACCATCACTCTTAGTGGTAACTAGCCAGGCCTTAGAGTTTTTAAAAAACTGCTTCTAGTCTCAATTATGTGGCTGTTTTCAAAAAGCTGAGTTTTTTAACAAGTAAGTTTGATTATTAAAAGCAATATGCAAAATAGTGTTCGGCTACATGCACACTTTGCTTTTAGCCCATGTGCACCAAATCCTGATGTTTTTTTTTTTTTTTTTTTCTCTTTTAAATGGTTTTATTGAAGGCAAAGGAAACATGGTACAGCAATATGCATTGAAAATAGAAGGTACACGTCTAGATAAAACAAGGCACATTGTGATTCAATACTGCTGTATATAACATACAAATAACATGTAACAAATGCAATACATATATGGGATCGACCCGACGTACCGTCTGGGATGCAATGAGGATACACTCAAACTGAAGGTGTGGCACGAGGCCATGCTGTGTGGATGGACCCCCACACAGAAGGGGTCTCAACCAAAACCAAGGTATAGCTCTCAAGTGGGTACGCCAGGGGCCGAGTGAGGGGGGGGGCTGGGTTGACAGGCAAGGAAAAAAAGTAGGGTAAGGAGGGTTGTGGGAGGGAGGTAGCAGCAGGGGTCCGGAGGGAGCCTCGAACCCTACTAGGGGCCCAGGAGGGAGAAGTGAGCCGGAAGTGAGGAAGCCCAATCAGGTGAGTACAAGGCTATCGTCAAGGCCAGGAGGTAGGCAATGGTCAATCCAGGGTCGCCATAGCCGCTCCTAGGGGGTCAGTTTGTCTAACAAAATTGCTTCCGTTTTAGCATGGAGCATGGCTTGGGTAACCCTGTGTAGCATAGCCAGATGGCAGAGTGTGGGGGTTTTCCATGCTTTCGCGATGGTTTGCTTTGCAGCCGTCGTGACATATAGGTAAAGTTTGAATTGACGGTGTGTAAGGTTAGGTGGCTTGCGATTCAGGAGAGTAGATGTCGGGTCAGGGACAAGAGGGACGCCAAACATGGTAGACAGAGTTTCGTGCACTTTGGACCAGAAGGCTTGAACCACAGGGCACTCCCACCAGATATGAGCGTGAGTACCTGGGGATTCGCACCCCCGGAAGCAATGTGGGGAATACTGAGGCACATATTTAGAGATCCTAGCGGGAACCAAATACCACCTGGTGAGGACCTTGTAATTCGTTTCGAGTGCAACAATATTTGGGGATGCCGATTTGGTAGCCTGCCAGATTTGTATCCAGTCCTCGTGATCAAGTGTGATGTGCAGGTCACGTTCCCACTTGGCTATGTATGTAGGTGGTGTGGTCTCCTGAGCCGACAGGAGGTGGGCATAGAGGTCAGAGAGGAGTCCACGTCTGTGAGGGTCAGTTTTGCATGCGCATTCAAAGGTCGAGAAGGTTGCGGAGGTCTCCCTAATCGGAGTAGCTTGTGTAAAGAAATGCTTGAGTTGTAGGTAGCGGAATATTTCCCCAGAGGGGAGGTATAAGTTTCCCGCAGGGTAGGGAATGGGCAGAAGGTGCGCGAGGTAAAGAATTGATGGGCCCGTATCAGGCCAGCACTAGTCCAGGCGGAGAAGGAAGTCCGCGAGGACCAGGCCGGGTAGAAGGACGGATTGCGGAGAAAAGAGATTAGGGGGTTATGAGGAGATTGCAGGTGGAAGCGTCGACCAAGTCTATCCCAGATGGTCAAGCTATGTTTCGTGATTGGGTTGGTTACGCTCCGCCGTTGTGCGGGTGGTAGCCAGAGCAGGTTGGCCACAGATAATGGATCACATTCCACTGCTTCTAGGGAAACCCACAGTGGAATTTCCTTCGTGGCGTGGTATTTTGGGAGCTGAGCTAGTTGTGCTGCATAATAATATTTGTCAAAATTCGGTACGCTCAGCCCGCCGCGAATTCGTGGGCGGTATAGCGTCGGTCTCGGTAAGCGAGGTTTAGATTTGCTCCAAATAAAGTCCAAAGCTCGTTTTTGTAAGATGCGTAAGAAGTAGGACAGCACCGGAATAGGGAGAACTCGAAAGAGGTACAGGATTTTGGGTAAAATGGACATCTTGATCACCGTGATTTTCCCCATCCAAGATAGGGGCAGGGAGGACCATTTAGACATGAGTTTCGTAAGTGTAGACAGCATGTGGGGGTAATTGGCGGAGTAGAGCCCAGCAGGGTCAGCCGTGAGGTTCACCCCCAGATAGGGGATATACGAGGTTGCCCAAGGGAACGGGAGTGAGGACCTAAGGTGGGAATGGACATCAGTCGGGAGAGATACATTTAGAGCTAGCGATTTTCGAGGATTAACCACGAGGCCCGAGACGGAGCCAAAGATTGCTAGGGTACGTAAGAGGCTAGGAACCGACACCAGGGGGGCAGTAAGAAAAACGAGGACGTCGTCCGCAAAGAGGCAGAGTTTATGGTGATGTCCCCCTAGCTCAATTCCCTTAATGTTAGGATCAGCACGTACAAGGATAGCGAGGGGTTCAATAGCTAGGGCAAATAGGAGGGGGGAGAGGGGGCAGCCTTGTCGAGTGCCTCTTAAATCCTGATGTTTTTTAGGCACCTGGAAGAACAGATGCAGCACCCGGCCCCGTTTCCAACAGCTTAATAAAATCTGTAACAGGCTGAAATATGTGGGTGGACATTGTACCTGTTGGTATTCGCATTTACGCTCGTATGCAATCAGGGATTAATACCTGGAACATAGTAATTCTGGTGTTTTCGGCATACGCCCCTGAATGCGTAGAGCCCCTAAACATGAGTACAACTTGTTTTTGACAGGCTACTTGGATGCCCAAAAATGCCAGGATTTGACACTTATGGGTTACATGCCTGCCTTAGGCAAAACATAAAAAGATTTAAAAATACAGTCATCTTTATTCTTTGGCTTTGTGAAATCATAATTTGCCCTTTTTCTGCACACTAATGTTAGTCCCCCTACTACCCAATGATGAGATTCAAATACAAAAAAATTAAACCTGAATACAGAGGTCAACTAATCTCTTGATCTTGCTTGCCCATAATAAAAAAATAACATTTCTTTGTACATTCGAGGCCACATTCGAGGCCACAGATGTGTCACATATTTTCTAAAATATGTCCTGATTTATCAACAATGTAATATTTTCTAAGGTAAGCAGCATGAAGGAAGATGTCCCTGAACCTTAGCTAAACTTAGATAGCAAATTAAAGCAGAGCAAAACCATTAAAATGAAAAAGGCATTTTTTTTTCACGTGCACTTAAAATGCTCCTGAACATATATGTGGGAGTGATAAATAGTTTTCAAAATGCACAAGTTCTGTGATATTCAATGGATAGTAACACAGAACAGCTTGTTCACCTAGACAACAACATACCAATTTTTTCTTTCCTCCAGATAACAAGCATTAGTCCTCGTCCTTGGCTAGCAGAGTGCAGTTTATTAAATGGAATGTTTTATGTTAACATAAGACAGAAGCTAAATTCATTATCAAAGGAAAAGAAGGTAGAATGCCACTGTAAGAATTTTCATCTCCTTGCAGCATTTTATTTTTATGGAAATTGTAACTTAACCTCCCCCCACCTTTTCTGGATGCTATTCCTTTGCTCTTTATGACCATGCTAGTTCCTCCCTAGAATCCATATTTACAGAAGAGGATCTATAAGGCTACCCCAATGGCACAAGATCCCTTCTTTCACAGGAAGCTCACATCTTGGTTTTTCCTAAGCCCGATAAAGACCACTTCCTCTGCTCCGATTATCAATCTATTTTGTTAATTGGAGTGGAT
The DNA here is from genome assembly GCF_965119305.1 of Pelophylax lessonae. NCBI lineage: Eukaryota > Metazoa > Chordata > Amphibia > Anura > Ranidae > Pelophylax > Pelophylax lessonae. Next base: position 291,183,812 of record NC_138773.1, on the reverse strand, counting down.
CCCAAGATACACTCTAAGCCTCCGTTCACATTAGGTTGCTCCGACTTAGGGGGCGACCTGTGAAGTCGCATGCAGCGCGACTTCGGCGCGACTTGCACGGACTTCACATTATGGAAGTCAATGCAAGTCGCCTCCAGGTCGCCCCGAAGTAGTACAGGACCCTTTTTCTAAGTCGGAGCGACTTGTGTCGCTCCTATTAGAACGGCTCCTGTACTACACAATGGGAGCGTGAGGACCGCGACTTGTCAGGCTGACAAGTCGCGGTCCAAGTCGTACCAGTGTGAATGCGGTCTAAAATGAAAGCTAACAGACTTTGGCTATTGCTACCTTGCCTTATCCATTTAGATCAAGTAGGTTTTGTACAAGGTCGGGATAAACTCTCCCATTAATTTCTGCCCTCGTTTTGAATAAAGAAACTATAATCCAACTATGTGCAGTATGGGATGACCATATTACTCCAGGGCTACATGGAGTCGGTATTGATCTAGACCAGTGATGGCGAACCTTGGCACCCCAGATGTTTTGGAACTACATTTTCCATGATTCTCAACTACACTGCAGAGTGCATGAGCATCATGGGAAATGTAGTTCCAAAACATCTGGGGTGCCAATGTTCGCCATCACTGATCTAGACCATTCACCATGGATCTAAAACTTCTACTATCAGATGTGGGTTGACATTTTGGAGTTGATTTACTGAAGGCAAATAGACTTGTGTACTTTTCAAGTACAGTTGCACTAATTTCCCTTAGTAAATGTAATGTGGAAAGCTTCACTAGATAAAGAATACCCAATCAGCTGCAAGGAAACTAAAAAAAAAAACAATTTTGCTTGTTCATGATTGGATGATTTTAATCAGCAGAGCTTTACCACATTTATCAAGCACTGGGGAAAAATGAGAACAACTGCACTTGCAATGTGCACAATCAGTTTGACTTTAGTAAATCAACCCCATTCTGTCTATCTGTCATTCAATTCTTTAAGCAATACATTGTTTGGGAAAAAATTCTAACAAACTTGGGTCCAATTGTTATAGAAACCACTACATACTAAGGGCCTATTCCTTGGACTGACAGTGCCAGGAGTGTCTCTAAGTGTTCTAGAATGTCTGAATGATAATTCCATTGACCTCAGGGACAGAAGTATTAATTTTAATTAAAAAAGGGAAAAAAAACATGCAAAACGAAAAAAAAAAAGCTATAGTCTACAAAAAAGGGCCAGTCTATATACAACTGATATATTTCTGTAAATGTAGTTTGGCCTCCTGGAATCCTGTTTTTAAAAAGTAGTAGTATGCTTTAATATAATACTCAGCAATGTGGTCAGAACAGCTACAGCTAAATTAATTCGCAGCCACCATCGCCACCACAGACCCCACCCTCCTCACCACCATCGCTGTCACGGATCCCAAACCCCCTCACCACCATCGCCGCCATTGATCCCACCCCCTCACCACTATCGATGCCACTGTTCCCACCCCCCTCACCACCACCACTACCACTGTTCCCTCCATCCTCCCCACCATCCTTGCCACTGACCCCCCCCCTCACCACCACCGCTGACACTGATCCTTTCCCCCCTCCCCACCATCACCGCCACTAATCCCCACCCCCCTCCCCACCATCGCCGCCACTGATCCTTCCCCCCCCTCCCCACCATCACCGCCACTGATCCTTCCCCCCCTCCCCACCATCACCGCCGCTGATCCCCACCCCCCTACCCACCATTGCTGCCACTGATCCCACTCCCCCTACCCACCGTTGCCACCACTGATCACTGGTGGTGAGGGGGTGAGACAGCAGCAACTTTTCTTTGCCAGGTGGTTCCCAGAAGTTATTTACTAGGTCGCACCATGATGGGAGTCCATTTACTATAAAAGTACTGTGAAAGGGGCTTTCACACATGCGGACCGTTCAGATCCGCCTGTTAGTTTTTCAGGCTGATCTGAACGGATGACCCATGCATCTCTATGGGGCAGCGGATGTCAGCGGAGACATGTCCGATGACATCCGATCCGATCCTGTCCGTCAAATCCGGACTGATGGAAACCCTATTTTCCATCCATCTGGCAGATCAGATCGGATGAGAACGGACAGGCGGCCCGTTCTAATCCGATTCCCCCATAGAGGACAGCGAGGATCTGACACCTCCGTCTCTGCACACAGAGCGAAGGCGGAGCCGCCATCTGCTTACTCAGCGGGGATCTGCGGTTCGATCCCCCACTGAGCAGAATGGAGCCGTGTGAAAGGGGCCTAAAGCTTCATCGAAATAAGCCAATTTACTTAGAATGACCCTGGCTAATCCCGGGTCACTTCTGTGAAAGTGTGATTTAATGGACCATACATCTTTTAATCTTTCAAAATTTGTGTGCTGCCCCAGAAATGTAGTTGCACTGGGGCTGAACTGTGACTATATACAAAAATTATTAATCACTTCTGCCCCGGAAGGATTTGTCCTCTTAATGACCAGGCCCTATTTTGCGTTTCAGCGCTGCGTTATTTTAACGGAAAATTGCGCAATCGTGCGACGCTGTACCTAAATAAAATTGATTTGATTTTTTTCCCCACAAATAGAGCTTTCTTTTTGATCACCTGTGCGATTTTTATTTTTTGCGCTATAAACAAAAAAAGACAATTCTGAAAAAAAAACAATATTTTTCACATTCTGCTATAGGACATTCCCAAAAAAAAAAATCTAAAATTTTTAACATTTTAGGCCAAATTGTTTTCTGCTACATATTTATGGTAAAGTGAAACGCAATAAGCATATTTTGATTGATTTGCGCAAAAGTTATCGCGTCTACTAACTACGGGAAAGATTTATATCATTTTTATTTTTTTTTTTTTACTAGTAATGGCGGTGATCTACGATTTTTAGCGGGACTGCGACATTGCGGTGGACAGATCGGAACCCTAACTGACATTTTTGACATTTTTGGGGGTACCAGTGACATTACTACAGTAATCAGTGCTAAAAATATGCACTGTTACTGTAATAATGCCATTGGCAGTGAAGGGATTAACACAGTGGGTGACAACTGTGTGTGTGTATTTGTGTGTGTGTGTGGGGGGGTTCTGTGTCAGGCACAGACAGATCGCAGTTTCAGCTTAGCTGAAACTTCAGATCTGTCCCTGACTGTCTCACAGAAGATCCGCCTGCTTTGTTTACATAAGCAGGCGGGTCTTCTCTGCATTTACCGGACAATCGGGGGAGGAAAGCAGCAATCGCCGCCTCTCCTCCCGCGGCCCGCCTCCCGCTGTGTCTAAACCCCTTCCCCTCCAGTCACGTAGTACTATGTGACTGGACCCAGGGGAGCCGCACTGCCGCAGTAATATTACTGTGGGCAGTCGGCAAGTGGTTAAAAGTTTAAAATATTTTACAGCATTTCAGTTAATAATACCCTAGTTGGCCCTGTTCATTGTAAATATTGGACAATGCTAGGCTGTAAAATGTGTATCTGTTCATCTCTCATGTAATCCTAGGCATTATATATGGAGTGCCTTTCCTGAACAGCTTGCATACTATGACTCTGTAATATAATTTTATTTACAGAAAATAAAATAAAAACTTTTTCCATCATAATGTCATCCACTCAGTCCAAGAGTGGTGCTCAGAAATGTAAAAAGAGCAAATGAAAATTTAAAGACTGCCTAAAATAAGTCACTTCTTTTGTACCCCTAAAACTGTGGCTGAAAGTTCTAGAAGTAGCAGTGAGAAAACTGAAAAAAGTATTCAAGAGGAAAGTGTAAATATTTCAGGGATCAGTGAGGTGACAGTCAGTGAAGGAACTCGCTCTACTGAATTTTCACTAGAAGATGACAGCAGTAATCCGTTAGCGCATGGCCAGTGCCATCTTAAGAGCCTTATAGGCCCCTGGGCAATGCAGTGCACTGGGGACCCCTGCCTACACAATCACCCACGAGAATATACTACAAGAGAGTACAGCTACCTGGAGTATATACCTTACTATATACATATTACAGGGAACACTATATACTACAAGAGTCTCTTGTAGTATATAGTGTTCCCTGTAATATGTATATAGTAAGGTATATACTCCAGCCTAGTTGTACTCTCTTGTAGTATATATTGGTTCCTGTAATATGTATATAGTCTATATACACATTGCAGGGAACACTATATACTACAAGAGAGTACAACTACTACCTAAAGTATATACCTTACTATATACATATTACAGGGACCAATATATAGTAAGGTATATCCTCCAGGTAGTTGTCTCTTGTGTCGATCGATGGAAAGAGAGAGTGTGAAAAAAAAAAAGAAAATCAAGCAGCCTGGCTGCCTTACCTTTCACAACGGCTGCACAAGTGCACATGAAGGGAGAGGTTGGGTGGAGGCGGAGCCAGTCTTCTAGGCGCGTAGAGGAGGAGGATCCTCCTCCGCTGTGCATCATGGGTCTGCTCTGCTAACATCACTGGTTGCTAGATGCCAATCGGCCTGGCCTTAGCAACCAGTGTGCAGTGCAGACAGCAGACTGAGACTCAAGCCACCAGCGGACAACAACGGGGGGGGGCGGGGCCCGGCGGACAAGGGGGGGGGGACCTAGACCACCAGGTAATCTGGATTCTGGCCTGTTGACAGTAATTGCCACCATGTCCATGTGTGCGGGGCCCCTTGGCAAGTGGGGACCCCGGGTAACTGCCGGGCATGCCCATTGAAAAAGACGGCCCTGCGCATGGCCCATGTAGACCTCCAGGACCTTTCCCCCGGGGTAATGATACTAAGAAAAGATGCTTTGCAGAAAGTTTTTGAGTGAGTCACCAAGACAGTGCTTAAACCACCTTTAATGTGGCTTTGTTACTCTCCAAAGCTTAATGCAGCGTACTGTGAACCATGCTGGTTGTTTGCAGACCGTAAAGAAAGTAGGATTTGAACCTACATGGGCAAAAGGGATCCAGAAGTAGCAGAGACTGTCTGCTAAAATTCAAATTCATTAGTCTTCACAAGCTCACATGGAAGCATGTGTACTTTATGATCAGTAAAACAATTGATGAGGAAAATGAAAAACAAATTAGACAGGAAAAAATCTTTTTGAGGCAAGTCCAACAAAGAATTGTTAATGTATCATTAACAATGGCTAATCTAGCCTTTCGTGGTCACAGAGAGTGCCTGGATGAGGTTAACAATTTAAACTTTCTCAACATCATAGAGCTACTTGCCGAGTATAATCCAATTTTAAAGGAACTTCTCCAGTTACTCCAAGGCACATTGAAATATTTAAGCCCCAAAATACAAAACGAATTAATAGAAATTATGTACAATAAAGTTCAAAGTGAAATTGTGTCTAAAATACATAACAAGAGAAAATTAACTACCCAAATAGTGCCATCATCCATAAATGAGAAGAGAAAAGGTTGTGAAGAGCTACAGGCCGAAGGATAAAACTAACAGCCTGTTCTGCACAAGAAAAGGACTGAACTTTCTGAGGCACACCATGAGATGAATCATTGCGACTTACAATTTTAGTAAAATTATAAAGTTTATTCAAAACAGATGAAAAAATGAGGACAAACAGACAATCCTCATTCATCACATATATAACACAGAACCAAAAAAAAAAAAAAAAACGACATTCTTAAAATGAATAAATAACTTGAGACTATTTCTAACCCAGGTGTCCTCAAGGAATCACTGGGAGAAATTGTGTAGGTTATTTTTAGCACAATCACAATATCGTAGTATATATATATATATATATATATATATATATATATATATATATATATATATATATATATATATATATATGTATGTAGATTTGCAGAATCCTATCTGAACTGTAGGTCTACGCGTTTCGCAACGTGCTTCTTCAGGACCACATTTTTTATCAGAGATTTCTTAAATATAAGCAAAACAACAGTTAGTGACATAATACTCAAATTCATATTATCACATTGGTGTACTACATGTCGAGCGAGAAAGGCACACCTGTCTGGGGATATAGCCAGTGCCTCCCGGGCGGACATAGAAGGCGCGAGAAACAAGGGGGGTATGTGTGGGGACATGGAAGGTAGGTCAACAAAATGATCCTAAAGTGTCATAAAGACAGAATATTATTCAAGATGTATTCCTTGCATAACATATAGTAATGTAAAATATTTATGCAGGTAAAGATTTGTTACCTTAAAACAGAAGATTATTCGTTTCCAAGGTCAGACCAGTAATTACACCAAGAGGATCAGTCAATCCCAAGGTGAAAGAATCCTACAAAGGATTACAAGGTGGTTTATATAGATCAATATGTTTCCAAAAAAGTGGGGAAGAAATAGACCATATAAGTAACGAAGGGCTGAAGATTTTAATGATTACCTTAGAGGATGTAGTTATCTTTGAATAGCCAAAAAGAAAATTAATAAAGTGACCTTCTTCCACAAGGAGGGATCATTTACGGGTCTGTATAAAGTGAATACAACGTTGTTTTTGTTGCAAAAATTAAATAAAATAAAGATAGAAAATAATAATAAAGAATGGGATTAAAAAGAAAAAGTTGATTACCTTTGCTAGTCCAATCTCATATGTCCAGGGTTTTAGAGGGTAAGGTGAAAAACCTTTAGACCCAACCTGTCTTGCAGGAGGATCCCTTAATAATTAATAATAATACCATGTATCTCCCCAGGTTTAGAGCCCTACCGGACTCAACCATAGGTTTAAACCCCTTTCATGCAAGACAGGTTGGGTCTAAAGGTTTTTCACCTTACCCTCTAAAACCCTGGACATATGAGATTGGACTAGCAAAGGTAATCAACTTTTTCTTTTTAATCCCATTCCTTATTATTTTTTTCTATCTTTATTTTATTTAATTTTTGCAACAAAAACAACGTTGTATTCACTTTATACAGACCTCCTTGTGGAAGAAGGTCACTTTATTAATTTTCTTTTTGGCTATTCAAATATAACTACATCCTCTAAGGTAATCATTAAAATCTTCAGCCCTTCGTTACTTATATGGTCTATTTCTTCCCCCCTTTTTTGGAAACATATTGATCTATATAAACCACCTTGTAATCCTTTGTAGGATTCTTTCACCTTGGGATTGACTGATCCTCTTGGTGTAATTACTGGTCTGACCTTGGAAACAAATTATCTTCTGTTTTAAGGTAACAAATCTTTACCTGCATAAATATATTACATTACTATATGTTATGCAAGGAATATATCTTGAATAATATTCTGTCTTTATGACACTTTAGGATCATTTTGTTGACCTACCTTCCATGTCCCCACACATACCCCCCTTGTTTCTCGCTCCTTCTATGTCCGCCCGGGAGGCACTGGCTATATCCCCAGACAAGTGTGTCTTTCTCACTCGACATGTAGTACACCAATGTGATAATATGAATTTGAGTATTATGTCACTAACTGTTGTTTTGCTTATATTTAAGAAATCTCTGATAAAAAATGTGGTCCTGAAAAAGCACATTGCGAAACGCGTAGACCTACAGTTCAGATAGGATTCTGCAAATCTACATATATATATATATATATATATATATATATATATATATATATATATATATATATATATATATATATATATATATACTACGATATTGTGATTGTGCTAAAAATAACCTACACAATTTCTCCCAGCGATTCCTTGAGGACACCTGGGTTAGAAATAGTCTTAGGTTAATTATTCATTTTCAGAATGTTGTTTTTTTTTTTTTTTTGGTTCTGTGTTATATATGTGATGAATGAGGATTGTCTGTTTTGTGCTCATTTTTTAATCTGTGTTGAAAAAACTTTATAATTTTTCTAAAATTGTAAGTCGCAATGATTCATCTCATGGTGTGCCTCAGAAAGTCCAGTCCTTTTCTTGTGCAGAACAGGCTGTTAGTTTTATCCTTCGGCCTGTAGCTCTTTACAACCTTTTCTCTTGTGTCTGAAATACAACAAGCACAATTTTATTCTATAATAATGGACACAACCATGGACATATGCAGAATAGATCAAATGAGTCAGATAATTCGATTTGTGTCTGTGGAAAGAAAGAGATATGAATCAGAGAGCTTGCAGTTTAACAATAAATGAGGCTTTCTTAGGGTTCTATGGCAATGAAGATCAAAGTGCAGCACAGAATGCAAGCAATATTGTTGCCTGCATAGAGAGCAAGGGCCTTGAAATATCAAAGTGTCGGGGTCAGGGGTATGATGGTGCAGCAACAATAAGTGGTGTTTATTCTGGTGTGCAGGCTTGCATAGCAAAGATGGAAAGGAATGCCTTCTATGTTTATTGTGTAGCACACAATCCAAATCGTATCATTTAGGATGCTGTTTCTGACATAGCTGAAATATCTGCATTCTTTGATGTGGTGCATCATTTATACACCTTCTTTGGGGAAAGCGTACGCAGATGGGCATTTCTCTCATCTTTCACATCTGAATCCTCTGCCACACTGAAACGGCTTTGCCCTACATGGTGGTCTTCTAGACATGATTCCCTGCTTGCACTACCTTTTCATTTTCTAGATATCATGCAAGCTTTGTCAAATATAATCCATTTTTCATCAAAACCAAAACAAAGAGATGACGCTGCTAATCTAAAAAAAGGAAATAGAATTTTTTGAGTTTGTGCTTCTTGTCACCCTGCAAACTAAAATCCTGAACCCTTTAACCGGTTGCCGACTGCCCACAGTATATTTACTGCGGCAGTCAGCCCCGGCCAGGCAGAGTGACGTAGATCTATGTCACTCTCCTGTCATCCGCTTTAGAGCCAATAGCGGGCGAGCGCGCAGAGGAGTGCGGGAGTGTGACCGGCGGACCCGATGTCCGCCGGTCACACTACGATCGTCGGTAGAACGGGAGAAAGGCAGAGCGGCTTATGTAAACAAGCCGCCTGTCATTCTCCCTGTGTAAAAATGCAGATCAGACGGTTCTACTATGTAGAACCGTTGATCTCTGTTTTTACACTAGGACTAGGAGACATGTCCCATCACAGTTAGAAGCACGCCCCTAGGACACACTTAACCCCTCCCTGTCCAATATAGTTAACCCCTTCCCTGCCAGTGTCATTTTTGCAGTAACAGTGCATATATATAGCACTGATTACTGCAGTAATGTCACTGGTACCCCCAAAAGTGTCAAAAATGTCAGTCAAGGGTCCGATCTGTCCGCCCCAATGTCGCAGTACTGCAAAAAAAATTGCAGATCGCCGCCATTACTCGTAAAAAAAAACCACCAAAAATGACAAAAATCTTTCCCTTTGTTAGTAAACGCGATAACTTTTGCGCAAACCAATCAAAATACGCTTTTTGCGATTTTTTTTTACCAAACATATGTGCATAAAACAAATTGGCCGAAAATGTTAAAAAATTTTGATTTTTACTTTTTTTTGGGGGGGAATTTCATATAAAAAAAAGTGAAAAATATTGTTATTTTTGCAAAATTTACGCTCTTTTTTTGTTTATAGCGCATGATCAAAAAATCGCACAGGTGATCAAATACCACCAAAAGAAAGCTCTGTTTGTGGGAAAAAAAGGATGTGAAATTCGTTTAGGTACAGCGTCGCACGACCGCGCAATTGTCCATTAAAATCACACAGTAAAAAATCGCAAAAAAAACCCTGGTCAGGAAGGGGGTAAAATCTTCCAGGGCTTAAGTGGTTAAATGCAATTTCAAAAGCCTTGCAATAAAAAGACATGGAACTGTCTAGAGAAGTGCAGCTCATTCAGAATGCTGTTACAGCCCTTTCCAGCTACAGGGATCATTAGAGGAAGCCAAAGAAACTGCAGTGACACTTGCAGAAAAGTGGGGAACTAAAGCAAAGTTTACCAATAAAAGATGAGGAGCTGTGCGTGAATGAAAGATTATCTGATCCAGAGAAACACTTCCACCACTTTACCACCGGAGGATTTTGCTGTCTTACGTCCAGGCCACTTTTTGCGATTCGGCACTGTGCAACTTTAACTGACAATTGCGCGGTTGTGCGACGCCGTACCCAAACAAAATTTACGTCCTTTTTTTCCCTCAAACAGAGCTTTCTTTTGGTGGTATTTGATCACCTGTGCGATTTTTACTTTTTGCGCTATAGACAAAAAAAGAGCGTAAATTTTGAAAAAAATAACAATATTTTTCCAATTTTTTTTATATGAAATTCCCCCCCAAAAAAATGTAAAAATCAAATTTTTTTTACATTTTTGGCCAATTTGTTTTCTGCTACCTATGTTTGGTAAAAAAAAATCACAATAAGCATATTTTGATTGGTTTGCGCAAAAGTTATTGCATTTACTAACTAAGGGAAAGATTTCTGTCATTTTTGGTGGTTTTTTTTTTTTAACGAGTAATGGCTGCGATCTGCGTTTTTTTTTTTGCGGGACTGCGACATTGCAGCGGACGGATCGGACCCTTGACTGACATTTTTGACACTTTTGGGGGTACCAGTGACATTACTACAGTAATCAGTGCTATACATATGCACTGTTACTTTAAAAATGGCACTGGCAGGGAAGGGGTTAATTTTATTGGAGAGGGAGGGGTTAATGTATGCCTGGTGCTTACTAACGTGTGTGGGGGGAGGTGACTGAGTGACACAGGGACAGATCGCAGGTTCAGCAATCTGACCCTGCCTGTCACTTAGGAGATCCGCCCGCTTTGTTTACACAAGCGGGTGGATTTCCAGACTCGATTCCCCGACGATCGGGGAAGAGCAGCCGCTCCTCCCCTGGCCTGACTCCCGCTGTGACTGAATACAGTAGGTCTACATCGCTGGACGGGAATGAGCCACTTTGCCGCAGTACAGTCAACGTGACTGGTCGGCAAGTGGTTAAAACAACTGTATTTTCGACCGATATTGATTTTTCGTTGCCGAAACCGATACCGATATTTTAGCCCATGCATATCGGTATCTGCCGATATTGGCCTTAAATTTAAAATTTTTTTTTTTTTTTTTGACAGGTACTTTTGTGGAGGGATCTGGGGGTCTAAAATACCCCAAACCCCTCCTCTGCACTTAAAAGCATTCAAAACGCCAAGTTTGGCTGTTTTGAATGCTGTCATTTTTTCTGGCGCCAGACAATACCCGAAAGTGATGTCACTCATGACATCACTTCCGGTTTTGTGCATAGAGACCCGATCAGAGCCGAATGCAGGCTGGTTGCCCGGGTCTCCCGGTGGGACGGGAGAGCCGGGCGAGCCGCAGAAGGCACAGGGAGGGGGGCGTCCCCTCCCGCTCCTTATAATGACAGCCGAGCGACTTCCCAGCCTCATCAGTTGTCATTACAAGACAGCCGACCGTCAGCTATGGACGCCGGTACTGCGGTGATGCCTCTAGCTGCAGTCACCTTGGTGGCCGATTCTGATATATCGGGGAAAATGCATATTGGCCCTCAAAATATATGCTTTGTCGATAATCGTTCGATCCCTAGTTTGGACACTATTATAAACTGCATTATATACAGGAATGAATGCAGTCCTTCATAGATTTATAATAGTTCAGCCTGCCATTCTTGCTTCTCAATCTGATGACAATCTGTTTGCAGCAGCATCAAAACTGCATGAATTTTAAAAAGAGGATCTATCAGCAGATTTTCCTGGGCAGCTTCTTTCATTCCATTCAGCACTTCAAGAAGAGATTCACAGTTGTCAAGGATCTTGCTTACTTACTGTTTGTTGAAAACAGTGCACTGTCTTCTACTGTCCCAGATGTCTGCATAGCATTACTGCTGTTCCTCACACTCCCAGTAACAGTAGCAACTGCAGAAAATTAATTTTCAAAATTAAACATCTTTAAAGTTACTTGAGAAATACCATGTCTCAACATAGACTCACTGGACTCTCTTTTATAAGCATAGAAAATGAGAGAGCAGGAAGACTCAACATTGAAAGCATTGTAGATGACTTTCCTGAAGCAAGAGCAAGGTGTTGTAACTTTGAAGACCATAGCAAGTTTGCAGTTATATCTGTTCTGTTACAAGTTACTCTAAAGCAGCCTTTCTCAACCTTTTTACACCAGAGGAACATTTTAATTAATTTATAGGTCTTTGGAAACTTTTACTAAAACCTATTAATCAGGGGTCAATGGGAGGAATGAAGCCTCAGTGCGAAGAATGTCTTTCTTACAGTGGTGGTCAGAATGACACCTTTTAAACAGCTAAATAGATCAAATTGCCCTGGATCCAAGCATATACCATCAGATAGGGGGTCAATCAGCCACAGCTCATGGAACCCCTAGCAACCTCTGGATGGACACTAGGGTTCCTTGGAAGCATGGCTGCCCTAAACACTTTCCAGTTTTGTTACCAGTTATACTAACCTATATTTATGGTTGAACCTTGCATGCTTGGTTCCAAGTTAAACCAACCAGTTGAGTTGAATGCACACTAGTTTCAATAAACCATGCTAAAATGTATACATTTCTATTTTACAGGTCTTTCTTCACAGAAACAAAGTTAAATGTGTAAAATAGTTTAAGTTCTTAAAAAGTTAAAGGTTTTATTGTTGACCATGTTGTGGACCCTATTTTTGAAGATTCTCTTCAACCTTTAGTAAGTTTGTGTGTCTCTGTACAAGTTTTTTTTTTACAAATTAATCTTATTCAAAATGTTATATTTTATGTCTCTAAATATCTAAATATTGAAATGTGGATCTTTAACTATAATTGTGTCCAATGTATGTATATATCTCCTTGATTTATGGTTGTTCTTTATGATATTTTGCTGGTCTATTCTTATCATTGTGACCTGGCATGTGGCCCTGTCCGATCCTGAAGCTTCTTTTCTGACAGTTACGGTAAGTTGAAATCAGAAATAGAAATGTTTTACTCTGTTGTACAGTGTAAAAAAAAAAAAAAGTGTCAAAATCATGCTTTTTTTTTGGGGGGGGGGGGGGGGGGGCTTCAGGATTTCTTGCACCAGAGCCCTAAAAGTTCTAGTTTCGCCTCTGGTTGGAGTTATATAAATACTTGCAGTAAATAAATAAAATACCACAGTTTATGATCTATTTATCTATATTAATTGATGATTGAAGTATTTGCATCTTAACAGGGTGGTACTGTGGATGCTGATATTGGTAGAAAAGTGCCACGTCCTAAATATGTATTTATATGCATAGAATTCCATTGACTTTATAGGTAGCAGAGTACAACTATTTCTTTAAAAAATATACATTTTATTACAATATTTCTAAAACATAGAAAAACATAAACAATTCCATGAAAAACCTGCTGTTCAGATTGAGCTAATACCATCAACTAAAACACCAAAAGAACCCCATCCTAATCCATGGAAACCCATGAAGCACTAAAATAGTTTTGTCTATATTCCTGGCATCACATCTGTAAATAACCAGAAGTCAATGAGCAAAAAGACCAACTCTTTAGGGAAAAATAGAGAAACTTTTACCCTATTTTTTTATTTTGATACTGAAAACTGCTAATTTTCTAGAACCATGCTGAGCTTTTAACTGGGCTTTTACCAGCTTATTAAGTTTCATTTAATATTGTTTTTTGCAACTTTTTTCGGTGTTGGATTTTTTCACACATAAGGCGTTAGAAAAAAAAAACACCACCAGAAAGGGGACCACAGTTTTTGACCTAAACATGCTTTTTAGAGTGGCACTCCACTGTGTTCATCAATAGCGTGCCCGCATGAACAACATGGAGAAACAATAGCCTCTCCTCTGAATTTTGGTGAATAGCCTACGCATATTGACTCCTCCATACTATTAGGAATTTGAGAAGCTTGAATCACAGAAATCATGAAAATGATGGCGTTCTAAAGTGGGGGGGAATGTTACTGTAATCCGATTTTTATTTATGTGATAGACCGACTGAAATCTTTTCCAACTAAGCCTTTTGTTTTCTTTTTAAAAGTGTTAAAATCCATTAACATGTTTCCTACAGAAAAAATAATGATAGATTTAGCAGCATAAAAATGCATTTCACTTCAGTTTCAACTTGTCCTTTAAAAATAGGACATGTAACATTTTTGTACACTTACGCACATTAGGAAGACCTAAATTGCATTGCATTGATCGTGTTTTTGTACATTTTTATGGCACTTGCTTTATAGAAAATCTTTGTACTTTCCTTGAGAGAACTCAAAGAGTTGAGTTGGGCTCAGATTTTGTCTGCTAGGTCCTATATGTGCTGGAGAAGGGAGAATTAGTATTTATTTTTTTTTTTTTGTAGATGTTGTGATAGGCAAGGGGAAGTCAATGGGGGAAAATTATTTAGTATTTAATTTGAAACTAGGTATATATCTACAGGCAAAAACTTTTTTTTTAGTTTTTGGTAGGGTAGGGAAGGGTTAGGACCTCTGTCAGGCTTTTATTCTTTGGTATAAAAAAAAAATAGCTGGTGCTGGAACCCTAAGTAGATATTGCTTAATAATATCTTCAATTAGTTTATTGTGAGATTGTAGAGTTAGGTTCCCAGTGGTGTATCTGGGAGATGCGTGGGCTAATTACATACACCAAAGGATTTCCAATGGACCTTCCGGTTATAAACATATTGGTAGGATCAAAAGATTGGAGTGCCAAATCAAAAAAATTGAATTCCAAAAAGAGAGATTTTAATCTAAATCTGTAATACACTTGATATCCAAAACATTTTTGGAGCCACACCCTACCCCCTTCATCATGGCTCAGAGTGTGCTTCGTATTCAAGAAATGCTTAAAGGTGTTCTACAATTGCATAGAATGTACTAAATCCCTGCTCATTGAACCTTAAGAATATAAAAGGTCTAGATGCAGGGATTTCCCTTCAAGCTGGGGACAGCTATACTAGGATTCCAAGGATCACCAGGCTTCTAAGAAGTAAACTCTGGTGATCTTTGACATCGTGGTATAGCTGTTCCCAGGTTATAGAGAAAACCCTGCATGTATACCTTTTTTATAATCTGAAGGTCCATCAAGAAAAGATTTAGGAGAGGGATCCTCAAACTACTGTCCTCCAGCTGTTGTGGGACTACATATCCCATGAGGCATTGTAAAACTCTGACATTCACAGACATGACTGGGCATGATTGGAATTGTAGTTCCTGAACAACTGGAGGGCCATAGTTTGAGGACTACTGATTTAGGACATTGTATGGAATTGCAGAACACTTTTTAAGCCTTTCTTGGATACACTGCAAATTGTAAGCCCTGATGAAGGGGGCAGAGCATGGCCCCAAAATGTTCAGGGTAGCAAGTATATTACAGATTTGAAATACATTTTTTTTTATTTTTGGAATTCAACTATTCTTTGTGATGCTCCATTCTTCTGATCCAACCAATAGGTTTTTATTGCTGTCCCAAATGGAAATGCTCATCCTTCTATTGATCTTGTTGACCACTGTAACTGAGAGTGAGAGAAAGTTATGGTAAACCCAACATTTACAGTTGTCAGCAGAACAGTATGTGAGGAAAATTGTCCAACTGGGAAAACTGTTTAAACAGACCATGTCAGGTCTCCAATTGTTTTAATCCAAAAGGTCCCCGCAATAGGTGACAGCATATACTCACCTCTTTGGCACCTCATTCTTCTTACCTTTCCTCCATTCCAGCACTGTGGATTCAGAAACTCTTTTTGTCATTCAACACTTTCAGAAGTCTGTGTCCGCAACTGAATGCTAGTTCCTTACTCTGACCATCATTTATCACTGCATTGGCCTACAGAACTTGAGCTATCCCCTACACTTCTATTTACTGCATTCAGGGCTTTTTTTTAGCTGGAACTTTGTGGAACTCAGTTCCACCACCTCTGGCTCAGGCCCTCTGCTCCCTGCTCACCACTATCACTTGTAAACCCAGAAGTCTGACTTCTGTGTTTACAAGTGACAGCTTTTCTCCCAATGGCTCCCACAGGTCCGATCTCCTGAGCGGCTCTTACTGAGTGCAGGATGGGGACAAGGGGGATGCAGGTGCCGTGCGGATGCCGACACCCCCACTGGATGATCTCCCTGCAAGTGAGAGAGTCAGAGCCACCTACAGTGTGCAGGGAGGTACTAGAGCAGGCTGGGAGCTTCAGCTTAATACAGCAACAAAAATAGGACATGTGTAAGATGGTGTAGCTTTTAAGGAGGGGGTGGCAGAGGTCAAAGCTAAAGATGGGTGAAAATGAGATGTGGATGGGGGATACAGAGGTAAGCAGCTCTGGAAGAAGGCTGAACTCTGCACTCTGTATGCAGCGCACCCCTGAACACTGCACTATTTACATAATGTACATAGTGCACCCCTGGTATTTTTTTTTTGCCCCTTTAAGGCCCTGCTACTGTTAGTGAAATTTGACCATACCCACTATTTGATGTGGTTTGTAGAGCGTGTGTGTGTATGGGGGGGGGAGGGGGAGGGATTGGGAGGTCAAGGTTGAGTTCCTTCACCTATTCTCTGAGATAAAAAGCCCTGCCTACACTGCTGCAGCTACCTTTACTCCCAAGAACCTGCCCATGCACCTTGTGTAGGAAACGTATCTTTGTAGATGTTGATGTAGCTACCAGTAGCTGCTCTTGCAAGGAGAAATAAAAGGTATTTTTTAGGAATACTACGTTTAGGAATACTAAGGAAAGTAAAATAAAATTAATATGATGCTGGGATATACTGTAGAGGGGGAAAGGGAGGTTTGGGGTTACATTTGGGTAACGCCTGGACATACCTTTTTAGTCTGTGTTGTTACTTGTATTGAATTATTGGACTGTACATTAACTCTGCTATCTACTCAGACCACCTGCCTGCGACTTTCGTTTTGCTCATTGTATAGCTTCTGCATTTGTCACACCTGCTAGCTGGTTGTAACCCCTAGTGACACTGTAGGTCCACCCAGTGCTGGGACAGGGTCATTTAGAGGCCAGGGCGAACATGCCAAACTGTGCCCCCCCCCCCCTCCAATATGTATGAGCATTATGTGTCAGCAAAATCCCCCCCCCCCCCCCACATACACAAAAATACCGAGCACTGCATGTTTCTCCCAGTACAAATCTGCCCCCCTGCCAACAACCCCCTCTCAGCACAAATCTTTGCCTTGCCAACCCACCAAATTCCCCAACTTAAATACCCCCCTCCCCCCAAAAAAGATAAATTCACCCCTCCTAACACAAATACTCTACCCGTAAAACTTCTCCTCCTAGTACATCCCCCCCCACTTCAAATCTCCCCCTTCCATCACAAATTCCCCCCAAATATCCTCTCCTAGCACAAATATGCTTCCCCCATTCCCACTTCCAACACAAATCTCCCTAAATCAACACTCATAATAGCACCCCCCCCCCAAAAAAAAATTCTCCCTACTAGAAAAATACTGACCCCCTGCCATGCCACAAAGTCCCCCTTTTAACACCACCAATCTCCTTGTAGAGCCCCCCACCTTACATGATACCACAGTTCCCATGGCAGCCACTCCTCCTGCCCACCCCTTGTCCTGGCCCTGGGTCCACCAAATTCTGTGACAATACAGTTCATTTTGTGTGTGTGTTTGTATATAATATATATATATATATTTTATATATATATATATATATATATATATATATATATATATATATACAGTGTATATATATATATATCTTTAACATCGGCGCCTGATGCAAATTATTTTTATTAAGCGGATCTCTTTTACATGGAGAAAGAACTATGAACAGGCTCATTTAATTAGTATATTAAGCAGTCCACCAGAAAGCATAAAACTAGTTGTGGGCTTTATTATTAGCTCAGCATGCTCTGCAAAATAAGTATCATGGACGTGCCTTGCTGTAAATAAATGTTTTATACAAATAACTCAAATAAAGTTCTCTAAAGTATAATTTTAAACTTCCAGAGAATACAATGCAAAACTGACCAAAAACTATTACAGTTTCCCTTTAAAGCTTGCCAGACAGAACAGAAAATTCAATAACAAATATCAAACACAGAAAATCATTTGAAGCTTATAAAGCATTTTTTTTACCTAAAAGCTGCCAATTTGTCACAGGCATGCTGAGCGGTTACCAACTAAATAAAAACTTCTAGGTGCCAGCATCCTCAGCTTCTGAATGAGCGTGGTCTGAGCCTACAAAAAATGTGCATCATTTGCTTTGGCGCCGGCGGACATTTTTGCACTGATAATGTGGTTCAATGAATGTTGGTGCCAAACTTTTCATCAATGATACATTTACTTATATTTTCATTTGGCACATTTTGACTTGCTAGTATTATTATTATTATTAAGGCGAGGATGGCCATGGTAAAATATAGTGTTTTTTAGTTTAATGTTTGATGTAGCGCCCTTCTAGTGGAGTGCAGGCTACTAAGTAAATTTAGTTTGGCTCCCCTGTAATCAGTGGAGCTGGGGATGATTATTTATTGATGTTCAGTGTTTTACAGGCTGCTGTTCTGTTACTTCCCTTGTCTTTTAGAGGATTCCAGAAGTATAGTGGGAGGAAGGACAGAACAAGCAGCGTGAATATTTATGGGACTTCAGCCAATCCCTGGGGAGGTATGCCCGGAAGGTGGAGAGAGAGCTCATAAATAGTCTTAAGCCTGAGCACCGAGTGTATTGTTCCTGGGTCCAGTCCTACAAGAGATGCAGGGTCCTATAGGAAACCTCAAGGAAGACACAGAGGTCCCAGCTAGGTTTAGCTGGGGGTGCCTATTTGAAAATACACGTCCAGGGATAAAGTTGGGTCTGGAGAAGTTCACTAGAGAGAGCCAGGAAAAAAGTTGGTTGGAAAGAGTTTACCTTTCCTATGGGAGTGTGAGTCTACATCTCCCTCACTAGGAAGAGCTTGGTAGATATAAGAAGGAGGCAACAGATGATCCCGTGGCTGAGTGGGTAGATGAGTCTCAGTGTTGGAGGAAAAGTGACCGTGGGGTTGATGTCCTGGAGAGTGCAAAATCTTCTGCAGCTGTTCATGATAGCTAATCAGCTTCTAACTTCAGCTTGTTTGGTTAAACTTTGAGGAAAAAACTGGAAGCTATTGGTTTCTATGCAGATCTGAACCACCTTTTGCACTCTCCAGTTTTAGTAAATCAATCCTTGTGTGTAGCATTTAAGTCTGGAAGGAGTACAGGTCCAAAACCACATAAGAGATCCTGTGGGACATTTTGCAGTGTGTGCAGTGCAGCCAGAAAATGAGGAGTTCTTAAGTTACCCAGTCCTACAATTCTGAGGTATCCCATGCTCGCTCTGCCTACCCCAGTTCATTGTTCCCAATAAAAACCATACAAAGGACCCCTAGACCATTTTCTAAACCAGTGGAAGAATGAAGAAAATGCAGTATAATTGGCTGTGTGTGCGTGCACCTTCTACGTGGGAGGGGAGGGGGGTGGGGCTGCTACACTACAATAAAACCACCCATAGAAGTTTAGGCCCCTATGGGCTCTTTAAGTACAGTGCCCCCCCCGGCATTTTAGTGCACCTTGAAATGACAAATGCAGAGTCCTGCCATGCTGCCTGCAGCCTGTCAGAAGAATAGACAGGGCCCTATTGAAAAAAACGAAATTATTTAAAACGATTTCATTTTTTCAATCTTCCAATAGGATGTGGCACTTATTACGCTAGATAGACGCCCAGAATACCGCTACCTGGGAGCGTACTTAGTCCATTTTTTCATAGACAGGGCCCTAAGTGTGGGTGCCACTTGGTACAGTGCTCAGCCCTGTACAGGTGCTGCCTGCCACAGACTTTGACAGGCACTTCACCAGTCCCTCCCAGACAAAGTAAAACACAAGAAGGGACACACTGCCAGTGCTGGGACAAGGTCATCCTGCGCCCAGGGCAAGGATGCCAAACTGCGCCCCCTCTTCCCTTAGGGTTAGGATCAAGGAGCCTCCCCAATTCCTGCAATAAACCATTGCGCCCACCCCTTGTTCCGGCCCTGCACACTGCATCTAGACAGGATTGTATGCAAGGGGCTCCACCCAAAAGGGGAAGTTCCGCATTAAGGAGTCGTCCCCCCTCCTCTTGAAGAATTGACATTTTTGAGGAGTGGGGGGTGGAGCGGGTACCCGATTTTGACAGGTACATACTCCCACTTGGCAATCAGAAGTGGAAGTTCCCCTACTTCCCCCCTGATTGGTTACCATGCACAGCTGCACCAAATTTTGAATGATCCGGTTTTAGTAAGTCTCCTTTTTTTCTTTCATGTTTACAGAATAGGAATGTAAATCTCCTTAATCAGACAAAGCAAAAAAAAAAAAAAAAACCCTTACGGTAATTTTAAGAATGCCATACTAAAACTAAACAAAAAATGTATGACTTTTGATATAATGGTATAAAGGTAACGTGTTATGGTTTTGGTGGATTTTGTAAAGGTTGGTACATTTTTGGTAAATTTTGGTATATTTTTGTTTTAACCTTCCTAGCGGTATTCCCGAGTGTGACTCGGGGTAAGATTTTAGTGCCAAAAGCGGTAACCCCGAGTCACACTCGGGGTAGCGCTAAGAAGATCGCTGGATGCTGGAGGAGGTTTTACTTACCTTTTCTCCGGGATCCAGCGAAGACTGCGAGCGGTGTGCGGCGGCGGAGCTCTCTCCCGATCGTCTGCGAGCCCCGGCTTCCGTCTCCGGCGACGTGACGTCCGCCGGGGGGTGGAACCGGCGGCAAATTCGAATGTAAAATGCACCAAACACACGGATATCATTCAAAATAAAATAAAATCACATTACATTGCCCCCCAGTGCCCTTTCCTGCAGTTTTACTGTACTTTTTATGTAAATATATGTATATATATATATATATATATATATATATATATATATACATATATATATATATATATATATATATATATACAGTATATATATATATATACACATATACATATATATATATATATATAAATATACACACACATATTATATATATATATATATATATATATATACACACGTGTATATATATATATATATATATATATATATACACGTAATTCTTGTGAATGAGCAGCCCAAACCAACTGTATACATTATATATATATATATATATATATATATATATACACACATTATATATATATATATATATATATATATATATATGTATGTATACATAATATATGTATACATACATATATATATATATATATATATATATATATATATATAATATGTATAATAAATGTATACAGTTGGTTTGGGCTGCTCATTCACAAGAATTACATGCTTTCAGCACCTAAAATAATGGTACCGCTTTCAGCACCTAAAATCCAAAAGAATCATACCGCCAGGGAGGTTAAAGCAGTGTTAAAACCAAAAATGTAATATATTGCAGCTTACCAATCATTCAATGTGGTGGCTGCATTCGTTTTCTTTGGTGATCTCTAGTGATCTGGCCTGTAACACACCTCCTGTATTAGAGTACCCCCCACTTTGGATGAAGGAGCACAGGGGGGAACATTTGGACAGCATCAATGTCCATCTGAGGGGAGAGTAGTGTTACATGTACTGTGCTTGCAGAGTTAAATACACTAACAAATTGAATCCAAGCTCCATCTAACGCTTTTTAAGCAGTTATAGAAAACTGGTTTGTTCCTTTTGGGATGAAGGGTGTAAATAGTTTGTCTCAAACCCTCTAACTGCTACTTTTGCTGGAGAGCTTGGTCTTGTGGAAAATACCAGACTTACTGGCAGGATCACTTGGCGAAAATATAAGAAAGAAAGCCTAAGAAAGAAAACGAATGCAGCCATCACATCTAAGAATTAGTAAGCTGCGATATACAGTGGCAAGAAAAGTATGTGAATACCTTGGAATTAACTGGTTTTCTGCAGTAGTTTTCCATAAAATTTGATCTGATCCTCATCCAAGTTACAACAATGACTCTAATTTCTCTTTTTTGAACACTCCCATCAAACATTCACAGTGCTTGAGAAAAAAGTAAGTGCACCCATGGAATAATTACTTCAAATAAAGCTATTTGGAGTCAGTAATTTGCACTCCTGAAATCCAATATTGAAATGAGTTTGGAGGTGTGGTTTAGAGCTACTTTGATTGATAAAAGACACATTTTAAGATTGCTGTTCATAACAAGCATCAGCTAATGTGAACCATGCTTTGCAAAAGGGCAGCTCTTGCAAGACATATGATCAAGAGTTGTTGATCTGCTTAAGTCTGGCTGGAAAGGGATAGAACACAATCTCAAAGCATTAGGCATCCATCAGCGTTGAAAGTTAGATAAAGTATCTATAAATGGATATAGTTTAGTACTGTGGCTACCTTCCTAGAAGTAGGTGCCCAGTCAGGTGATGACTCCCAAGGAACAAAGCAGAATCCTCAATGAGATAAAGCGGAACCTACGAGGAACAGCTAAAGGCTTGAAGACATTACTACCAACATTCCAGTTCATAAGTCTACCATACATAGGTCTTTGAACCGGCAGTGTGTCCATGGCAGAACACCAAAGAGGAAACGGCTGCTCTTAAAAAAAAAAAAACATTGCTGCAAGCCTGAAGTTTGCCAAGTTCCTTGGCAAAATGCATCCCTAATAGGAAAATGTTTTAAGTTTCTGGACTGATGAAACGAAAGTTGAATTGTTTGGGAAGAATACTCAGCACTATGTACGGTGCAAAAAGAGCACAGCTTATCAACATCAAAACATTATCCCAATGGTGGAAGGAACATCATTATTTGGGCTTGCTTCATTGCCTTAGGGCCTAGACATCTTGCCATCATTGAGGGAAAAATTTATTTCCAAATTTACCAAAATATTCTACAAGATAATGACAGGGTAGCTGTCCATCAGCTGAAGCTTAGTAGAAGTTGGGTGATGCAGAAGGAAAAACCTAAACATCGAAGTCAGTCCACCACAGAATGACTCTATAGAAAAAGAAAATGCAACTAAGTGCCCAATGAATGTGCATCAACATTGTTAGACGAAAAGGCCTGGCTCGCAGTCTCCGCTCGAATTCATCCCAAAGGTGTCCTATCGGGTTGAGGTCAGGACAGTCAAGTTCCTCCACCCCAAACTCACTCATCCATGTCTTTATGGAACTTGCTTTGTGCACTGGTGCCCAGTCATGTTGGAACAGGAAGTGGCCATCCCCAAACTGTTCCCACAAAGTTGGGAGCAGGAAATTATCCAAAATGTCTTATGCTCTTATGCCTATGTGGTATGCTCATGCCTTAAGAGTTACCTTCAGTGGAACTAAGAGGCCAAGCCCAACCCCTGAAAAACAACCCCACACCATAATCCCCCCCTTGACAAAATGGTTTGGATCACTGCACAAAGCAAGGTCCCTAAAGACATGGATGAGCGAGTTTGGGGTGGAGGAACTTGACTGGCCTTCACAGAGTCCTGACCTGAACCCAATAGAACACCTTTGGGATGAATTAGAGCGGAGACTTCAAGCCAGGTCTTCTTGTCCAACATCAGTGCCTGACCTTACAAATGCGCTTCTGGAAGAATGGTCAAACCTTCCCATAGACACACTCCTAAACCTTGTGGACAGTTTTCCCAGAAGAGTTGAAGCAGTTATAGCTGCAAAAACTCAATATTGAACCCTACGGACCAAGATTGGGATGCCATTAAAGTTCCATGTGCGTATAAAGGCAGGCATCCCAATACTTTTGGTAATATAGTGTAAATACTATATATATATATATATATATATATATATATATATATATATATATATATAGGGCTTTTTTTTCAGCGGGAACGTGGGGGAACGCAGTTACGGCACCTCTAGCACTGAATGCATGAAATGGCAAGGGGTGTTGAGGTGTGCTTGAGAATCTATTGTTGCTGGGGTTCATTTTTTGCTGGAAAGGATCTAATATAGAGGGAGGAGTCAACTGTTGGCTGCTGTAGGGTCTATTGATGCTGGCTTCTAGGAGATCTATTGTTGCTGGAGGGGTCTATTAATGCTGTGATGGATCCATTGATGCTTGGGGGGTACTTTGCTGTGGGGGGGTCTTTTGTTGCTGGAGAAAACTATTGTTGAAAGGGGGGTGTATTGTTGTTGGATGCAGGGGATATATTTCATGGCTTATCAATAAAAAATTCCATAAAATTACAACAAAATGATGCTTGATGGAACTGGGAGGTGGATAGAGGGAGTAATCAAGGGATGATGCTCATAGGTTGGTAGGGGTGGAGACAAGGGGTGGCTTGAAAGGGGAGTTCCTTTTCTCTGAGAAAAAAAAAGCCCTGTATGTGTATATATATATATATATAATCTTTGATGTGCTAGTAGGCGTTGAATACAGTGACCACCCATGACACTAGATTTCAGTATTTCTGCCTGGTTTCCCAATCCAAACCTTTCAAAATAAAATAAAAAAATACAAACCTACATAAGTTAAACATTCACCTCTCTCTTCCCATTACACAATACAGTTCTCAGCACCTGAGTGACATGGCTATGTGCAAGCACTGTGATGGGGGCAGGGAGGGCATATCTAGCCATATGCGAATGCCAGCTTTTCAAAAAGTTGGTATTTGCATAGCATCCCTCAGGTTTGTAGTTGTGGCAGTTTTAAAGGTTTTTTTGTCGTAAAGCAGACATAAAAGCCAGCTTTATGCATAATTGGCATCCAGTCCTGGTAGAAAGCAAAAAAGGTTCAAAGATGGCTAAAATAGCCCTCAAATATAATGTCTCTTTTTTTTTTTTTTTTTCTTTCATGCCTTGTTTTTTTCTCTCTTTCTGACATCGTCTAAAAAGTTACTGCACCCGATACGTTTGCTGTTTCTTGCAGATTCCAACAAGTTTTCTTCACTTATGCCCTCAGCTCCTCATTATTTTCAATGGCCATTGTCAGTAGAACATCTAGTATTTCGTCTTTATTTTTCTTGATAGTGAATACAACAATTGTAAATAGCATTGGTGGAGGCCGATTTGCAACAATGCAGTTAATATTTACAAGACATAGAAAATATTTCTGGATGGACTGAACCTTCTAAATGTATCATTATGATGCTCTCTTATGGTTGAAAATGCTTCCAGTAATAGCATACTTAAAACTTTGTATAAGGTAATTCACTAAAGTATTTAGAACTTTGTACTTTTTGGTACATTTTCTCCTCTGCATTCATGATAAATGTTTACTATAGCAATGCTTTTCTCTTGACACAACTGTCAGTCATTATCATTGTTCTCTCCAACTGTTAACGTCCTCATATGTGACAACATGGCAGTGTCTGTTCTTAAACTGACAAAAAGAACTTTGCAAAAATGTTGGAGTAGTGAATAAATAACTATTAGTAACTATGGAAACACAATATGTGTTATGATGACAATAAAATAAATCATGTTTTTTGCTGTAAATGCAATTTAGAGTGAGTGAGGGACCTTGCAAGAGATTGAATGTTCTTTAACTTCATGGAGAAGGAAACTTATTGACTTCAAAGGCTAAAATATGATTAGTGTTTTGGGTTTGGCCTCTTGCTTATGTGTCCAGTCATAAAAAGAGAATGTTCTAAATTGGGGTTTCTCAACCGAGGTTCCATGGAAGCCTAGGGTACCTCCAGAGGTTCAAGTACATGAAAAGGCATTGCATAAACACACCGGGATGCAAAGGATTAAAAAGCCAGGTGGACATCCAGTAAAAAAGGGGTTTTAACAGTTTATTGGTAATGGGGACCAAAGAAAAAAGTACATGAATTGCTGACATCACCCTGGGCTAGAGTGGACAAGGGCACAGACAGCGAGCGACACTGATGCTGAGAGATCAATCTCCAAGGAGCGCTGAGCGGTGTGTATGCAGAGCCGGAAACCAGTCGGCGCAGGGATGGAATCACTCCGCTGTAGTTCCGGTATGGTGACGTCAGCCAGACATGGCCATGGCAACAAGATAGATTGTGTTCCACCCTGGTTCCTGGTTTCTGCCCGCAAGCTGCGCCTGTCTGGCTGACATCACCATACCGGAACTACAGCAGAGTGATTCCATCGCTGCGCCGGCTAGTTTCCGGCTCTGCATACACACCGCTCAGTGGTCCTTGGAGATTGATCTCACAGCATCCGTGTCGCTCGCTGTTGGTGCCCTTGTCAACTCCTACCCAGGGTAATGCAAGCAATTCATGTACTTTTTTCTTTGGTCCCCATTACCAATAAACTGTTAAACCACCTTTTTCCTGGATGTCCACCTGGCTTTTTAACCTCCCTGGCGGTATGATTATGTCTGGAAGTTTATACCAAAAGCGGTACAATTATTTTCATGGAAATTTGGTGTTATGTATTATAGGCCTACAATTCTTAGTAATTACTGACTTAAACCTGAGCAAAACAAGACTCTAGTAGACATCTCAGATGTGATAAATTTTGAAACACAAAATCATGAATTATATCTCATAAAAAATGTAATTTTATTCAATAATGTAGTAAATAAGGAAATTGGTCAAAGAAAGAAAATTCAATACACATGCTGCGTGTGATAAATCTTGAAACAAGGAACTACACAAAGTCCGACGTCACAATCAGGACAACAGAACCTGGTTTCCTTTCGGACTTTCTTTCCATTTCTATCGCGTTTCGAGCAGCAAACAACACACATCCTGGTCGGTGCTGCCTTTTTTGCAGTTGGCGGAATGTAGTCTGCAAAGTGACGGCCGGTCAGACGCTCTGGGTTGACCACGTCAACAGCGCGACGTCCAGGTCTATTTTCAACTCCTGATGGTGTCTGGTACTTTACAAAAATCTGCTCAGCCACCTTCCAGACAAACTCGGAATGAGCAAGAGGCTTGTCACTGTTGGCTTTGTGCAGGATGTAAGCGTTCCATAGACATTGTTCCAGAAGATGTCTAAATATTTTTTATAGTATTTTTTTGCTGTTTTCACATAGCGGGATAGAAGGTCATGGCCTGATCGGCTCTGTCGACACCTCCCATTGTTTTGTTATAGTCAATCACGACCTGTGGTTTCAGCACATCTGTCCCACATTTTGTGTGGACCGTGGCAGTGGAGGTATTGTGCACAGTGCTCATGAGACACACATCCTTCTTGTCTCGCCATCTGATTGCCATCATCTTACCCTTCTGCCAGGCAACCATTTCTCCGGTTTTTAGGTTTTTTTTTGGCAAAAAAAGATGGCATGTCTCGACGGTTAGGCCTAACGGTACCATATGCGTCGGTTCTATTTTGTAGCAAAACATCATATAGTTCCGGGGACGTATAGAAGTTGTCCGTGGTCACACAATATCCCTGGTTCAGCAATGGCTCCAGAAGTGTAAGGACGGATGATGTGGCCATCCCATAGCCGCTGTACCTGTGGTTGAATTTAGTGCCTTTGCCGGTGTAAATTATCGAATTCCATATGTACCCCGTGGATGACTCGCAGAGCATATATGATTTGATGCCAAACCGCGCTCAGGGAGAAGCGATACTCAGACATCACGGTGCCAAAGAACGGAGTGGCCAGTAACCTGTTGGTGGTCCAGTACCATTTCTGGAACGGTTTCCCCACCAACCCCTGAAGAAAGAGGAGTCCCATAAACAGCCACATGTCCTCTTTCGTCACCGGTTCCCACTTTCTGCTTCGGGAAAGCCTGGCATGCAGCGTAGCGGATTGCTGCTCTTGGTAGCGATTCGTCTCCGTGACAATTATTTCAATTACCTCCTCAGTGAGGAATAATTGCAGGTAGGCCAGAGGATTGTCACGCTCGACATCTACCTTCATCCCAGGTGATCCGGTGAACGGGAATCTTGGGGGCGCTACCTGGTCCGCATCGCAATCAATAGCGCACCAAGTGCGCACATCGCTCAGGTCAGGTGCAGGGTCATCGCCATTGTCACTTGCCAGATCCGTGTCAGTTTCAGACGTCAAACCACCGCATGACTCGCTATCGCTCGCTTCCGCGAGCACCTCCGGGTCGCTGCCGCTGTCACTCAGCTGGTCCAAAAGCGCTTTAGACTGGCGCTTTTTTGATGCCATAATATATATATTTTTTTGGGCACAAATCACAAGTATACTGTAAGAAGGGGCACTGTACTGTCAGATGTGTGATTATCTACTGTGTAATCCTCTCAGATTACAGTGTATCACCTCTTTTATTTGGTTTCACTTTTCAAAACTCCCGCCCAGTTCCGCTCCCGTGCGCCGCCTCTGCTCGCAGGGAACGGAACCAGGAAGTCAGACGCCGGTCACCCGGAGATCGGAGCGAAGGACATCGCTGGATCGCCGGGACAAGGTAAGTGCATTGACTCGGGGAGCTAATGGGGCTCCGCTGGCACTCTGCAACACTACCCCGAGCGTGACTCGGGGTTACCGCTCCTGATAGAAAAAAATCAACCCCGAGTCACGCTCGGGATTACCGCCAAGGTGGTTAATCCTTTGCATCCCGGTGTGTTTATGCGCTGCCATTTTCATGTACTTGTATCTGTGTCAGCACCCTTCCTATGCTTGTTGGCTGGCAGCATAACAATCGCTGGGGAACCTCACAGGCTTGCTTTTACCCTCCACTATACAGGCACCCCAGGAGCACCTGGTATGTGTTTATTGCTTTACCTCCTGAGGTTGCTAAGAGTTCCTTGAGTAATGAGTAAGTTCTGCCTCTCAGGTAAGTTCCCAATGACCCAGTAATCTTTTTAACTATCTGTAAAGATGTAATTCTTCCCAATGACTGCAAGTGTAAGAAGCATTCGGACCATCACACGAATGTATCATGTGTTACGATAACTATGTGTAGATATAGTAATTTCTAGCAGGAGTTCCCTGGGACCAGAAAGTTATTTCAAGGGTTCCTCTGTATTGAAAAGGTTTAGAAAGGCTGCTCCAGATTCATAATGCTTTATTTTACATCAACAGAGTTAAGGCTATGCTTTTTAAAGAGACTCTGCCACGTTGGCCATGGAAGGTAAAAGAAAAGTGTCTCTATAGCGGCCCTCACTGCTCCTTCCTTCAGCTAGCTACAATATCTGGCATTTCCGTGTGTTCAGGATCATGTGACCACCTCCTGTACTGTAACGGTACAAAGAAGTGGGTACTGCCCGCACCTGTAACTGGTCACTGCAGCAAGGAGCATCGGAAAGGCAACGCATATGAAAAAATTGTTAGGTGCACAGAAAATTGCCTTCCCGGGGCTCCGTGGCTTACACATGTATTTGCAAATGTGTTAAATAAATAATGTCTCTGAGTGACCACACATTCCCCAGCGGCCCCTATGGGGGTAGCACTATATATATATATATATATATATACTGTGTATGTGTATATATATATATATATATATATATATATATATATAATAAGAGAAGGAGAGAAAAAAAGCTGTTAACTCACTTTAAATTGATGAAAATACTATAGACACACAGGGTACAATATTAAAACCAGGACAGATGAATAATGACAGCTGAGTGACAAAATGGCTGACCAGTCGTCAGTACTGAGCTTGTCAGCTATTGATTTTAAGCCATGGAATATTTTGATTTTTTTAGAAAAGGGGCTCTCTTTTTTTTTTTTTTTTTTTCCAAGAATCAATTCAAACAGATTTAGGCTTTATAAAGGCAAGACCTCTTGGCAAGACATTTAATTTTAAAGAACAGGCTATTTTTTTCTACAGATACATTGAAGCAAAGCTGCCTAAACCATTACAAGCACAAGATGATAAAGAAAAAATATGTACACTCCATTTCTCTTCGATTCCATCAAAGCAAAGCATTTTCAGTCTCATTTCAAAGGAATGGATCATTCATTTAATCGCTTGCCGACCATATATTCAACATATACGGTGGCAAGGCGGTTCTCCTGCGCTGGATCACCTACCTAGTACGTGATCCTGCACTTCCAGGTTGGGGGTGCGCAAGCACGCCTTCGACATCCCGCTCCTGCTGTGATTAATCACTGCGAAGCTGATCAGTGGGTACCCAGAACTCGATCTTCGCCGGCACCCTACGATTGTTTGTTACACAGGGGTTAACATTACACTGGAAAAATCAAAAGTGCCCATTTTGAGGTTTATATATAAGTAATTGGGCATACAATGGTTATGGGGGTCTGGGTACTGCCCTGGGGGACATGTATCAATGAAAAATAAGTTTTTAAAAAACATAATTTTTAAATGAGCAGTGATTTACTGATGCTTAAAATGAACGCACCAAAATGAGAAAAAACAATAAAAATGTATTTAAATATAATGCCCGGGGGGGGGGGGGGGGAAATATACTGCGTTAAACATGCAGTAATGCACTGAAATATACTGCGTAAAACGCGCAGTAACGCACAGAAATATACTTCATTAAGCGTGCACTAACGCACTGAACTATAATGCAGTAAACCTGCCCTGACAAAATAAACTGACACTAAAGTAAAAATGAATGGTCACTACATTCACACTTACTGAACCATCACTATATTGACACTACACTGACAATAGCATCAGAATAGCACACTATAGCACACTAATAGTGTTGAGCGAACACGGACTGTATTATTCGTGTTCGTACCGAATAATTGGATTTTTGTTACCCGAACACAGACCCGAAAACTTTACTGTATGTTCGGGTTTAAAATCTGTGTTCGGTCATTTTATTTCCTGTTTTGTATGTAATGGCGGGCTTTTAATGGCGGGCTTTTAATGGCGGGCTTTCAACAGCCAATCAACAACCGTTTAACTGGTGTGCACCATCACAGCCATGCCTACTAATGTATTAGTAGCCGTGATTGGCCATCTGAAGCATGTGACCATGTCTTTATAAGTTTGAGAGCCCCAGCGCGCCGCGTCATTCTACTGTAGTTTAGGGACAGAGCACACATCATACGTGCTGGCTGCTGATTAGGGACAGACAGTGATTCTGTGAAAAATTGTGTCCGAAAAGAATGCAGGGACAGGTCGGAGTGCAGGCAGGGAAAGTTATTAGAGCATTTTAGGGCCAGGCTGGAGATTAGGCAGGGCCAGTCTACATCGATTTTGCTGTGTGGGGGGTGGTACAGTGAATGATCTTATTGACCATATTAGGGCCAGGCTGGAGATTAGGCAGGGACAGTCTACATCGATTTTGCTGTGTGGGGGGTGGTGCAGTGAACAATCTTTTTGCCCTCACTTGAGCCCACTGAGGAGGAGGAGGAGGAGGGAGAAAAAAATCTATTTTTATCAGTCTGTTGTGTGCAGCGTTCAGCTATATTTCACTACAGATTGCTGTTCTAATCTGCTATTAAAAAATTAATTTAAAGGTGAATTTTTTTAAGAGCACTTGCCATGCTCTTAACTACATTTTGCTGCCATTTGCAGCACTCTAGCCCTTTCCATTGGTGTTTTAGAGCCATTTTAGTGCCTGAAAGTTCGGGTCCCCATTGACTTCAATGGGGTTCGGTGTCCGGGTAAAGTTCGGAAAAAGTCCGAGACACGGACCCGGACTTTTTTTTCAAGTTCCGCCGAACCCGCCGAACACGGACATCCAGGTGTCCGCTCAACTCTACACACTAACTCTCTAGTAGCACTGAACAGAGCCCTGTTCTATCTTTCTTCATACTGATATCACACCTACAAATGGCCGCAATTGAAAGAATACTTTTATAGTGTGGGGTGGAACTAAGAGCAATAAACCATGATTGGATAGAGTCATCATTACTTTTTCTAATCATGGCTCTGACAGTGCTCTGTTCCCTGATTTGGCAAAGCTTCCATTGCTTCAGCCAATCAGGGCTTCAAATGCGGCAGCCCAGTGCATTGTGGTTATTCAGCAGGCCGAACAAACGGTCGAACGCCCCAAAACAAACCGTTCACCCATTCCTATAGGTAGGAAGAGCCTGGTATGCAGAGGGAGGCCTCTCTTACACCTCTGACTCAGGGCCCCTGATAGAGCAGGTCACACGAGTGACGGTAGTCTTGCAAGCTGCTCGGCTTCTAGTAAGTTGGTATGCCAGATGTCAGTGGATGTGCTGCGGGCTGGAACAAGCTGGTACTAGGATGTGGTAGGCAGAAGAGCAAGTCCCAGTGGCCAATGGACAGGTACTTGCCGCTGGGAAGTTCTGTAGGGACAGAAACATATGGGGTTTAGGTCAGGCAAGTTTGCTGGCCAATCAAGCACAGTGATATCATGATCATTAAACCAGGTAGTGGTACTTTTGGCAGTGTGGGCAGGTGCCAAGTCCTGCTGGAAAATGAAATCAGCATCTGCCAACAATGTCCCAAGCATCCTTGTCCCTTTGGCAGCATAGGGTCGGGGATTTTCTTGGCCATAACTGATTGGCCCAAGCACTGACAGCTTCCTTCCAGGTCTGGACGATTATGGGTTTGGACCAAACCCACGCTGAACCCAAGCTTATCTCTACCATTGACATTCCTTTCTAGCATTACATTTGCTGAACATTATATGAGGTACTTTGATGATGCCATTGGATACAGTTGGGGCCCCCTACATCTAATAGGTTGAAAAGCACTTGATCAAGGTGTGCTTTTACCTTATTTGTATGAAGTATAAAATGTTTCATTCCAATGTGACAGACACAGTTTCTTGTTCAAAATGAGTTAGTGTTGAGGCTAACCGAGAAACGTTGGTTTCATTTATACTTCAAACTGTGTAGTAAAAGAACTGTCAAACTGATGCGACAATTGTAAAAGAAAACAATATGGGTGTGCTAAAAACAGAGGTGAAGGCATCCATTAGAATGATCACTCAGCTGTGAAAACTGTAGAAGGAACCAGTTCACAGAGTATCATTACAAATAGTAGTATAGATTGGTTTATTTAAACGTTTCAATCTGGCAGCTACTAACATGATACTTTTGCTGGTCTTTCACTGCTATTTGTTATTCCAAAAAATAGTCTCAATGGCAAAAGAATAAATTGTCACCCATGTTTCTGAAATATAGCAGACCTACTGTATATACTTATATAGTGCCATCAATTTATGCAGTGCTTTACATATTTATTACACAGTCCCTGCTTTCAAAGAGCTTACAATCTAACTCAGATTCATACATACACATACTAGGATCAATTTGGACTGGGGCAGATTAAACTACCAGCATGTCTTTGGAGTGTTGAAGGAAACCAGAGTACCCGGGGGAGACCCACACAGGCACAGAGAGAACATGCAAACTCCAGGCAGGTAGTGTTGTGGTTGGGATTTGAACCAGTGACCCTAGTGCTGCTAGGTGGAAATGCTAACCCAATTAAGGAATATACTGTAGGAATTCCCACAGCTGCAGGGTGCCCTCCCAGGTTGGCTTAATATTAAAAGCAGACTTGTATAAAGTACTCAAAATTTCTACTTGAGTAAAAGTACAAGTGCTCGATCAAAAAGTGACTTGAGTAGAAGTGGAAGTGCTCGCAGAAAAAGTTACTTAAGTAGAAGTACTAAAGTATTCAACATTTTTTTTACTTAAGTATTGCAAGTAGTTTTTTCAAAAAAATTGCTACTTAAGTACTAAAAGTTCAATGACATACTGCAAGCCAAAATAAAGAGATCCTTATTTCTTAAGAGATCTATTTATTATGAACACGGGGACAAAGGAGGCAAATTACTAGCGAAAGCTTTAAATGAAACACAATTTGACAACAACATACATTACATTAAAGGACAGCAGGGCGAACTATTACGGGATCCACACAAAATGGCCGACAGCTTTGGTCACTTCTACTCCAAGCTTTACCACATACCACCGCAAAATAAACCAGAGGGATTGGAAGATACCCGGGAACAATTAATAATAGATTACCTTGATAAAAGCGGCTTACCTTCATTGCCGGAATCTGCAATAACAGACTTAGAGTGTGAAATCTCCCTAAATGAAACCCTAGCTGCCATCAAAGACTTAAAAACCGGTAAAAGTCCTGGTCCAGATGGGTTTAGTTCCCAATATTTCAAACTTTATGCCGACACACTTGCCCCGTACCTTACCAATGCATTAAATTCCATTCTCCGAAACCAGACACCATCTAATGACTTTCTCAGAGCCCATATATCAGTAATTCCAAAACCAGATAAGGACCCTGCACAATGTGCAAGCTATAGACCCATATCTTTGCTAAACATTGATTTAAAAATCCTAACTAAAATACTGGCAAAAAGATTGGGTCCACTTCTTCATCACATCATAGGCCCTGAACAAGTGGGATTCATGCAAGGTAGGGAGGCAAAAGACAGTATAACCAAAGCACTAAATCTGATCCACAGCATTAAGGGCTCCTCGGTTGAAGGACTTTTGCTCTCAACAGATGCAGAAAAAGCATTTGATAGGGTGGCGTGGGACTTTTTATTGCATACCTGTAGACATGTTGGATTGGGAACCAATATGCTGCAGTGGATCCAAATGCTATACTCCAAACCTACAGCCAGGGTAAAGGTTAATAATGTGCTATCTACCCCGTTTTCACTACAAAATGGCACTAGACAGGGCTGCCCACTTTCACCCCTTCTGTTTATAATTACATTAGAATCACTTATTAGAACCATTAATATGACACCAGACATTCATGGTTTCCATAGGGGAACAAGAGAGTTTAAATTATCAGCCTATGCTGATGACCTCTTATTTTTCATCTCCCAACCACATATATCCATTCCTAACCTGAACAATCAATTCAAACTCTACAGATTTCTGTCCAATTTCAAAATCAATCATAGTAAATCCGAGGCACTAAACTTGACCCTTTCTCCTGATTCACTAAAACTCACAAGAGACAATTGCCCCTATAGATGGGAGTCGCATGCTCTAAAATATCTGGGCATCAAACTAACCCCCAATCTAGAAAACCTGGTTGAAGAAAATCTTAACCCCCTCATAAAACAAATTGCTAACGACCTTAAGAGATGGAACATTAAGACCTTCTCATGGTTCGGTAGAGCCTCAATAATTAAAATGACGGTACTGCCTAGGCTCCTCTACGTTTTCCACGCCCTCCCGGTCCAGATTCCAGCCTTTTATTCCCGCAAACTAGCTAACCTTCAAAGAACATTTGTCTGGGCTAACAAAAAGCCACGGATTAGACTCAAATTCCTACACCTATCAAAATTATCCGGAGGGATTGGCCTCCCGGATTTCCACAGATACTATCAAGCCACACATCTGACAAGAGTTCTGGACTGGCATTGCCATGCTGGGAGCAAGGACTGGGTGGGTATGGAATTGGGATGGAGCACTACTCCACCACATCATCTCCTCTGGACAAGCTTCAGCAATATGCCGTTGGAAATTAAGTCACATCCCCTAATAGCTAACACTTTAAAACATTTTCAGAAAATTGCGACTAAACATAATATATCACCAAGTCCAAGCCCAATCATGCCTTTATTAAACAACCCTGACTTCCAACCTGGTATTAAAAACCAATCCCTGACCACGCAACAAGAAAATGGGTCAGGACCTATCAGGATTAAACATTGTCTCCGTGATACAACACTTAAATCTTTCCACGAATTAAAACAAGAATGTTCTGCAAGTATGCCCTTAAATTTCTGGACATATTTGCAACTACGTGATTATATCACGCGTAAGAAGCTCAACGATGCAGCATCCAGACCACTGACTGAATTTGAAGAGCTTTGCATCCAAGGGGAACGAGTTGAGGGAGCAACATCTCAATCCTATAAAAGACTAATTGCTACGCCTCCTGATTTCAGGGACCCATATAAAGCGCTATCGGAAAAAGATTTGGGATGCTCCTTTACCTCGGCCCAATGGGAGAAAGCATGTTATTTTTCCCATAAATGCTCACTGAGCACTAAACTACAAGAGACATCCTACAAGATTAGGACGCAGTGGTACCACACTCCAATTAAATTACATCAATGGTCCAAACATACTTCAGAAATTTGTTGGAGATGTGGCCTAGAACCTGGCACCTTTCTTCATTTATGGTGGGACTGTATAGCACTACAGAAATTCTGGAAGGAAATTCAGAAATGGGTGAAACATATCACCGAGACAAAGTTGACACTAGATGCAGCTTGCTGCCTCTTACACATAAATTCATACCCATACAAAAAATATAAAAAGTCGCTGACACGACACCTCCTAAATGCAGCTAAATCCTTAATTCCATTATCATGGAACTCGAAAAATGTACCCACACTTAATGACTGGCTTGTTAAAGTAGGACATATTCACGAAATGGAAGAAACACTTGCCATTAAAAATGAAAGGAATGATTTGTTTCATAAACAATGGTACCCCTGGAGAACTTTTACAGTATCACAGGAATACTTAGATCTCAAGAAAAGCTGAATGTAAGGTTGAAATTGAAAGTCATATGCTGTCAAAACATCAGAGCTTTTCCCCCATCCCCCCCTTTCCTCCCCCTCCTTCTCTTCCCTTCTTTCTAGTCTTTTCTATACTTTCCAATACTTCTATATATTTTAGATGGACCTCTGCTTTAGGCCCATCTATGATGTACCTTTGGAAAACAGTAACTATGAGATGCAAAACTTATATATAAGTAAATCTAAGTTAAGGAGCAAATGAGATTGTGCCAAATATCTTCTTCAACAATATTTATAAGAATTCATACTTTGTATTCGCGATGATGTAATGCTCCATAACATTTGTTACTGACAGAGATTTTATTTTTATCTTATGTTGAGTGCATGTAGCACTTTATTCATTGTATTGCACTATGTATGCCCCTTGTATTTTTCTAAATAAAGTTTATTATTGTGAAAAAAAAAAAAAGTACTAAAAGTAAAAAGTACCAGTAGTTTTGAAAAAAAAATTCTACTCAAGTACTGAAAGTAGAAGTACAAGTACTGTGTTATGTAGTTATTAAAGAAAGAAGTCGAAAGTTTGAACATCATATTGTTTTTTATTATTTCAAATGATTTATTCAAATGATTAACCTAAAGGACAATCACAATTCCTTAGGCTGTAACTTTTTGTAAACAAAAAACAGATAAAGTATGTCCCTCCCTTCCCCTTTTAAAGCCAGGGGTGGTCTCCTTCCTGAGCTTCCTCACTCTCACAGCCAGGCAGATCACTTGAAGTTGAAGGGCCAGGGGTGGAAGGTGGTGTTTTTGGTTCGTCCATCTTTTCAGCTGATCAAAAGGCAGAACAGGAGCATGCGCAGTCTTCTTAATCGCGGATTGATTTGATTCGCTCAATTGATGATGATGTGCCAGGCCAGCTTCATCAAACCTACAACGCTTAAAGTGAAAAATGCATCAAAAACTACTAACAAAGTTGCTGTGCTAAAAATGCTAATAAAGTGCCTGCAATTTTATATATATATATATATTCTTCTTGTATTCAAAATCATCGCCCACAGTATCAAAAATAAAGTGACATGTCTGTGCTAAATGCAGTGCAAATTATTCCCACAATGTAAATTTAATTCATATAAAATATATATGACAATACCACAATAAAATAAGTTGTGATTGTGAATTTTTTTTTTTTTTTTTTTTCGTAGCGTGTGAAACACACTCAAAAGACTTCACCCGGTGCATAAAAAAGTGCACACACAAACGTGAGGAACACAAAAAGTGCACAGGGTGTGCGAACACAAATGGTCTTCCCTCCGAAGAGGTAGGACCCGAACCTCGATCCCCCGGGGCGCAAGACTCCTGACAGGGATTTAAGGTACTCATGGTCTGTCTGGCCAAAACCAGACCGACCCCGTTCTTCAGGGGGACTGCCGAAACAGCCCCCACCGAGTACTAAGTGGGGCTCCCCCGAAGGGAGACCCCATGAGAGAGGGCGAACTAAGCCAAAAGGCCATATCCACCCCCTCCCAAGACTCAAGGCAGGGCCCGAGGACCCACACCCTACAAGTCGTGCAGTGAAAAAAGGTGATAGAAAGTGACAAAATACAAAGAAAAAGCACACACAAACAAAAAAGTGGGGAAGGGGAAGTGGAGAGGTGAATTAGTGCCCTTGTGAAAATACAAGGGCAGGCCTTCCGGCCGGAATAAAAATTCCTCTGGTCGAAGCCAAATGGCCTTGCCCAAGAGGCAGGTGCTTAAAAAACTGTGTAGGTGCAGTGACCATGGTGCCGAAAAACTCAAGGCGAGCTGCCCCTCACCAGTGAGAATTAAGGCACCCCTGGACTGCCACCCCAGGGGCACATACACTACGGGCTTTTTCTACCCCGGCCCAAAGGCCAGACCGAGTGTAGCCCTATCCTACCAGGAGGCATCAGAACTTTAGACAGCTTAGGGTGAGCCTGCCTTCAACTGGGGACAAGCCTTTTGCAAGGCCAGATTCAACCCAGGAGGAAAAGGCCCTCCCACCGCCATCCGCCGTTCCTTACCAATCACATCCAGGAGCAGTACTAACTGGTCACGGAACAACCCAGTTTTCTCGCTCTCTTCAAACTGGTAGGGGCGGACCCATTCAAATCAGGAGGCACTGGAACCATCCGGCTTTCTCTGGTTTGGCCTACTCCGGTCCTCCAGTTACACCCAGAGCGCCCCGGTTAACTTCGGCCACCACCGATGCTAACCATCAGGTTCCATACCAACTGATAAGAACAGATACTACACTTGATCTTAGCCAAAAGGCCGAGAAGCGATGTAGTTGTGATTGTGAATAAGTTAGGTGCAAGTTTAAGTGTGTAAACTAAACTTTATAACGAAAAGTCCATAACTGAATTCCAGTGTGCAATCTAAGAAGTGCTTGTCACTTGCTGTCAGATGCTTCCACCTTTCTTCTGTGATCTGCTTGTCAGAACATGCTTCCACCACCTCTCCTTCACACTAGTAGTGCTCATTTGCTTTGCTCAAGTCAAGTGCCACTGCCAGTGGCCACTGCAGTGCAGGCACAGCCGCACAGGCAGAGGCAGGCCGCAGGAAGCACAGGCACCACCACAACACAACACTTATGGTCCATGGACCATGGATGGTCGGATAATCATCATAGCCGTCAGTCTCACTCTTCTTGGTTCAAAAAAGCCACCAATGACCCGTGTGTATATAATATATTAATATTTTATATTGATTATTTGATTGTCAAATGGCACATTTGCCATGGCAAGGATTAGGCCCTCTCCACGGTCCACCTCACCTCATAGAGAAGAAGATGAGATAACAAAGAAAATGCTCCGAGTCCTGCTCCCGCGTCTCGCCGCCCGTGTCACAACTCCTCTCAGTAAGTGCCCTAAGGGGTGGAGTCTTGAGTGACACACAACACGTTTAGAGGCGGAGACCTCGAGTGGGAAGACGGCAGCACGGCTCCTCCAGTGCGGTCTTAACTTGATGATCATGACAGTGATTCCGCGGGCCGCGGCGCGAGCGAGACTGGGGGATTGATTGAATTGAGTTGTGCTGCCTACTGCTACACGCTACCTACTACTACTACTACTAAATTGTGAGTCAGTATATTTTATTTCATTTTTATATATAAAAGCGGTATTGTTGAGCACTACTAGCCACTAGATCTCCTGGCTGTCACTTTGTCACATGTTGGGGAATCACATCGGCTCGGCTCCAGAAGTGGCCGGTGTCCCCGTCATCCTGCCAGGGCCACCAAGAAGTTCATCACCTAAGTTATTAATATCTTATGAGCAGAGGACCTATGTGATTGAGAATTGAAATAATTAAATATATATTGCTTTTTGAACCAGTGCAGTCAGTGCCACAGTGCCACCCAGACGCTATCCACCAGTGCCACCACCATTAAGTGTGTTGGTCGGTCACTCGAGCACTGAAGGAGGTGGAAGCATCTGACAAGTGAAGTGACACTTTAGATTTGCACACTGGAATTCATTTATGGACTTTTCATTATAGATAGGTTTACACACTTCAACTTGTTGCACGCACCTGACCTAACTTATTTCATAACTTATTTTATTGTGATTTATTGTCATATTTTATATGAATTGAATTTACTGTTCCATTGTGGGAATAATTATTTTCACTGCATTTAGGCTTTAGCACATTCATGTCACTTTATTTTTGATACTGTGTGGAGTGTGGGCAGGGCACTAGGGGCAACGATGATATATCGATTGCACAGGCACTTTATTCGCACAGCCAAGTTGTGTTTGTTAGTAGTTTCTTGATGCACTTTAAGCGCTGTAGCACCATTTATTTTTTTGTTTCATATTTTCTTTTAATTGAAAAGATTTGGTATAGCAGCTTTTATTATACACAGCCTTTATTTTCGTATGCGCTGATTTACAAATGACATTATACACATTTTTTTGAGCTTTATGAAACCTGCCATCTACTGTTCTGGCAGTGGTAATTTTTTTTAAAGTAACGAGTAACTATGCAGCACAAAAAAAAATATTGGAGTAGAAGTATCGAAATCATCGAAAAAATGTAGTGAAGTAAAAGTAGAAGTAGGAGAAAAAAATTCTACTCTAGGAAAGTACAGATACCGCCTTTCGGTACTTAAGTACCGTACTTAAGTAGTTCTACTTCGTTACTATACATCTCTGATTAAAAGCCCTCTCAGGTTAAATGAAGGTGTATTTGTACAGGCACAGGTTAGAACAGCGATGGCGAACCTTGGCACCCTAGATGTTTTGGAACTACATTTCCCATGATGCTCAACTACACTGTAGTGTAGTTGAGCATCATGGGAAATGTCGTGCTCAAGCCCACCACTACGTCAAAGTACCCCATTGTCAGTGGGTCCTACACTATCCATAAAAAGAAGGATGAATCCAACCTCTCACCATTGGAGATGCTTACTCCTTACTGGGAGAGATGTACAACTGCATTCTAAGGGACTCCTCCTATATCTGCTTGCTAGTGGACACTGATAGAGTACAGGTGTGGGAGGGTGGGGTGCTCAACCCCAGAAGTCTGGTCAGGACCGAATGCATAACAAACAAACAAAGAGCTGGGGGGGGGCACACCCTGAACATGCATTTCTAAAGCTGGTGCAGCTATGAACCAAGCGACATGCATATTTACAGAGAATAGCGCACACATGCAAAAGAAATGACTATCAAATATAAAGGCAAAAAATGGGGATTTGGTCCCACCATATGGCCATATCGTGCTCAAGCCCACCACTACGTCAAAGTACCCCATTGTCAGTGGGTCCTACACTATCCATAAAAAGAAGGATGAATCCAACCTCTCACCATTGGAGATGCTTACTCCTTACTGGGAGAGATGTGCAACTGCATTATGTTTATATTTGATAGTCATTTCTTTAAAATATAAACATAATGCAGTTGCACATCTCTCCCAGTAAGGAGTAAGCATCTCCAATGGTGAGAGGTTGGATTCATCCTTCTTTTTATGGATAGTGTAGGACCCACTGACAATGGGGTACTTTGACGTAGTGGTGGGCTTGAGCACGATATGGCCATATGGTGGGACCAAATCCCCATTTTTTGCCTTTATATTTGATAGTCATTTATTTTGCATGTGTGCGCTATTCTCTGTAAATATGCACGCCGCTTGGTTCATAGCTGCACCAGCTTTAGAAATGCATGTTCAGGGTGTGCCCCCCAGCTCTTTGTTTGTTTGTTATCATGGGAAATGTAGTTCCAAAACATCTGGGATGCCAAGGTTCGCCATCACTGGTTTAGAATAACCATAAAGGAAGGTAAATCAGAGAACAACATTGTCTACAAAACTGCCATGCTGGTCAATGTTAACCAAGGACTCCTAACTGACATCAGCATTTCCTTGATGAGAGTGGGAGGAAGCAAGATGGGGAGAAGCAACCAGAACTGTGTGGCCAATGAGGCAAAATAGGTGATCCTCGCAGGTGGCACTCAGAGCTTGAACACATCCTCTTTTTAGCTCAGCAACGTTGCCCCTTTTACATAAGGCAGCATTACTAAGCTGGTTGCTAGGACACTGGTGGCCAGGACACACAGCTTCATTGGTTGTTATGATGCAGGTGGATCATTAGAAGCATTCAAAATGTGGTACAATCTCTGGCTGGCATTTTTTTTTTATTGTGGCAACCCACCCACAATCCACCAGACAAGAAGGCAAAACAAAAATGGCCTCAGACGGCAATAAACCTAGGCATGAATCTTGAAGCAGCCCACACATAGTCAAACAAGTGAGGAATATCTCCCACCTTTCAGAGATGGGAAAGAGGAATATATTAAAGCACAAAGGATATAGGCAAAAGACATACCCCTAGCTAACTGCTGCCATAATCTCAGTATTTAACGTCAAATTAATGATGTACATTTGCAATTAGGCATTTGGCAACGGCAAGTGGCTGATAACCCTCTATCCAGTATCTGGTATGGGCATTTTCGTGGTTAATTATGTAGTCTTAATATTTAGGGCATGTAGCTGTATGAGGTATAATGGACATATATGTATATATTTTGGGACAGGTTTTATTCTATAGGTACTACTATCTCCTTAGTAATGTCTAGTGAACCCAAGAATTAGAGCATGCTCCCATAAATTCTAGGTGAGTTTGTACTATAATACTCACATTACTAGTTCTAAATGATACAAGGGATATTTTCACTTGTCTGTCTTCCTTCCCTCATTTAGTGTCCCCCCCATGTTCATCCCCTGGTGAATCCAATGACAAGGCTTTGTATATGGTTGTGGAGTTTGATTGTTTCATCACAGCAAGCTATTTTATTTGGCTTGTATGTTATAACAGTGTGTTTTTGTATCTATGAAAACAACCTATGATCCTGTAAAATTCCGTTTGAGTAATGAATTTATGTTTGAACCATAGATGGACCAGGGCTCTTCGTCTCTCACGAAAAAGCAGTTAATTGTCCACGAAACGTGTAGAGAAAATTAATAACTCCCTTGGATATCCTATGGTTGATGTAAAAATTGGTTACAGAAGCACTAGATGTCAGTTTGATGATTTGTATTTTTGTACTTTATACACTTGGAGTCCAAGATGATTATGTTTATTTGAGGGAATTGGACAGCTATTAAAGCTATACAGGAAGGCTTTTTAATTAACTTTATGATATTACTGTGTTTTCTATCAATAAAGATTACGTAATTGTTTTTTAAAACACGTTTTGTTTACCAGTTCTTTATGCACCACTATACACTTGTAGTTATATATGATTTATTCAGGATGAGGTACTTACTATATGCACCCACCCATCCCTCCACATCTTTACAGGTCTATCTCATATGGACACACTTTTTTAAAGCTCTTTAAACGCCAGTCAAAGCCTCTGTCACAAAATAAAATGGTTAGTTTACAGTCCTGTTTACACCTTGCTTTTGCTTTGCTTCAAAATTATTCCCCATGTTTCTTTAGTGGTGCTTTGAAGCAACCTCAAAGCCTCCATAGAAGTCTATGGCATAGCTCGCTTGAAGCACCTGCAACTCTTGAGAGGCTTTAATTCATTTTTAGCTTTACTTTGTTTTGGAGGTATTGCAGCAATGAGATATCAACACACACACACAGGGCATCTGCCAAGCTTTATTAAAGCTTCAAAAAAGCACCACCAAAGCATCATCCAAACACCACTGAAGTATCATCGAAGCACCACTGAAGCTTTATCGAAGCACCACTGAAGCTTTATCGAAGCACCACTGAAGCTTTATTGAAACACCACTGAAGCATTATCGAAGCATCACAGAAGCATCAAAAACACATCAAAAAAGCATGTTGAAGCCATATGTGCTTTAACCCTTTTATACCCGCATTGTAGCTGAAAGACGACTACAGCGCGGGCCTAAATTGACGGGAGGGCGTCCATTTATGTCCCCCTGTGAATGAGCTGCCTGTGCACTCTCTGGGAGCTATAATCAGCAAATCCCAGGCCCCTTACCATGTGATCAGCTGTCAGCCAATGACAGCTAATCATGTGATGTAAACAGAGCCGGCAACCAACTTTTTTTTTTCCTCACGCTAATAGCGTTAGGAGAAAAAAAAAAAAAAAAGATCGCCGGCTGCTGTCAGAGGGACATCAGTCCAGAAGAGGAAGAGACACTGCTGCCACATGTGTGCCCACCAGCTCCACCTACCATTTCCCACCTGTGCAGGTCAGTGCCACCTACCAGTGCCCACCAGTGCTACTTACCAGTGCCACCTACCAGCGCCCACCAGTGCCACCTATCAATGCCAACCAGTGCCAATCAGTGCTGCCTATCAGTATCACCTACCAGAACCTATCAGTGCCACCTATCAGTGCCATCTACTAGTGCAACCTGTTAGTGCCACCTATAAGTGCCCTTCAGTGCCATCTATCAGTACCCTTCAGTGCTGCCCATCAGTGCCCACCAGTGCCACCATCAGGCTTCAGACCTGAACCTTTGAGAAAGCCCAATGGGTGCTATGCATGAGGTGGGCATTGACGTAATTACTCTGGGACTAGGTGGAGCTGTGTATGCAGAGGATTGTATTAAAATGCTAGTTTTATACTTCTGAAATATGAGTGAATTTTTATATGGAAATAAATGCTTTTTTTTAACGATTTGCACTATCGTTCTTTCCTCTTGCCTCCTATATGATTGACACCACGCTGACAGCCACAGATTTGGAGTGTACAGCCAGTGGAAGCAGTGCCACTTATAACACTGCAAAGCGCATATAGACCTCCTTTAATTAGTGAGGTCTATTCCAGAAGTGAAGGGCATTGTGGTGATCAGAGACAATTATTGAAGAATTTCTGGTGTATGAGACTCACCCCTTTTTTTTTTCACGGACATTGAATCATTTAATAATGGATTGTATATATATTTAAAAGAAAAGATGGACTCACATTATTAATTAATTTATTATATATAGATGATTTTTACACTGTTTTCAGATATTTATTTATGCACTATAATTTGAATACACCTTATTAAAGGTGAGCGCTGCACTTTTTTGTGACTATATATATTTATTGCATTTTGTACATGTAGTTAGATGTATAGTGGTGCTAGCTGCTTCCTATAGCATATAGGGTTGAGTAATAGGTGGTTAATACACAGGGATAGTGCGGACATTTTGTTTTCACATTTATATATATTCTTGTGGATTTCATTAAGACAATTTATTCAAATGAATGGACTGGCAATAAACCACAATGTTCAAGAAAGCAGAAGTGCACCATTTTTTGGCAACCAGGAGTGTAGGCGGGGTCAAACCAGTACTCCTGAAA
Organism: Pelophylax lessonae; assembly: GCF_965119305.1. NCBI lineage: Eukaryota > Metazoa > Chordata > Amphibia > Anura > Ranidae > Pelophylax > Pelophylax lessonae. Next base: position 291,139,033 of record NC_138773.1, on the reverse strand, counting down.
AAAATTGTATACGCGAGTAAACACATATGGATATATACTTTGTCTATAGTGTAAAAATTAACCATTCACAGAATTAAAGAAGTTTATAGCAATGACACCACATATGTTGCAGAACATACATTTCGTCAGGCAGAAAAGAGCACTGTTTATCCACTAGGTCAGTGGTTCTAAAATCTGGTCCTCAGGACCTACTTACAGGCCAGGTTTGCAAAATAACTAAATTACATCACAGGTGATCTCATTTGCTGCTCAGTGATTGCAGTATTCTAGTCTGCATTTCCCCAATGTAATTCTTAAAATCTGAAATACAAAATTCAGCCAAGCGCTCACTCCGAAGGGGAAGACTGGCGTGCTGCTCTCCTCTGGCAGGGAACTCCAACATGGGTACATAGAAAAGAGAAAAAGGAGGCGCAAACACCTAGTGCAATACCCGTGGTCACTGTTTGCAAAATTTTTAATAAAATGCCAAATGCATACTCACAGACATGAAGATAATAAAATAGTGTTACAAGAATCCACCATGTATGAACTGGAACATGTCCTTCAAATCAGGACCGCTAACGCGTTTCGGGGGTCAAGCCTGAGGTCTGAGGAAGGGGGCTTGACCTCCGAAACGCGTTAGCGGTCCTGATTTGAAGGACATGTTCCAGTTCATACATGGTGGATTCTTGTAACATGATTTTATTAACTTCATGTCTGTGAGTATGCATTTAATACTTAAAATCTGGCCTGTTAGTATGTCCCGAGGATTGGAGTTGAGAACCACTGCACTAGGCGCTTTCAGATAGTAATATTACCACAATTGCACCATATATGTTGCAGGTCATATACTTCTTTAGGCAGAAGAGGGCACTGTTTATCCACAGGGCACTACATAACACAGAATGCCAGAGGAGCACTTCCTTAGGAGGGGGCTATGATATAGCTTGTTCACACTGCAATACCCCATTGTCCTTGCAGATTACTGGCTGTCAGTGGAAGACTGTTATTGGAAGGAGACACCCTGTAACGAGAAAGCTACTCTTTCCCTCCTAGACAAGTACCTCTCTCCAATACCCTCCCTACTCTCCTTAATCAGCATGGCTCTGTTCCTATTTTACTCCCACACTGCAGGCACACCGAATGATGAAGAGTTCCACAATTTATGGAATCCTCAGTCAAGTTGGCTGTCCAAAACTCATGGGATTTCAGTATGAAATAGGATTGCCATCAACACCAAGATGCTGCATGGAGCCCATAGCAGGAGACAAGTAGTCTTCAATGGGCTCCTACCAGAAACGGCACAGTGCCACCTTCAGGTTGGAGGATATACTGCAGCCTTAACCTGTCTACAAGCATGTCACAACGCATGGCTGTGCAGTGCATTTCAAAGCAAGTGCATTGGAGCTGCATTGCCTTATTGTTTTGCGGTGCTATTCAAAATGAATGGAATGCAATCAGCTGGGATGCATAATTCCTTAATGTGCATTGCAGTAACATGCACTTTATCACAATGCCCTGTACTAGAAAGTTGCGAATAGGCCCTTAAACAATTCTTTGTCTAATTCATCCACAAAAGCAAATTTTTTATTTGTGCCGACAGTTAATATTTAGCCTGTCGAATTCTGAAGCCTTTAACTCATATTTTGTGATGAAAATCTAAAAAGTCAACTCTGGACTTTCTCCTGTCCTGTAATTTAAATGCTAATAAACCCATTCTCGCACAAAACGGAACAGGAAGATCTATCTTTCTCTCAAATTGCATTCTTTCGCTTGTATGTGGTATTATTTCAGTAATGCAATCTTGCATATGAACCGGGAATAGTGTAGTATTAATAATAGAGGCTTTCAGCAGTTTATATATTGCTTTGGTATTTTTACTTTTCAGTGATATGAATTGTTCTTAATATTATGTGATGCAATATTTCTATCCATCCATCCAAAAAAAGAAAAAAAAAAGACTTGAAAATTTGGCTTTGTGGGGAAAATTCAATTCAGAACATTACTTGTAAAAGCACTTAATACTCTATGTATATCAGAGTTTAGATTTTTAGTATGTGTTCCAACAAAAGGGTAGTAGAAAAAGCTGAGATGTGTCAAGGAGGTGCTCTTGTGGAAAATCAGGATAATCTTTTAAAATGTGACGCTACTGAAATCACCAAATATAAGTAGTAAGCACTTTTACTTCTATTTCGGAAACAAATTAAAATGCATAGTTCAGATTCTGAACTCTTAAAAAAAAAAAAAGTAGCCGAACTATTTCAATAACTTTGCCAGACTATTCATTTTAATAAAAGTCTTCCCATAGGATTATTTGAGCAATTAACATATTTTTGCATGGCATTTACCTGTAAAAGTCTCCTTTGTGTAGACCTCCAACAGCCATGAGACTGCTGCTGGGTGCCGCCATCTTGGATGTGATGTCAGCGGACTCAGAGCCAGGGCCGGATTAAGAGCATCATGGGCTTGGTGCTGAGGATTTTGAAGGGCCTTAAGGGCCGTGCCTTGGCATGCACCCAGAGGAGGAAGGGTGCAGCCATGCATGCCTAATTCAACATGGGATGCTGTCTCTGAAGCCCATAAACACATCCATGCATCGGCAACTGTCCCTCCTTGTCCGGCCTTCGTGCTGTGTGGGGAGGTTCTGAGGGTGCTGCCTGGGGAAGCGAGCATAGAAGCCAGACTTCTGTGTTTACAAGTGACAGAAGAGCGGTAACAGTGAATATGGCCAACCCGGGGCCTATATTAAGGTAGGGGCCTGGAGCTGCAGCTCCAATAGCCCCTACGTTAATCTGGCCCTGCTCAGAGCTGTCATTCAAGTGATGCACTTTAGAATTCCTCTTCACTCTTCCCTTTTGAAGGAGCAGCAGAGGAGCTGGGTCAGCCCAGGCAGTTATTAGGCCCCCCTAGAAGAGAAGAGGGTTATGGCATTCAAGGAGAGACAGGGCAGAGCTAGGGAACTGACTTTACTAAAGTAGTCCAATTTGCCAGCAAATTCAGAAGCACATTGCAAGTGAATTAAACCTAATTTATGAAAATGTTGCATGTAAGTATTTTAAAAAAAATTGATTTTTCTGTACTTTTACCTGTGATTTTTTAAGTTGGTGACATTGTCTATTTAACCACTTCCCATCCAAGGACATTCCTGTATGCCCTTGGGTTTCAGTGGTTATAGGGGGATGATACCTGCACCTACAGGCATCATCCTGGTACCATTGTTTACAGCCAGCAATTCTCTACAATGCAGAAATTATCTGAGTGGCTAATAAGCCTCTTGATGACTTCTGCAAGTGGCGGTATGGGGTCCCACCCCCCTCCCGCCACCGCCGCCTCTCCTGGGCTCTCCGGTCCCATCACGGTGGCCGGGAGCAATGCGGCCGGTAGCGATGGCTGCCTGGAACAGAGAGAGAGAGGAACTGACATTATTACCCTCTCTCTGTCATCCTGGAAACCGGGAGGAATGAGTATTCATCACTTCCGGTTCCACCCCTTTGTTTACCTGGCCGTCAATGGCCAGGAAAGCAGCAGATCAGACTGATCTCGGTCTGATTGGCTACATAGGGGGCCAGAGGAGAGATTTGGGGTCTCTGCGTAAAAACAATCCTTACAAGTATTATTACTTTAACAGATGATTTTATTGTTTGTATGGGATTTTTGTTTTAGCTGAAAAGCCTAAGCTTAGCCAAATATTTTTTTCACAAAGAAAGGGGCCACATGCCAATGATGTCACATAAGTTAAACAGTTTTATTGATGGACAGCACACACAGCATTTTCTACCCAAGGTCCACCCACTAACATGTTTCACCCATCCAGACTTAATCAAAGAGATTAGATGGTACTGTCCATCAATAAAACTGTTAAACTTTTGTGACATTGTGGGAGTGTGGCCCCTTGCTTTGTTGGTGGCATGTGGAGTATCAACTTCAGACTTGCTGTATAAAGAGAGAACAATCCGGTAGCTTAACCACTTGCCTACAGTGCACTTTCACCCCCTCCCTGCCCAGACCGATTTTCAGCTTTCAGCGCTCTCACACTTTGAATGACAATTACTCAGTCATGCAACACTGTACCCATAAAAAAATTGTGTCCTTTTCTTCACACAAATAGAGCTTTCTTTTGATTGTATTTAATCACTACTGGGTTTTTTATTTTTTGTGCTATAAATAAAAAAATACTGAAAATATTGTGAAAAAATGCATTTTTCTTTGTTTCTGTCATAAAATATTGCAAATTAGTAATTTTTCTTCACAAATTTTGGCCAAAATTTATACTGCTACTTATCTTTGGTAAAAATAACCCAAATAAGTGTATATTACTTGGTCTTTGTGAAAGTTATAGAGTCCACAAGCTATGGTGCTTTTCATTGAAAATTGATCACACTTGACCACACCTGATGTACTGAAGGCCTATCTAATTTCTTGAGACACTGAAAAGTCAGGAAAGTACAAATACCCCCCAAATTACCCCTTTTTGGAAAGTAGACATTCCAAGGTATTTAATAAGGGGCATGGTGAGTTTTTTGAAGTTGTAATTTTTTACCACAATTCTTTTCAAAATGAAGATTTTTTTTTTTTTTTTTTACAAATTGACGTATTAACAGGTTATTTCTCTCACACAGCATATGTATACTTGGAACTACACCCCAAAACACATTCTACTACTCCTCCTGAGTATGGCGATACCACATGTGTGAGACTTTTTCACAGCCTGGCCACATACAGAGGCCTAACATCCAAGTAGCACCGTCCGGCATTCTAGGAGTATAAATTACACATATAATTTCCTGACAACCTATCGCACTTTTGAAGGCCCTGGAGCACCAGGACAATGGAAACCCCCATAAAATTACCCCATTTTGGAAAGAAAACACCCCAACGTATAATTTTTGAGGCATAATGAGTCTTTTGAACGTGTCATTTTTTTCCACAAGTTTTTGGAAACTGTGGAAAGAAAATGAAAATGCATTTTTTTTTTACACAAAGTTGTCCATTTATGAAATATTTCCAACACATAGCATGTACATATCAAAAATTGCACCCCAAAATACATTCTGCTATTCCTCCTGAGTATGGCGATACCACATGTGTAACACTTTTACACAGCCTAACCACATACAGAGGCCTAACATCCAAGTAGCACTTTACACAAAGTTGTCCATTTATCCACTTTAAGACTGGGCCTATTTTTGACACTTGGTGTTTACAAGCTAAAATCATTTTTTTTGCTAGAAAACTACTTAGAACCCCCAAACATTATATATTTTTTTAGCAGACACCCTAGAGAATAAAATGGAGATCGTTGCAATATTTTTTATCACACCATATTTGCGCAGCAGTCTTCCAAATGCAATTTATTTGAAAAATATTCCCTTTTTTGAATTAAAATATAGGAAAACAGTAAATTTAGCCCATTTTTTTTCCATAATGTGAAAGATAATGTTACGCCGAGTAATTAGATACCCAACATGTCATGCTTCAAAATTGCACACGCTCACGGAATGGCGCCAAACATTGGTACTTAAAAATCCCCATAGGCAACATTTTAAAAATTTCTACAGGTTACTAGCTTAGAGTTACAGAGGAGGTCTAGGGCTCAAATTATTGCTCTCGCTCTAACGATCGCGGCGATACCTCACATGTGTGGTTTGAACACCATTTACATATGTGGGCGGGACTTGCGTATGCATTCGCTTTTGCGCGCAAGCTAACGGGGACAGGGCGCTTTCATTTTTTTTTTTTTCCTATTTATTTTATTATTATTTTTTTATTTTACACAGTTTTTAAAAAAAAAAAATGTTTTGATCATTTTTATTCCTATTACAAGGAATGTAAACATCCCTTGTAACAGAAATAGGCATGACAGGTCCTCTTTATTGTGAGATCTGGGGTCAAAAAGACCTCACACCTCACAACTACACTAAAAAAAGAAAAAAAAAAATTGTTGAAAAAAAAAAAGTGCCCCTTTAAACCGGTTGCTAGGCAACGACTTTTGACGTAGCTCCGGTCCTCCAAGACCATAGAGTCAAGTGAGGGCCGTCTTGCCCTCACTCGACTTCCTATCTCTGAGGATCCGGGAGCGGATAGTTTTCCCCGCTGCCGGCGGGTTCGGTAAGCTGGGAAAACATCTGGGACGTGGCGGGAGGGGCACCTCTTCCCCTGCACCGTAAGGGTAATTCCGTGGCGAATCCGCCACTGGGACCACCCTTATCTGAAAGCCAACCGCCCGCCATTTAAAAAAATACCGGGGTTATGGCAGCTATCTGCTGCCATAACCCCAGTATTTAGCTTTTAATGGCCGACGTATATAGTCGTTAGGCGGTCGGTAAGTGGTTGCATGTATATAGCAAAAATTGCACCCCAAAATAAATTGTATAAAGGAAAGTGTAGAGGAATAGTCCGAGTCCATCTCCGATCCGCTACTATTAGCGATTTCAAATTCCGAATTGGAAACGGATATGGATTCGGAAACTGATGAGAGCTCCCTGGTGCTCTCATCAGTCATGGAGAGGACCTGAAGGGCCTCCTCGCTGCTGTACATCCTTTTTGACATGCTGGCTGTGATGGGCTGTGCGACGGCTGACGGTTGACTGCGGATGATCACTGATGGGTGGCAGGTGACTGATAGGTGGCAGGTAACGGTCACTGATGGGTTGACAGATGACGATGACTGATGGGTTGACAGATGACGATTACTGATGGGTTGACAGGTGACGATGACTGATAGGATGACAGGTGACGATGATTGATGGGGTGACAGATGACGATGACTGATGGGGTGACAGGGGGCGATGATTGATGGGTTGACAGATGACGATCACTGATGGGGTGACAGGTGACGATGATTGATGGGGTGAGAGATGATGATCACTGATGGGGTGACAGATGACGAACACTGATGGGGTGACAAGTGACGATGATTGATGGGGTGACAGATGACGATCACTGATGGGGTGACAAGTGATGATGACTGATGGGGTGACAGGTGACGATGACTGATGGGGTGACAAGTGATGATCACTGATGGGGTGACAAGTGATGATGAATGATGGGGTGACAGGTGACGGTGATTGATGGGGTGACAGGTGACGGGCGATGGTCACCGATGGGTGACAGGTGACGGGCGATGGTCACCGATGGGTGACAGGTGACGGGCGATGGTGCACGGCGGTACTGATGGCAGTCTCTGGTGACAGGTGAACTTTAGGCTACGTTCACATGTGAGCATCACCGCGATTCTGCCCGCGTTTCGGAAATCATTGCAAATCGCGGGGCGCCTGTGCGTTGCCCGTGATTTGCAATAGCACCCCAAATGCTGTGCAATGTTGCTACGATTTCCGCCTGCCGAATCGCGGTAACATCGCGCAAACAACGCATGACGCCCCAAAGAAACTCTTGTACCTTTTTTGGGCGTCATGCGATGTTTGCGCGATGTTACCGTGATTCGGCAGGCGGAAATCGCAGCAACATCGCACAGCTTCTGGGGTGCTATTGCAAATCACGGGCAACGCACAGGCATCCCGCGATTTGCAATGATTTCCGGATCGCGGGCAGAATCGCGGTGATTCTGCCCGCGATCGCTACGCTCACATGTGAACGTTATGGGTGTCAATTTCTGGGCACTGATGAGGTGACTGTTGGGTGACAGGGGCAATTGGGGGGGGGCTGAGGACTGTGTGGGGACAAGTTTATTGTGTGAAAGGCAGACGGCTGATACAAACACAGCTATCTGTCATTCTCCCTGATGTAAGTGCAGAGACTATACGATCCTGCTATGTAGGATTGTATGTCTCTGTGGTTACATCACAAGCCACACCCCCCCACAGTTAGAATCATGCCCCTAGGGATACATTTAACCCAGTGATCCCCAATAAAGTTAACCCCTTCCCTGCCAGTGTAATTTTTACAGTAACAGTGCATATTTATAGCACTGATTACTGTAGTAATGTCACTGGTACTCCCAAAAGTGTCAAAAATGTCAGTCAGGGGTCCGATCTGTCCGCTGCAATGTCGCAGTCCCGCAAAAAAAATCGCAGATCGCCTCATTACTAGTTAAAAAAAACTATAAAAATGAGATAAATCTTTCCCGTAGTTGTTAAACGCAATAACTTTTGCGCAAACCAATCAAAATACGCTTATTGTGATTTTTTTTACCAAAAATATGTAGCAGAAAACAAATTGGCCTAAAATGTTAAAAAATTTTGATTTTTAAATTTTTTTTGAGAATTTCATATAAAAAAATGTGAAAAATATTGTTATTTTTTCAAAATTGTCGCTCTTTTTTTGTTTATAGCGCAAAAAATAAAAATCGCACAGGTGATCAAATACCACCAAAAGAAAGCTCTGTTTGTGGGAAAATAAGGACGTCAGTTTAATTTGGGTACAGCATCGCACGACCGCGCAATTGTCCGTTAAAGTCACGCAGTGCCGAATCGCAAAATAGGGCTGGTCTTTGAGCATCCAAATCCCTTGGGGCTTAAGTGGTTATAGCTCACTCATAGGTGATCAAATACCGCCAAAAGAAAGCTGTATTTGTGGGAAAAATAAAGACATATCTTTTATTTTGCTACACCATCGCTCGCAGGGGGCGTGCAATTATCAGTAAAAGCAACGCAGTGCTGTACTGCAAAAAATGGCCTGGTCATGAAGGGGGGGGTCAATCTTCCACGGCGGAAGTGGTTAAGAAAAAACAAATGGGGGGGGTGCACTGGAATGCATCAAAAAAAATTGTCAAAATTGCACATGCAGAAAAACATCTGGACTGCGTTTCTATGGTGTGAACTGGCCCTTATTCTTGATTTTATCAAAACCTGTACACAAGCTCACCTTAACAAAACCAGAAATGATCTCCCAATCATGCTGAGTGCTCTGCTCTGATGAACATGCATTTTTCTCAAAAATAAGATGCAATCATTTCAGTAAAATAAAACTGTTGCCACATGTGATTAAAAAAACAAAAATACAGCCAAATCACTCTCTCCATTGTCCTGCTGTTTTCTTTTGAATTAAAAAAAGAAAAAGAGAATTCATGTTTAGGAGAAAGGAAATGGTTGTATTTAGTTGGCTTAATAACTAGCTAGGACACAATAGTAAAATGATGTACCATTGTGTCTTAGCTGTGCCTTTGAAAGAAACAGAAGCCAAATCTGCATTTATCCTATAAAAATAAAGATGTATTTTAATTTCACCCGGAGGCCCTGCTATGAAACAGGTGGAGGTGGACGAGAATTCAAATATAAGGATACGACAATTAGGATGGCATCCAAAGTCAGACTGGAGATAATGTTCAGTTCCTGCAGATCTTCTCTGTGTTATTTCCACAAATGTAGATGTAATTTGCTGAAGATATTCTGCTCAGGAACTATTATTTTCGGCAGGCCACAACAGTTATGAAGCTTCAATGGAATCGTTGTTATCTTGAGCAGGTGTGTCAAAACCCCCCAAAATGCCTCCATTACCAACCAACCCGTGGCAGGTCTTGGCTCCTTGCCTGTATGCTGATGAAAACCACAGAGATTTTAGATTGTGAACTGTTGCTGTGTATTTCATCTTGAAATTCAGGCTGCGAGTTATTGACTTGAGCCTGGCTTCCAGTTTTGAAGCTAGCATATGCCATCATGCACACTTCAAGTTATGACTTGCCAAATGATCCTTTATTGCATTTGCTTGTTTTTGCTATTTAAAGACGTAAAGGAAAAAGACAGGATAGAGCATATGGCAGTGTTGTAAAGCTCCTTTAATGTAATTTATTAAGCTGTGCAGAAAATTCAGTCATATAGCTTCAAGTGTCAGGATTTAATCCAAGTTTCTTAATGCAGCTGCTTTTTTTTCTGCTTAGTAACATCCAGAATTGGATTTACTACCCTAGAGCATCAGGACTGTATTTAGAAATTGTGATGGCCCTGGCACATCTGAATGACAAAACCCTGTCATACAACTTCCCCTTGTACCATGTGATTATTTTGGTAAAAACTAAAACTAGAATGAACTATTCTATACTCAATGATGGGAAATACTTGCATTGCATTTGTATGCCTGAGATCAAGTGAGGGAGCATGGGAAGGGCAACTTTTTTTGTGCAAACAATGACGTTTACTAAAAGTGGAGCTCCACCAAAAAAGGGAACCATCGCTTGCTTCCTCCACCCCTCCAGTGCCACATTTGGCACCTTTGGGGGGGCGGGTACCTGTTTTTGACAAGCAAGGTAAGGTCCCCCTGAGGTTCCCCTCCTCCTTCCTCCATGGCCAGACCATTCACAAAGGGCAGTGTGCTTCGTGCATGCACAGTAGGGAACCGACTGTGAAGCTGCAAGACTTCCCTGCTGGTTTCCCTTACAAAGAATGGCAGTGGCAGCACCCTAGAGCTGATTGAAAAATCGGCTTGGTTGCCGACATAATGGGATCCCTAGATAGGTAAGTGTCCTAATATTAAAAGTCTGCAGATACAGTATTTATAGCTCTATGGCACCATAAAAATCCCCCACAGCCCTATCTCCCCTTCTATGTTTTTGACGTCTGTGCAGCGTTTGCCCCTTGTTCCCGCAGTTGTTTGGGTGAGTTAGCGTCCCTCACCCCCAACTGACGGGTCCTTCTGCTTCACTGCCCATGGTCAACACATATGAAGGAATATTTCTCAATTTCAATTAGGACGAAGGTGCTTTTTGTTATCCCTTCTTTAAATCGCCACCCCACCCTCTTTTTCAGTATTTATAGTTGCTGACTTTTAATTTTTTTGGTGGGGGGGCTGGAGCTCCTCTTTAAAGTGTATGTAGCACTGTCCCCATAGGGCTTGCTGTGTGATGACTTGTTGGATCTCCTTGATTACCTGCAGAGAGTTACTTAGGGTACAGTTCACACAGCCATTCTTACTCTCAATGGATCATTACTCAAAAAACATTTCAGGAGTTGTTGTTTTATATTTATTGTGGAGCTTGGATGGAAGAAGGGAATAGTGGTATACTCCAGCTGGAACTATATACAGTTGATAAGGACAACTCTCACCTGGCCTCACCAGGTAATTTGTGGGAGCAGACACACTGCTTTAACCATACTGCCACTTGTATGGAAAGGTAAAGTCTTCTTGCTCTCTCCAGCAGCAGATGCAACTACATTATCTTCAGGAGACTCTCTAGCATCCCCTTTTTTCTGACACCCCGTCCACTGACTCTTCTAGCGGAAGAGATGGCCCTCTCAGGACAGGCCCCATGACACAGATCAGTGATCACTATTTGCACAATCAGATCCTCTCTAGTGTCTCCCTTCCAGTCAGCTCTGCAGAACCTCGGGGTTCAGCTCCTCTCTGACTTTCAGGCCATCAGGTTGACCACCTAAGGCAGCATGGCAACTTCTACAGAGAAGGGGCAGCCTCCACCTCCCTTCAGGATCCTGCTCTCCAGCT